>NW_020664499.1:4298209-4473063 GCF_002925995.2 Terrapene triunguis
TCCGCTCTCCCGAGTTACCTGGTAGCTATGCCTAGTGGACCCCAACACATTGAACGGATGACTAATCTGTGTGAACCAATTGAATGTATCATTTGTTTTGATTTTTCTGGCCACTTTGGGGGGAATCTGATAGTTTGGTAGTTTTCACCTTTGTGTACCTCATAGAAGAGAGAGAAACCTACTGAAATCTGGAATGAGATCCTTCAGCATTAAGTTGATGCCAATTTTAATTATGATCTCTGAACTCTTTGTAATACTTAAATCAAACTTCACCAGAAACACACTTTGTTGTAACTTATACAGAAGGATCTGTGCTTGTGTAATTTTTAAAATCAGCCAATAAATCCATGCTTTATGTTGAGCACTTTGAGATGGTAGAGTGAGAGACACTATGTAAGAGTGTGATGATATTATAGTCTCTTCTCCCTTTGTCCAAGACATCTCCAATGGTTGGGGCTGCTTTGGAGTTTATTAAATGAGTAATACACATTGCCTAATGGCTGCAAATTAAGACCATCCTATTTTGGCCTCTATTTTTCTAACTCTTCTTCAAGAATTAAAAATAAATAGACTATCAACCTGAAAGTATTGTGATATCAATGAAATTTAAATGACTTTTTGTGAAATTCAGTACCAGTTCAGTGGGAGTTTATGTTGAGTATCCCTCTTGGCATCTTGCATTTGTAACTTTAATTTTGCAGCGAGTAGAAAGTTAACACTTTGTAATAAGTGGGAAATATTATTGCTACATTTCCTCTGGTACGCACTATGATCATACTAATCATGATATTTTTGTAGACATTTACATTATATGGGAATTCTAACAACAATTAATATTACTTTATACTGTAATATGCTACATACCAAGTTAATTAGTCACACTAGAAGTCGTTTTGTGATTCTTTAGCAGCCAAAGCTGTTTACGTGATGTTTGTTTTTGTTTTAATATATTAGGGATGAGTGAATTTATTTTGCCAAGTTTTGAATTCACTCAAATGTTGTGGGTTCAGAAGTCTGCCTCAAACATTAATATCTTAGAATTCTATTTAGGAGGCGCTGGAATGGGGATTTGAGGTAGAGAGAAAAGTTCAGTGATAAATATAGTAGACAGTAGGCAGAAGAGAAAACAAATACGAGACTGTGACCAAAAGAACAGAGAAAGGAAGAGAGATTCCAATTTAAAATGAATACAGTGTCTACACTGTATATTGTCTAGACACTAGAGGGAACCAGTTGTACTAGTTACATTACAGGGATTCTTTCCCTTCCAAAAGTTTTCCACAAGCTAGAAAAACATAGTTTTAATTGAATCACCAAGAACAAAAATGCAAAAAATGTGGTTGTTAGTTACAAGGGGGGAAAAAGACTTGTAAACATAGAAAACAGTTTGAGTTTAGGTCTAGGTGTTCTGTGTGAATTTACAATTTTTGAATAAATTACAAATTTCTGGATAAGAGGAGGGTTTTTTGTTTGTTTTATTTTTTGAGGGAGGGCTCTTTACATTTATTTTTCTAATGTGTTTGTGAATGGGGATAGATTAGAGCTCTGGGAGCTGAGCAAAGAATATAAGAAGTGTAACACTGCCAGCTTCTTCACACAGCTGCTGCCAGAATATAGGAGAGACTACCTCCAATAGTGAAAGGTTACTTCAACCTCCATACTCCTACAGAACTTCCATATGAGAAGCGATAGGTTACATATCACAGTTAGAAGTTCTGTAATTTCATATTTCAGTTCCTTCCTAACTCTTGAGTGAATAAAATCTGGTTCTGGTGACTTATTATGGTTCACTTTATCAATTTGTTCCAAAACCACCTCTACTGGGACAGTTCCCACATTTGTCACCTAAAAATAATGGCTCAGAAGTGGGAATCCCTCTCACATTCTCTGCAGTGAAGACTGAGGCAAAGAATTCATTTAGCTTCTTTGCAATGGCCTTGTCTTCCTTGAATGGTTGCATAGCACCTTGATCATCTGGTGTCCCCACTGATTGTTTGGCCAGCTTCCTGCTTCTGATGTACCGGTACTTTAAAAAAAAATCTGCTGGATTATTATTATTATTATTATTTTTTGTTGGTCTTTTACTAGTTGCTCTTTGAATTCTTTTTTGGCCTGCCTAATTAGACTCTGGCAAATCAAGTGCAAAAGTATATGTTGCTTTCTATTTTCCTTAGTAGGATTTGACTTCCAATTTTTAAAAGATCTCTCTTTTTCTCTAACTGCCTCTTTTGCTTTGCTGTTTAGACATGGTGGGTTTTTTTTGGTGCCCTTACTATTTTTTGTATTTGTGGTCTACATTTACTTTGAGCCTCTATTATGGCCTTTTAAAAAAAGGTTTCCATGCAGCTAGCAGGCATTTCATTCTTGTGATCATTCCTTTTAATTTCCATTTAATTAGTCTCCTCATTTTTGTGTAATTCCCCTTTTTGAACTTAAATGCTACTGTGGTGAGTTTCATTGGTATTTCCTCCCCCCTACCCCCAAAGGATGTTAATATAATAGTCACTATTACCAAGTGGTTCAGCTATATTCACCTTTTGGAGCAGATCCTATGCTCCACTTAGCAAGAATTGCCCCCCACCCCCTCCTGTCCCCGTTCCCCCCTTGAGGGCTCCAGGACTAGCTGCATCCTATTCTGCATTTTCTCTGCGTCCCAATCAATATGGGGATAGTTGAAATCCTCCATTATTATTACTGGGATTCCATTTTTGTAGCCTTTCTGATCTCCTTGAGTGTTTCACAACCACTGTTACCATCCTGATCATTTGGTCGGTAGTATATTCCTACTGCTATAGTCTTATTATTCAAGCATGGAATTTCAAAAGGACTGTAAAGTGAAGAGAAGCAACTCTGATTCATCCTGTTTGAGAGTGCAAAAATATTACTGTGTGAAAGGATTCCTTATTGAGTGCATGTGCTTATCAACATTATTAAATTTTCAGAGTTTTTAAAAGGTATTTTGTTTTACAGAAAGTGACATTTAAAAACTAATAAAATAAGCTCTCCTCCCTCGTTAGTAAACTGTAACATATTACTGTCTATTATTACTGCTGCATCTGGCTACAGACACACACACACACACACACTTAAACAAGTCAATGGAATGTTCATCTGATTGGTGGAACATTTGAAGATACAGAAAATACTGTTGTTTTCATCAATCAAATATGCAAATTGAAGTATAAGGGATCTCAATGAGGTTTAGACATCCTCTGTGATAGTAGATGAAGCCAGAAGTCCTTCCAGCTTTTGTTTTTCTGCAACCTTTATAGTGAAATTGTGTTATTTTATGCTACAGTGAAACCTACTATTTACCCAGTTAAATTATAAGGCTGCCCCAATGTATAACAGCATGAAATAGCAGCTCACTGATCCATATTCTATTGACCCAATCCTGTCATCTTAAAGAAGTCAAAACTTTGCATTGAAGCCAATGTATTATGTCACATTGTTATTTGTCAGTGGAGACTTTGCTTGTACTGACTGCAGGATCGGGTCTTATGTCTTCTGCTTCTGGTGCCAGTATCTATGTATTTCTTTCTTCCAAGTCTAGTGACATCGTTGCCATGTGTCAGGAGCCAGTTGAGATCAAAGCCATCCAGAGAGGGATATCTGTTTGTTTAAACTGGCAGGGAATGGCTGATTGATATCTGGCTATCATTTTTTCCCACTGTTATACAGGCTTATTTACTGGTCTTATGGTAAATGCTTGTCAGACCTGCTATTCAAGACATACCTTTGTGGGATATGCCAGAATAGTAGTTGATCATGCCAAATGCCAGATGTTATTAGGAATACACCTCTCCATGTGTTTTCTGCAAACCTAGAGTCCTGTACAAAAGAATACAGTTATCCCTTAGGGGGATAGAGCATATACAATAAACTGCTTGGTTAAAAATAATAGAGTTTTGTCTCAGAAGTGTAAATCCAGCATGGTCTGAAATGTCCTGTGAAACCAGTATTTGTCTTCAAAGGCCTTTGGATCAGGCCTTCATTACAGCTGTTAACTTTAAGAATTGGGATATTTTTGGCAGTTTTTTTGGGGGGGGGTGTATTTTGGGGGTGAATATTAACATCTGTATTCAATCCAAGCAGAATGCCTGAACCTATAGCGTACAATGTACAATTCAGATTGCCCACGCGCTCCGACCCCTGTGTTCTTCATTAGTGACTTCATTTTTTTTTAGTTCATATGCTTGCTTGGGCTGTCGGTTCTGTAACTAGTTGAGCTGTCCCCCTCTCTGTGAGTAGGTATGAGCTTAGAAGTGTTGCTTCTTGTCAGTGAATGACAAGGAAGCACTGCCTCTGAAAGGTCATTTTGACATGGTTGGTGAGGGATGGACCAGTGGCAAGGAACTGGCAGTTGGAATTTTAGTGACTTTTAGAATCATCTAAAACTTTGAAGATCTCTTAGGCAGAGGAAAAGGGGTGCATATGTGTATGAGCACGAGTCGGTGTGGAATGCAAGTCTGGAGAAGGAGGATGAAAGAGAATGAAAGAAAAGAAGACCAGATGGTGACAGAAAAGTGGTCAGTGGAAGAGGAAATGGAAGACAGGCTGCCCTCCCTCTTCCTAGTTTTTGAGAGCAAAATTTAAGCCCCTGATTGTTAATCACATCTGTTGTTAAATGCTGGAGAGGGCCATTATGTGCAAAATATATCAAAGGATGGCATTTTCCAGCTTAGAGCAAAAAATTGTACTACTTGCTTCTAAGGTTTGGTGAGGGATGATATGAGGAAGATCATGTGCTTATGTGTGTTGCCTAACTGTTAGATACCAGTTGTGAGGCACTTTATCATGTAGACTATGTATTTGAGAAACAAATAAAGTTTTCTCAGATAATCCCTTTAGATACAAGGTGGCAGATCAGTCAGTGAATTTATCAGACAGTTGAACAACACACACACAGCCTGGATGCGATATCATTCACATCATGGAAAGTGATCGTTTCACTGCATTATGCAATAATTGCCTTGCTATGCTGTGTTACCATATTTGAGTTCTGGACAATGAGCACAATTTGCTAATGTGCTCCCTGGTTTGTTCCCTATTAGTGAGAATGTTTGGAGGGTTTTTTATTCCCCATCCCCAACAGTGTCTTCCAAGTGTTTTCTTTTGGAACAAAGTAGTAAACATTTTAAAAAGGCGATTCTTAATGAGCGCCTTTGCAAAATGGAAACTTTCAGAAGAAGAGGTCTCTTTGCTAGTTACTAAACCAGCCTGCCCCTTGAGAGGAAGATGTATTTCCAGGTGGATAATGTTTAAGTTCAATAAGCAGCTGCACACAGAAATGGACTTGAGCCTGTAAAAGAGAAGTTACAGAGTGATGGAAATAGATGGTCTGTTTTTCTTGTGATATCTGAGGAGGATGTAATGATGCATGACAAAAATAAACAGTAGCATGCACTAGGCTGCAGAATTCATCTATGAATGCACACTCCAGTGAAAATAGTATTTTGTTGTGGGTGACACCATTAGGTGTGTCTGTCTGTCTTACCTTTTGTAAATGTGGGAAAATTTTGTAGATACAATATTGCCTAATACTTGGCAACAGCAACCTGCAACAGAAAGGCCACTGAAGTAGCACATTATATAAGAAATGTCTTGTGTCACTTAATGTCTATACATTTTTCTATAACACCTATGCCAAAATTTTCAGACTTGGGAGGCTAAAGCTAAGTTTCAAAATCCAGACTGAGATACCCAACTATAGGTGGCCTGATGTTCAGTGGTGGTGAGTACCCACAACTCCCATTCATTTCACCCATCCAAGTTTGAAACTTTTTGCTTTGTTGTATCTGCTGTATATTTATTGTTGTGTAATTACACCACTAACAATTTAGTAGGCCTTTGCAATTTGTAACACTAAGCCTGCTTGCCTAAAGGTGCCAATGAAAACATTTTTAACACCATATAATTCAACAAGAAGAATAAAGGGTCTGATTAACAAATTCATTGTTGGCTGATCGATAATGGGTGAATGAGGTTGCTTGTGTTGTAAAAATTTGAGTACATGTATTATATTAAACTAGGGTCCTATAAAACTGTGATGAAAGTAGTCCTCTGGCTTATGCTTAATACATTTTTATTGCAGACATGTTTAGAAGGCTCACTAGCACATGCCGTCACATTACTGATCATTAAAACTAGAGAACTTTAAGTTGACATAGCCTCGGCAAATAGGTTACTAAAATTAGAGGCACGTGAGTTTCTGATTCAAAATCAGAGACTTTTTTGCAAAAAGAAAAAAAAATAAGCCAGTTTCTAAAGGGGATACGCTATATCCTAGTAAAAAGGAGAGGACATACGTTGATAAAGTACAGGTAAGAACTGAAGAGAAACAGTCAAATGAAAAGGAGTCCCATTCAACTGCATCATATAAAGGCAGACAACTAAATATTGACACATTTCATAAGTGCTTATACACAAATGCTAGAAGTCAAAATACTAAGATGGGTGAACTTGAGTGCCTGGTATTAAATGAGGATATTGATATAATAGATATCACCGAAATTTGGTAGAATGATTATAATCAATGGGACACGGTAAAACCAGAGTATGAAATGTATAGGAATAACAGAATAGGTCCCGCTGGTGGGGGAGTGGCACTATATGTGAAAGAAAGCATTCAGTCAAATAAAGTAAAAATCTTAAATGAATCAAACTATACCATAGAATATCTGTGGATTGAAATTCCATGCTTGAATAATCAGAGTATAGCAGAAGGAATACATTAAGTGTGTGTGTGTGTGTGTGTGTGTGTGTGTGTGTGTGTACACACACATCCTGACCAGAATGGTGATTGCAAAATGCTCAGAGAGATTAGACAGGTTACAAAAGCAGAAAACACTATTTCCATATTGACTGGGTACATGTCATCTCCAGATAGGATACAGAGATGAAAATTTCTAGACACCATTAATGACTGCTTTGCGGAGCAGCTAGTCCTGGAACCCTCAAGGGGAGAGGTAATTCTTGATTTAGTCTTAAATGGATCATAGGATCCAGTCCAAGAGGTGAATGTATCTGAAACTGCTTGGTAATGGTGACCATAATGTAATTACACTTAACATCCTTGTAGGGAGAAAAGTACCAAAGAAATCCACCACAGTAGCATTTAACTTCAAAAAGGGGAATTACACAAAAATAAGGAAGCTAGTTATACTGAAATAAAAAGGAATAGTCAGGAGAGTGAAATGCCTGCAAGCTGTTTAGAAACTATTTTAAAACACCATAATAAAGGCTGAAAGTAAATGTATACCCCAAATAATAATAATAATAGAAAGCAGTAAGAGGACCTAAAAATTCCACAATGGCTAAACAACAGAGTAAAAGAGGTTGCTAGAGGCAAAAAGGAAACCTATTAAAAATTGGACGTCAAATCCGACTGAGGAGAATAGAAAGGAGCATAAACCCTGGCAAATAAAGTGTAAGGCTACGTCTACACTAAAAACCTTATACTGGCACAGCTGTACTGCCGAAGTTGCGCCACTATAAGGTCTTTCGAGTAGCAACTCTATGCCGATGGAAGAGAGCTCTCCCGCCGGCATAATTAAACCACCCACAACGACATAGCACTGTCTACACCTGTGCTTTTGTTGGTGAAACTATAGTAAAGAACAGAATTATCAGACACATAGATGAACACGATTTGTTGGCGAATTGTCAACACAGCTTTTGTAAAGGGAAATCATATAAAATATCCTCTTTACTTGGCTGAATTAAATGAAAATTGCAAAGAACTAGAAAATAAACATAAGGCTAAAGAAATTATCACATTTAAACTCAAATATGGGCCCTGTGTAAACTTAAATGCATTTGTACCTTTAATTCATTCTGTCATTGAAGGTATATATTGCTTTGCTCAGCGTCTCATTATTAAGAACATAAGAACGGCCATACTGTGGTCAGACCAAAGGTCCATCTAGCCCAGTATCCTGTCCACCGACAGTGGCCAATGCCAGGTGCGCCAGAGGGAGTGAACCTAACAGATAATGATCAAGTGATCTCTCTCCTGCCATCCATCTCCACCCTCTGACAAACAGAGGCTAGGGACATCATTCCTTACCCATCCTGGCTAATAGCCATTAATGGACTTAACCTCCATGAATTTATCCAGTTCTCTTTTAAACACTGTTATAGTCCTAGCCTTCACAACCTCCTCAGGCAAGGAGTTCCACAAGTTGACTGTGCGCTGTGTGAAGAAGAACTTCCTTTTATTTGTTTTAAATCTGCTGCCCATTAATTTCATTTGGTGGCCCCTAGTTCTTGTATTATGGGAATAAGTAAATAAATTTCCCTTATCTTTCTCCACATCACTCATGATTTTATATACCTCTATCATATCCCCCCTTAGTCTCCTCTTTTCCAAGCTGAAAAGTCCTAGCCTCTTTAATCTCTCCTCATATGGGACCCGTTCCAAACCCCTAATCATTTTATTTGCCCTTCTCTGAACCTTTTCTAGTGCCAGTATATCTTTTTTGAGATGAGGAGACCACATCTGTACGCAATATTCAAGATGTGGGCATACCATCGATTTATATAAGGACAATAATATATTCTCCATCTTATTCTCTATCCCCTTTTTAATGATTCCTAACATCCTGTTTGCTTTTTTGACCGCCTCTGCACACTGCATGGACGTCTTCAGAGAACTATCCACGATGACTGCAAGATCTTTTTCCTGATTAGTTGTAGCTAAATTAGCCCCCATCATATTGTATGTATAGTTGGGGTTATTTTTTCCAATGTGCATTACTTTACATTTATCCACATTAAATTTCATTTGCCATTTTGTTGCCCAATCACTTAGTTTTGTGAGATTTTTTTGAAGTTCTTCACAGTCTGCTTAGGTCTTAACTATCTTGAGCAGTTTAGTATTGTCTGCAAACTTTGCCACCTCACTGTTTACCCCTTTCTTCAGATCATTTATGAATAAGTTGAATAGGATTGGTCCTAGAACTGACCCTTGGGGAACACCACTAGTTACCCTTCTCCATTCTGAAAATTTATCATTTATTCCTACCCTTTGTTCCCTGTCCTTTAACCAGTTCTTAATCCATGAAAGGACCTTCCCTTTTATCCCATGACAACTTAATTTACATAAGAGCCTTTGGTGAGGGACCTTGTCAAAGGCTTTCTGGAAATCTAAGTACACTATGTCCACTGGATCCCCCTTGTCCACATGTTTTTTGACCCCTTCAAAGAACTCTAATAGATTAGTAAGACACGATTTCCCTTTACAGAAACCATGCTGACTTTTGCCCAAAAAATTATGTTCTTCTAGGTGTCTGACAATTTTATTCTTTACTATTGTTTCAACTAATTTGCCCGGTACTGACATTAGACTTACCGATCTGTAATTGCCGGGATCACCTCTAGAGCCTTTTTTAAATATTGGCGTTACATTAGCTATCTTCCAGTTATTGGGTACAGAAGCTGATTTAAAGGACAGGTTACAACCCTAGTTAATAGTTCCGCAACTTCACATTTGAGTTCATTCAGAACTCTTGGGTGAATGCCATCTGGTCCCGGTGACTTGTTACTGTTAAGTTTATTAATTAATTCCAAAACCTCCTCTAGTGACACTTCAATCTGTGACAGATCCTCAGATTTGTCACCTACAAAAGCCAGCTCAGGTTTGGGAATCTCCCTAACATCCTCAGCCGTGAAGACTGAAGCAAAGAATTAGTTTAGTTTCTCCACAATGACTTATCGTCTTTAAGCGCTCTTTTGTATCTTGATCATCCAGGGGCCCCACTGGTTGTTCAGCAGGCTTCCTGCTTCTGATGTACTTAAAAACCATTTTGTTATTACCTTTTGAGTTTTTGGTTAGCCGTTCTTCAAACTCCTCTTTGGCTTTTCTTATTACATTTTTACACTTAATTTGGCAGTGTTTATGCTCCTTTCTATTTACCTCACTAGGATTTGACTTCCACTATTTAAAAGATGCCTTTTTATCTCTCACTGCTTCTTTTACATGGTTGTTAAGCCACGGTGGCTCTTTTTTAGTTCTTTTACTGTGTTTCTTAATTTGGGGTATGCATTTAAGTTGGGCCTCTATTATGGTGTCTTTACAAAGTGTCCATGCAGCTTGCAGGGATTTCACTTTAGTCACTGTACCTCTTAATTTCTGTTTAACTAATCCCCTCATTTTTGCATATTCATGCTCCTGCTATTCATAATGCTACTCCCACACTTGTTGTTTGATGTCCATTTAATATAACATCTCCTAAATTATTTAGAATGCAAACACCTGGATTAAATACACCAGAGACAGCTCAGTCGAGAATGAAGTGACTCGTGATGGGGCTTGCACCAGTTCCCTTCAAAAATTGTTCCACAGTCTAAGAGGTGTCAATAATATTAAACCTCAATTTTCCTTTGCTCACTTTTTTCTGTCATTTTCATAGAATCATGTGGTTAGAAGGAACCGCAAGGGTCATCTAGTCTAACCTCCTGCCATGATGCAGGATGTGTTGAATCTAAACTATCCAAGACAGATGACTCTCCAGCCTTGTTTGAAAACATCCAGTGAAGTAGCTTCCACTATCTCCCTAGGCAGGCTGTTCCATTGTCCTTCTGTTCTTACAGTTAGGAAGTATTTCCTGAGATTTAATCTCAAGCTGCTATGCTGTAGTTTGAACCCATTGCCTCTTGTCCTGCCCTCTGTGGTAAGAAAGAACAACTTTTCTCCATCTTTTTAATGGCAGCCTTTCAAGTATTTGAAGACTGCTATCATGTCCCCCGCCCCCTTAATCTCCTCTTTTGTGGGGGGAGGGATAGCTCAGTGGTTTGAGCATTGGCCTGCTAAACCCAGGGTTGTGAGTTCAATCCTTGAGGGGGCCACTTGGGGATCTGGGGCAAAATCAGTACTTGGTCCTGCTAGTGAGGGCAGGGGGCTGGACTCGATGACCTTTCAAGGTCCCTTCCAGTTCTAGGAGATGGGATATCTCCATTATTTCTTTCTTTCTTTCTTTTCCAAACTAAACATACCCAGTTCCTTCAGCCTTTACTCATATGGCTTGCATTCCATTCCTTTGATCATCTTTGTCACTTGCCTCTGGATCCTTTCCAATTTCTCTACATCCTTTCTATACATTGGTGACAAAAATTGGACACACTACTCCAGCTCAGGCCTAACCAGTGCCTAATAGAGTGGTACTATCACCTCCTGTGACTTGCATGCTATGCCACTGTTAATGCAATGGAGAATTGCATTTCCCTTCTCCTCCCCCCCCCCCTTTGCAACAGCATCACATTGTCGACTCATGTTGAGGTTGTGATCCTTCAAAATTCCCAGATCCTTCTTAGCAGTACTGCTGCCAAGCCAGTTATTCCCCATTTTATATTTGTGTATTTGGTTTTTCTTCCCTGATTGTAGCACCTTACATTTGTCTTTGTTGCATTTCATTTTGTTGTCTATAACCCAGCTCTCCAATTTATCAAGATCCCTTTGAATTTTAGCTCTATCCTCCAAAATGCTCATATCCCCCTTTCCCAGCTTTGTGTCATCTGCAGATTTGATCAATATGCTCTCTATTCCTACATCCAAGTAATTAATTAAGATGTTAAATAATGCAAGACTGAAAACAAACCTGTAGAACCCCACTTGAAACATCTTTCCAATCTGACATCATTCCATTAATAGCTACTCTTTTTTGTGGTTGTTTAATCAATTATGTGTCCACTTAGTGATAGTTCCGCCAAACCTGTATTTCTCCAGCTTACTTACAAGAATGTCATGTGGAACTGCATCAAAAGCCTTGCTAAAGTTCAGGTATATTATTTCCACCACGTTCCCATACCCACCAAACTAGTTATCCTATCCAAGAAGGAAATCAAGCTGGTTTGGCATGATTTGTTCTTAGGAAATCCATGCTGGCTGCTACCCTTCAATTTGTGAATACCTGGAGGATGAATGCTTTATACATTGCTCTAGTAGCTTCCCAGGTATCGAGAGCAGGCCGATTGGTCTATAATTTCCTAGCTCCTCGTTTTTTTTTTTTTCCTTTTTAAAGATGGGCACTACATTAGCCCTTCTCCAGTCTTTCAGGACCTCTCCTATCATCCATGTCATCCATAACTGTTCTTAGTTATACTTTATTATAACTTTATTTATCACCATTGTTTATACACACGCTTTGCAACAGCTGGAACAAATTCCTTTTCCCAAGGAGCCCAATGTTGTGAAGTACTGTGCACCCTAAGTTCCCACTGAAGTCAATGTAAATTTAGGATTACCATCTTCTGTATGTATACAGATAAAGGACAGAGCATAGAGGGTGGATGCTGTTATACTGTGTTGGGTCACCCTAAAAGTTCACTCGCCACCCCCCAAGTGAGGAAATGGAAAATGAAAAATGGAAACCATCTAAAGCTATGACAGTACAACTTCACTAACCCAGAAACCTTAATTCTCACACTAGAATTCCTGTGGTTTTCCAGCTTCTTGGCAAAGATATAATGGCAGGTTGGTGTTGTGAGGCCCTTTATATTACTATGGATTCTCTACATATGCAAAATAAAGAATCCTTACTGGTATATTGTAAATAGTTTAATAAATAATTAAAAACTCAGTTATATTTGTCAAAGGGGCAAGTGTGCCTGATTCTGTTCTTGCTTATACCTGTTGTACAACAGTGTAACTGCATTTACTTTTGTGGAGTTTCTTTTAGGCTGAGCAGCAGAGTAAAGCCAAATGAGCAGAGGGTATTTTGTAATGCATTGAACCTATTTTGTCCAATAATATTTGTTGACTTTCTTGTTAATTGCAAAATTTAGTCACATGCATAGTAGGCCTCCAGGTCCTTATGTATGAAAGCGAGTCTGCTGTATTTGAAATTCAGTTACTGGGGTCTGTGATTGAGGCCAAGCAGCCCTGTGTGTGACCTTAGGGAGTCAAATTAACTGCAATTTGTCTTTGTTCACCCGTCTAGAAAATGGGTACCTGATGTCAATCTCACAGGGATTGTCTGTGAGGGTTAATTAATCAGATGTACAAAGTACTTTGAGATGGCTGGATGAGAGCTGAGGTGCGTTTTTATCATCCTCAGCATTTTGGCTGGCTTTATTCTCTTTGATTGGAAAGCAGACATTTCTTTTTAGATACACTTACACACTATCCATGGAGCACATGTAATGGCCCAGAAAGAGCCAGTGTTACCAATACTGCACATTCTAATAGCATTTAATCTCATTTTGTAAAATAACGAATGCTCACTGAATATTGCTTTCAGTGATTGACTGTAATTCTTCCCCTCTTCAGAAATCCCACACAGTTCCTTTTCCCCCCTCATATATGGTGCTACATGAAACAAACTTTATTTTAAAAAAGCCTAACCCCAAACACACAAGCCTCACAATTGGCCAAGTAATATGATTTTTACCACTTCTTAGTAAAAGAGACAACTATTTATCTAGTGCATTATCCTGAAACCATTGCTGTCTTATTTTAATTTACTACGTAGCAAATAAAGTTGAGTTAAGCAGCCTGCGTTTTGATGTGTAATGTATTGCACTATTTTTTGGCAGTTTTGCTGCCATTTGCGTCAGTGAAATAGAGTCCTATATAATTTGCTAGCCTCAGCACTCTGCCAATGCTTATGTTTTATTTGGCAATAAATTAAGACAGTTCATTGCCAAAAAATAGATAAATGAATAGACCTGACAGCTATGAATCAGGGAAATGACTGTTTCTTAAAAACATATTTTACATGATATTCCAATAGTTACTGGCTGGTCTTTATCATCTAACTTCATGTCAAATCAAATGCCTTTAGGCCAAGGTCATAGTTCACTTAGAGAATCACTTCCAGTGCTTCTGGCACTGAAGGTTCTCAGCACCCAAACTCTACAATCTAATGTGCTTTGTTAGCACCTAGCTACAGTCCTCGGCATTGATGAGCCCGTTTTTTAACCTGAGCATGTAACAACAGAGAGCCCAATTCCCTGTACCAGTCCAGCCCCTGTGCACCACTCCAGTGATGTAAAGGAACCAGAAGTGGATTTGTCCAGTTGGGAATTCCCTTGTTATAAGAGAAATCCCCAGGTGGTGCAGAGCTCCCAATAGTGGCTTTTGCCACCCCTTCATGCAGTCTGAGTATAGGATATGGCTGCGGGAAGGGGGCAGGACCAGAGCGCTTGGGGCTGTGGGCAGCTCAGTGAAAGTAAGACCCATAAGGCTGCTATAACTTATGCCAGGCCCCAAACCTACCAACAGTTACAGCAAGAATCTGGGGTCTGTAAAGGGTATAAGGGCCATTTTCTCTCCTACCTCAGGTCTTGCTTGGTCAGACTCGAGAATCAGGTTCAATATTTCTAGGGCCTTTCTTTCCATATAGAGAAGTTCACCCTGTACTCCCAATATTGTAGCGAACACATGCCTCTCTTGACTATTTACTCTTCTTGGATCCTAGACTGTGTAATTGTGGAGTGTTCTTTCATGTAACTAGTATCAAACTTGACATGCACCAGCAGTGAGAAACATCTACTCGGGAAGGTAGGATTTTCTATGGTGGATGAGACTTTAACATCTGAAAAAAACAAGTTCCCCATCCAAACATTGCAGATTAATTTGGCTTGATCTAAAGTTTTGTAATAGAAGAAACTGTACAGAGCTTAATTCTCCTTTCTCATTCTTAGTTGTAACTTTCCATTGACTTCAGTGGGAGCTATGCCTGTGCATCCAGAAGTAGAATAGGTCTGATTATCGTTGAGGCAACGCAACGTTTTCAAATCCAGTATAAAGCAAATTAATTCTGCCAGTTTAGCAAATTACCACAGGAACATAAGACAACTCTTACTTTCATACCTGTAGTCAAAGGGTAGGGGACTGCAGCATTAGGCCCAGAGTCAGGAAATTCAAGGCCCAATGTAGCTTCATTGGCACAAAATTGTTCTTTGCAACTGTGTGAGGCCCTGAAGCAGGCATCCCCAAATAAGGTCAGGCAGGTGTTCCATTCTAGGCCAAAAATACAAATTATTTGAATTAAGCTGAAATCTTTCACATGCCCACAATGTATAGTCCTCAGCTACCCCTTAATTAAATATGCAACCAGACCTTCCTACTGGTACTGAGCTTACCTGGCAAAGAGGTACTTGCTTGCTCCCCATAGGCCTTAGGCACAGATTGTTATGAAAGTCAGCTTCATAGTAGCTTTCAACACTTGCCAAGTGAAAAAGGTGCCTTGCTAAATGGTGATAAATAGTAAGCTGCAGATATAGTATTGAGTGAAACATAGAAATAAAAGTTATGAATCTATTTTTCTATCAGATTTGATATGTATTGAATCTTCCCCGCTTGTCCTGTATCCTGTCAAGGATAAAACAATTATTTTTTTTAATTGCCATTTGACCAATTTATCTTGAAATGTTTGGGGTTTTTTTTGTTTTTTTTAATCCACACCTTTTTTGTGTGTGGTAATCTACTTGTTTCATTGTTTTTCTTTAACCTTTAATGAAAGCATGGTATTGTCAGTTATACAGAGTATATAATATGAAGAAATGTGCATTTGGATAAGGATATGTTTTAGATTTTGTTTCCTGTAAAGGTCAACAGTATGGTCGACTTTACAGCTTTCATAATTCTCTTGTCCCTCGTTATATATAGCTATCCTTGGTTGGAGATTACAAAAACTACTTCTATTGGCAAAGAATTTACTTTATTGGAAAGACTCATTTTGACTAGATAAATACATTTATGATGACCAGTGTCACTTTAAATTTAGTGTACTGTATACCTGGTAATAAATGTTAACTATGACTGAAGGCTTTTTGAGATTTTTTCCATACAATTAAAATAAAATCATCTGAATGATATCACATTTTGAATGCTAAGATACTTTTAAAGCTTCATTCTTGAGTTAAAATAATAGCATGGAGTGCAGTAGGAGCTCAAACACTGCAGTGTTAAAGTAAGTTATGGTGTCTTGGATCATCACTATAGAATACTGTAATACTTCTATATAAGCAATATTGACAGCCTAAAATGTTCAAAAGTCATACATCAGGCCCTAGAAATCATGAGATTGGCTTAAAAATAATGAAATTTAAAATAAATAAATTTTGTCGTCTTTTTATTTGCCTTGAGGCTTTTGAGCTTTAGCATTCATGCTGATCACATTTTCCAGCTTTTCTCCATAACCACGAGGACTTGAAAGTTACTTAAAAAAAAATGAAAACTTAGATTCTCACATAATCACATGCCTCCAGAATCCTGGGGTTTAATTCCCTCTCCCCCTCCCCCCACAAATTATTGAAAGAGTTTGCAACACTGTAACAGAGTAATACAAATTGCAAGGGAGACAGAAAAAGCCGTTCTGGGTGCCTTTTCCACTTCTCTAAAATAAAGGTTGAGTAATCTATTTAAAATGAACATTATTTATTATGCTGCTGTTGGCAAAAACAAATATCCAACTCCTAGATATTTATGAAGGAAGAAGCTATTTTTGCAATCTCACCAAATGGCTTGATGAGAAATTAGCTCAGGTACTACTAATCTGCACTTAATCCTCTCTCAAGCTGAGATGTAAATGTACTAACTCCAAGATATGTCTTCGTGGATAATTAATGACGATCTCAAAAATAATAGCATGTGAATGTTCATCTGATTTTTAAAAGAGCTAGAAGAGCCTCTTCAGGAGGCTGTAGACATTGACATGAAGTCACTTTCCCAAGCTAAGATCATTTGACCTTATATAATAGTTTTTGAACCTTGATTACACAGAACCTCTGTGCTTTTTAGCAGACCTTCACAAATACAGAATTTTAATAAAATAATAAAGGAAAAAACAGATTAACATTTAATCAAACCATTCCTCTCCTTTTTAGATGGATACTGAAGTAGTTTATGCACAAATGTCCTAATTAAATTTTAAAGTGGAATTGGAATTAAAATATTTACATAATATAAAATAAATGGAAAGGTGTCTCTCTATTCCCTGAATTTCTAAATGTAAGCATTCCTTGGAAACAAACAGCAGCGTTGTCCTAATGCAAGAAAACCAAGAAGGAAAACATAGTAATAAAAAACATTGTAGTAACAAAATGAACTATAAATGTACCAGTACTATAAAAACAATCTAGTTTTACAATATAGTGTTAGTGAATTGCAAAAATTAAACAAACTGCATAAAAGCTGAAACGTAAACTAGATTTTTTTTTTTTTTTCAGTTTTAGCAATCAAAGATGTTTAACATTTTAGGTATATTTTTAAAAAATTGGCCTAAATTTTCAAAGATAATGAGTAAATTTGGGGCCTCCATTTTGGAGTATCCAAGTTCAAACACCCTACAGGGTGTCTTGTCAACCTAACGGGTGTTTTTGAGAGATCAGAAGCTCAGGACTTTCTGAACATGAGGTCCCGTTAAGGTATGGCATTTTGTTTACCCAAAATCATTATCCACTTTTGAAAATGTAGGCCGCTATATCTGTCTCAGGGGTGTTGCTTTAAGACAGACAAGTGGCAAATCCATTTCTGGAGCTGCTTAAGTTAAGCATAGCCGGGCTTATCCAAACATCCTTGGTCTAAAAGCTGGACTGGAAATTTCTCAAGTACAGGCTTTCTCACAAGAGTTCCAATTCTTCTTGGTACAAGCCAGGACACAAAAATAATACAAAAACAATTTCTGTTGCAGTATTCTAGCATTTCCACACTCAGACAAACCCAAGAAGTGTAAAGACACAGGGAAAAAATATGTATAAACAAAACAAAAAGGTTACCAAACTGTTTAGAAACTGAAAAATGGTTGTGGTTCAATTTGAGGTTTGGGCAAAAATTTATCTCAGCCAGTACCAGGGCTCAGGCTGGGTTGGTTTGTATTGAGTACTGTTCTCCAGAAGTATAACTTTCACATAAAACAAAATATAAGTCTCCGGCCAATATGGTTGTGAAGAAACCATTCAAAACTTGAACTAAGCATGAACAAGTACACTGGTGTCCTGAGTTTACAGATAGTCTAAGAGCTGCAAACTGCCTCATCCATCTCAGTAGGGCGTTAGCTCAGATTAAGGATTATATGGCAGTAGGGAATAGGCTAGATTTCTTAACTGTTCACTTTCAGACATGGTAACATTAGCTTTTTAAAGGTGTAGGATTTTTAAAGAAAAGTGTAGTTTTTGGAGTTGATAGCTGGGCTTCATTGAAACATATTTTTAACCTTAAACTTCTTTTGCTTGGAAATCTAGTCATACTGTCATCCCATTTCACTGCTGCTCTACCTACTGGTAAAACATTGCCTTGCGAAGTGAGAGTGATCAGTACATTAAAACTATCATTAGTGTTGTTTTAGCTAAGTGTATTCTTTACCCTTTCCAGATCATTTTCTTAATTTGCTCCTGGATTAATTCAAACCCAGATTCTACTAGCTAGACAAGGTGGTAGACTTTTCTCATAACAGAGCAATTTCTTAGGGTGACAGTTTAGGACCGCAACTGTTTTGAGATGGTTTGCCGAGTGTAGCTGGAAATGATGATTGTATTCACATACTATATTAGGCAGAGTGATCCACATTTTATTTTGTAGCTCTGTATAGCAAGGATACTATTTGACTCAACTGTTTATAGCAGTGTCTAATAAGAGATTTTTCTGCTCTTTTTTAGGTTACATTAAGCATGAAACATAGACATTAGCTGTGGCAGAGTTATTTATAGTTCAGGCCAGGGTAGGATTCTAGTTTGAATTTCTTTTGTAGTTAAGAACTTTTTGATAAGATTGCAAAAGCAAATCAGATTAGGACAGCTCTTACTAATCTGTAGACCCCATTTACTAGACACTTAAGAGCTAGTATAAATTTGCCACCTTTGATCTAAAATCTCTGGGTCATTGTTTGTTTGTTTATTTCAGATGACTCTACTCAAGTGGAAGGATTTGAATTGCATTGTTTGTGGTGGGGGTCCATACAGCCTGTAATGGACATAACCTAAAGTGGTGTTGCCGCCCCAAAGTGCTTAAAAAAATCATGAATAAGGCCCCCCCAAAACCATAAGTGACTTAAAAATCGTAAGATATTTTTACAAAATAATACATTTGGGGTTCATTGTTTGAACCTTTAGGATGCACGCAGGTTACGTTTAAAAATTTTCTTCACAACTATGAAGGCTAGAAATCTACTTTTTCAAAAAATAAATGAAAGCTGAGGTTCTCATGTAATCACTTGACTCCAGGAGCTTGAGTGTTGAGTAAAACACCAAATACGGTGAGACTCATTATAAAATCAAGAGAGTTAGCAACACTGCTGGACACAGGAAGGATTTTGTGCTCTGTTGGTTAGAAGCAGGTTATGCACTGAGAAAAGGGAGATTTAAAAGGTGAAATCCTGGACTTTTTATGTCAATGGGAGTTTTTTCATTCATGTTCAGCCAGGATTTTACTCAAAATCTGTTACTGAGCTTTAAAATGACACAACCCTCTCTCTCTTGATCACTACATATCTTTCTAATAGTGAATTTGTTCTGACTGTAAAAACCTGATCAGAAGGTGCTTTATTCTAATTTACTGTACATGCCAGCTTCTGCTTTCAAGAAACAAAAGGGGGCTGTGCTTAAATTCTCTTGACCTGCACAAAGGGCTCTATCCTGAGAAAACATGCATTGTTTAGAAGGTGGTGCAATTTAAGCAGCTGCCCACTATGCTGAGTGCTGACAACAAACTGGAGTAAAAAGAATACAGCTCAATCAGCAGCCAATGGGCAACTTTCCATTTTAGTGGCAGGAAGCCTATTTCAGGGATTCCTTTATTAGTGTGACCTCTGTGTGTCATGCATACTAGGAGAGGATTTGCTCATTCACAAAAGCTGATCATCTTGGCTCCACATGACATAGTTGAATGGTCCCTGCAATACGTTCCAAGTCTTAGTTCTGTCCTAATGTGGTGGTTATGGTTAAGAAAAAGTTGCTGCTTAACAAATCAGAATAGACAACCAGAAAGCTGCAGATATGTGCAGATATAGGTGGCTACTTGAACATTTAGGTTTTTTGAAGGTAATTACTTGGATCCATAATACTTTGAGGCATCCTATTTGATCCCATAAGCTCTGTGGAGCTCTACTCAGCTGGTGCTTAGACAACAGACCTCCAAAGAACACCTATGTGTTGCTGGCAATAGTGTGATGGTGCAGCAGGTGGTACTCTTTTCTCTTTTTTACTCTGGTCTACACTATGACTTTAATTCGGATTTAGCAGCGTTAAATCGAATTAACCCTGCACCCGTCCACACAACGAAGCCATTTATTTCAAAATAAAGGGCTCTTAAAATCGATTTCTGTACTCTTCCCCGACGAGCGGAGTAGCGCCAAAATCGATATTGTCATTTCGAATTAGGGTTAGTGTGGCCGCAATTCGATGGTATTGGCCTCCGGGAGCTGTCCCAGAGTGCACTATTGTGACCGCTCTGGACAGCAATCTGAACTCGCATGCACTGGCCAGGTAGACAGGAAAAGCCCCACGAACATTTGAATTTCATTTCCTGTTTGCCCAGCGTGGAGAGCACAGGTGACCACAGATAGCTCAGCTCATGAGCACAGGTAACCATGCAGGCCAATAATCGAAAAAGAGCACCAGCATGGACCGTACGGGAGGTACTGGATCTGATCGCTATATGGGGAGAGGATTCAGGGCTAGCAGAACTTCGTTCGAAAAGACGAAATGCCAAAACTTTTGAAAAAATCTCCAAGGGCACGATGGAGAGAGGCCACAATAGGGACTCAGATCAGTACCGCGTGAAAGTTAAGGAGCTCAGACAAGCCTATCAAAAAACAAAGGAGGCAAACGGCCGCTCCGGGTCAGAGCCGCGGACATGCCGCTTCTACGCCGAGCTGCATGCAATTCTAGGGGGGGCCGCCACCACTACCCCACCTGTGACCGTGGATTCCGGGTCGGGGATAATCTCATCAGCTACACCTGAGGATTCTGCGGATGGGGAAGAGGAGGAGGAGGAAGAGGAGGACGAGCTTGCAGAGAGCACCCAGCACTCCGTTCTCCCCAACAGCCAGGATCTTTTTCTCAGCCTGACTGAAGTACCCTCCCAACCCTCCCAAACCAGTATCCAAGACCATGACCCCATGGAAGGGACCTCAGGTGAGTTTACTTTTTAAAATATAAAACTTGTTTTAAAAGCAAGCGTTTTTTAATGATTACTTTGCCCTGAGGACTTGGGATGCATTCGCGGCCAGTACAGCTACTGGAAAAGTCTGTTAACGTGTCTGGGGATGGAGCGGAAATCCTCCAGGGACATCTCCATGAAGCTCTCCTGAAGGTACTCCAAAAGCCTTGCCACAAGGTTTCTGGGCAGTGCAGCCTTATTCCGTCCTCCATGGTAGGACACTTGACCACGCCATGCTTGCAGCAAGTAATCTGGTATCAGTGCCTGACAAAGCCTGGCAGCGTATGGTCCCGGTGTTTGCTGGCATTCAAGCAACATCCGTTCTTTATCTCACTGTGTAATCCTCAGGAGAGTGATATCGCTCATGGTAACCTGGTTGAAATACGGGAACTTAATTAAGGGGACAGAGGTGGCCGTTCCTACTGGGCTGTTTGCCTGTGGCTGAAAAGAAATCCTTCCCTGCAGTTAGCCAAGCGCAGGGTGGGCGGAATTGGCCCTGAGCTTTTCGTGTTTGGCTAGCAGGGATCTTCCCTGTTACCAGCCACGTGGTGGGGGGAGGGGTACAGCGATCATCCCAGATAATTCATGGCGGGAGGGGTTTGCGGGGGGGTTAGTTTGGTTTCTGCAGGGATCTTCCCTGATACCTGCCACGCGGTGGGGGGAGGGATAAAGCGATCATCCCAGAGAATTGGATGGGGGGGGGGGTTAGTTTGTTTTCTGCTGCTGAAGGTTAACAGGAAAACCGCAGCAGTCAACGGGCTTTGCTTGGTATGTGGGAAAGGAGGGCGCAGAAGCCAAAAGACAATGGCTTACCATGGCTGCATGCAAGCTGAATTCTGTTGCCCGGACCTGCGTCTGTGATCTCTAACACCAAAGCCACAGGAACTCAATATTAAGATGGAAAATGCGACCTTGTACTGAAATCACATGTGCTATGTAATGCGAATAGTTTTGTTCACCGTGAAAGAGTATAAGCATTGTTCTGTAAAATGTATCATTTTAAAAACTTCTCTCCTTTTTTTCAACCCTCCCTCCAGCAGCTGCAAATTTTTCAAGCCTCCCTCCTCCGTCCCGAAGGCTATCTCAGATAAGGCGGCGTAGAAAGAGGACGCGAGATGGCACGTTCACGGAAATAATGGAATGCACCCGCAATGAAAGAGCTCATTTGAATGAGTGAAAGGACACGGTATCTAAATTTAGGAAAGATGCCAGTGAACGTGAGGTCATGAGGGACGCTCGAGATGAGAGGTGGCAGGTTGCAACTCTGGGGCTGCTGCGTGATCAAACGGACATGCTCCGGCGTCTGGTGGAGCTTCATGAACAGCAGCAGGATAACAGACTGCCGCTGCAGCCGCTGTATAACCTCCCTCCCCCCTCACCATGTTCCATATCCTCCTCACCCAGACGTGTAAGAACGCGGAGGGGAGGGGGGGAGGCTCCGTGCACCCTCCCACTCCACCCCAGTGGACAGCCCAACCAAAAGGCTGTCATTATATTGAATTTTTTCAGTGACCTTTTACTTCCCTCCTATCCTCCTCCCAAACCTCACCCAGATTACCTTGTTGGTTCTCTCCCTATGTTTATAATCACTTAATAAAGAATACATGATTTTTAAACGATAGTGACTTTATTTCCTTTGAAAGCAAGCTGAGGGAACGGGGAGGGTGGTTTCCTTACAGAGAATGAATGAGTCAATAAAGGGGGTGGGTTTTCATGAAGGAGAAACAAACAGAAATTTCACACTGTAGCCTGGCCAGTCATGAAACTGGTTTTCAAAGCTTCTCTGATGCACAGCGCTTCCTGGTGTGCTCTTCTAATCGCCCTGGTGTCTGGCTGCATGTAATCAGCAGCCAGGCGATTTGCCTCAGCCTCCCACCCTGCCATAAAGGTCTCCCCCTTACTTTCACAGAGATTGTGGAGCACACAGCAAGCAGAAATAACAATGGGGAGATTGGTTTGGCTGAGGTCTGAGCGAGTCAGTAGCGATCGCCAGCGACCTTTTAAATGGCCAAATGCACAT
The DNA here is from genome assembly GCF_002925995.2 of Terrapene triunguis. Taxonomy (NCBI): domain Eukaryota; kingdom Metazoa; phylum Chordata; order Testudines; family Emydidae; genus Terrapene; species Terrapene triunguis. The sequence continues at coordinate 4,321,330 of NW_020664499.1, forward strand.
TCTACCACCATTCTGCACTTGCTCAGCCTGCAGTTGAACAGCTCCTGACTCCTGTCCAGGCTGCCTGTGTATGGCTTCATGAGCCATGGCATTAAGGGGTAGGCTGGGTCCCCAAGAATAACTATTGGCATTTCAACATCCCCAACGGTTATTTTCTGGTCCGGGAAGTAAGTCCCTTGCTGCAGCCCTTTAAACAGAGTAGTGTTCCTGAAGATGCGAGCATCATGAACCCTTCCCGGCCAGCCCACGTTGATGTTGGTGAAACGTCCCTTGTGATCCACAAGTGCTTGCAGCACCATTGAAAAGTAACCCTTGCGGTTTATGTACTGGGTACCCTGGTGCTCCGGTGCCAAGATAGGGATGTGGGTTCCATCTATCGCCGCACCACAGTTAGGGAATCCCATTGCAGCAAAGCCATCCACTATGACCTGCACATCTCCCAGAGTCACTAGCTTTCGTAGCAGCACCTCAGTGATTGCTTTGGCTACTTGCATCACAGCAGCCCCCACAGTAGATTTGCCCACTCCAAATTGATTCCCGACTGACCGGTAGCTGTCTGGCGTTGCAAGCTTCCACAGGGCTATCGCCACTCGCTTCTCAACTGTGAGGGTTGCTCTGATCTTGGTATTCTGGCGCTTCAGGGCAGGGGAAAGCAAGTCACAAAGTTCCAAGAAAGTGCCCTTCCGCATGCGAAAGTTTCGCAGCCACTGGGAATCGTCCCACACATGCAACACTATGCGGTCCCACCAGTCTGTGCTTGTTTCCCGGGCCCAGAATCAGCGTTCCACGGCTATAACCTGCCCCATTAACAGCATGATCTCCAAAGCACCGGGTCCCGCGGTTCGATAGAATTCCATGTCCATATCCTCATCACTCTTGCCGCCGCGCTGCCGTAGCCTGCTCCTCGCCGCCTGGTTTTGCAGGTTCTGGTTCAGCATAAACTGCACGATAAGGCGCGAGGTATTTACAATGTTCATGACTGCTGTCTTGAGCTGAGCGGGCTCCATGCTTGCCATGGTATGGCATCTGCACTGTTCACCCAGGAAAAAGGCGCGAAACGGTTGTCTGCCGTTGCTTCCCTGGAGAGGGGGGAGGATGTACCCAGAACCACCTGCAACAATGTTTTTGGCCCCATCAGGCATTGGGATCTCAACCCAGAATTCCAATGGGCGGAGGAGACTGCGGGAACTATGGGATAGCTATGGGATAGCTACCCACAGTGCAACGCTCCAGAAATCGACGCTAGCCCCGGTACATGGACGCACACCGCCAGATTAATGTGCTTAGTGTGGCCGCATACATTCGACTTTATACAATCTGTTTCCCAAATTCGAATTATATAAATTCGGATTAATCCCGTAGTGTAGACATACCCTTTGAGTCAGCAGTGATTGAATGCCTCAGCATGGTTTTATATGGCACTTTGCTTCAGGAGGCACCTATGTTGTATTCTGCTTTTATACAGTATTTGAGTTACACACCCGTGGAAAAACATTGTTACTGGTAGAGGAAGATCTTGCAAATAATAATACAATGGATCATTGCTTTAAGCCACTTATTATTCGTAAATGCGTAGACAATTGTAGGATAACCCATACAACGATGAGGACTCGACAGGGCTGCCTCCTGAACAAAACACTCCCCCTGCAAAACCGTGCCTTTCTGGCACTTGCAGTGCTGCTATAAACTGCAGGTCAGCACAGTAGCTTTGCTCCAGTTTGCTGGATTTGGAACAAGTAAGCACTGCGCTTAATGATACTTACATTCAAGGGATGTGTGCTGGTTTTGAGGTTTGTCATAAAACAAAGGTCCAAATCAGTTGAAATCATTTAAAAATAGAACACTTTTTATAAACATTTAAGGGTGTTAACCTTTGCTTTCTCCCCAAGTTTCAAATCAGGTAAGTAAATTCTTCTAATGTTTCAATAAATGATAGTATTCCTCTTTTCTTCCTTAACTAAGCCCCTGAATAGTATGAAACGGCTGTTGTGCTCCACCAAAGAAGTGGCAATGTTTCAGTGGTGGTCAAATTATCTTTGTATATTTCTTTCCTACTACTGAAGCTTGAGACCTTTATTTATAAAGTGATTTGCAATCCTTGGATAAGATATCAGGTAAAGACAAAGCATTGTTGTTGTTTTATTGTATTTAGGTAAAATTTTCATTTGCATAACTATGGAGATAATGCAAAGTCCATCATTGAGTATATATTTAGCTCCTGACCATATGCTACATATGTAGTCACACACAAGCCCTTCCTTATTCAGTTGTATTCCAGGAAATCTTTAGACACCGTGTCAGATCATATTATTTTCATAGTCTTCAGTGCTGCTTCAGTGTTGGTAATAAAGCCAATTCTTACAGACTGTCTCCTCACTGGGGTAAAAGTTCAAAAACAAAGAAACAAAAAACCCTAATGAGGTCTGCAAGTCACAGGAAAAAAATAATAATTAAATGGTTAGGCCGTGTTGTTCATATTGGGTGAAATACACCCATAGGCAGAGGGCTAGCACAAGATGTCAGAGTAGGACTGAAGTGGTCCATCAACCTGGTGATGGTCCTTTGCTCAACGATGAATTTTGCCCATTATGTGGAATGTGTGTTCGAAGATCCTGCCCTGGACATTTCCTTCCCACCCCAACCCTGTCCCCTATGACAGGATTACAAGGGGGTCCTCACTTTCTGTGCAACTGAATTCATTATTGCATGAGTTTCTCACAGTGTCTCTGCACCTAGTGCCCCCAATAAATATTTGAACTTGATGGTGTATTTTTTCCAGATAAAAGCCAAAAAGAGCACACACATGGAGTGCCTGACGATTTATTTGAAGACTATTCTTTCTACATGGTGTGCAAAGTTCTCAGATGAATGTAAACTGTTGGTGATGAGTTGGTGTTTCTTCACTTTAGACACACATCATAGAGGTGCCAATATTTCTAACCCAGAGTATAAAATTGCATGCGGTTTATACAGCACGGTCAAGTCATACATGTGACTTAAAAAGCAATGAAAATCACTGCTTTCTGAAATGTTAAACTGAGGACCATATTCAGACAAAACTCTCACTGAAGTCTAATGGACTTTTACCGGGGTGAATGTCATAAAGATCTCAGGATTGGGCCTTTAACATAAAATTAATCCCTATTCAGACTTTATGCACTGACCAAGACCTGCTTTAGGGGGCAAAAATCACCCATGCACCACTTAAGGCCTATTTTGAGTTTTTAAATGGGATTTAAGAGGTGCATATGCCTTATTTAAACCACACCCTAAGTGCTTAAAGCAATGAGTGTTTCATAGGGCCTTGCACAGGCCCTTGGCATTGGAGTGAATTTGATCTGTCATAAGTAAAGTTTTGTAGCCTCATGTTAATTTCAGATCTACATGTACAATGTCCAATTTCATAATTTATACCTATGATGTAACCTGAATTTGTTTTATACTTTTAATTAATGCATACATTTATTGTTCCAAAGAGATGGAAAATGAATAAAATAGTCAAAAAACAACATATAAATCAATATAAATCCAACAGGTTACTGTGACGGTCCTTAGGGTAACCAAGACTGTGAGTCACTCTGTTACCCCATGCCTTCAGCATGAGGAAGTCTTGTTGTGTGTAATGTGGTGTCAGCTCCCTGACACCAGTTAGCCACTCAAGCACTCTTCTCTGAGCTATGCTAGCCCTTACTTTGAACTGGCTGTTCAACAGTAGGTGCACTTCCAGTCCTAGAGTCCCTTTGAAATGTTCCCCCACGATAGCCAGGCAGTGGCTACTCACAGAAATACCAGACCCCCTGTTCCCAAAGGAACAGTATACATATCAGCTTGTAAGATTCAGCTCAGGACCAGCACTTTGATTCACATGACTGCACTGTGATATATTTCTAGTGAAACCAAGAGTAAGTCTTTGATAGGATAATGAGTCTTGTGGATAAGGGAAAAGCAGTGGATGTGGTATACCTAGACTTTACTAAGGCATTTGATATGGTCTCGCATGATATTCTTATCAATAAACTAGGCAAATACAACTTACATGGAGCTACTAGAAGGTGGGTGCATAACTGGCTGGATAACCGTACTCAGAGAGTAGTTATTAATGGTTCCCAATCCTGCTGGAAAGGTATAACAAGTGGGGTTCCACACGGGTCTGTTTTGGGACCGGCTCTGTTCAATATCTTCATCAACGACTTAGATATTGGCATAGAAAGTACGCTTATTAAGTTTGCAGCTGATACCAAACTGGGAGGGATTGCAACTGTTTTGGAGGATAGGGTCATAATTCAAAATGATCTGGACAAATTGGAGAAATGGTCTGAGTTAAACAGGATGAAGTTTAATAAAGACAAATGCAAAGTGCTCCACTTAGGAAGGAACAATCAGTTTCACACATACAGAATGGGAAGAGACTGTCTAGGAAGGAGTACAGCAGAAAGGGATCTAGGGGTTATAGTGGACCACAAACTAAATATGAATCAACAGTGTGATAAAAAAAAAAAAAAAAGCAAACATGATTCTGGGATGCGTTAACAGGTGTGTTGTGAGCAAGACACAAGAAGTCATTCTTCCGCTCTACTCTGTGCTGGTTAGGCCTCAACTGGAGTATTGTGTCCAGTTCTGGGCACCGCATTTCAAGAAAAATGTGGAGAAATTGCAGAGGGTCCAGAAAAGAGCAACAAGAATGATTAAAGGTCTAGAGAACATGACCTATGAAGGAAGGCTGAAAGAATTGGGTTTGTTTAGTTTGGAAAAGAGAAGACTGAGAGGGGATATGATAATAGTTTTCAGGTATCTAAAAGGGTGTCATAAGGAGGAAGGAGAAAACGTGTTCATCTTAGCCTCTAAGGATAGAACAAGAAGCAATGAGCTTAAACTGCAGCAAGGGAGGTTTAGGTTGGACATTAGGAAAAAGTTCCTAACTGTCAGGGTGGTTAAACACTGGAATAAATTGCCTAGGGAGGTTGTGGAATCTCCATCTCTGGAGATATTTAAGAGTAGGTTAGATAAATGTCTATCAGGGATGGTCTAGACAGTGTTTGGTCCTGCCATGAGGGCAAGGGACTGGACTTGATGTCCTCTCGAGGTCCCTTCCAGTCCTAGAATCTATGAATCTATAAGTTTATCATCAAAGCCTGGAGATTCAGGAGATGAGTGAGGATATTGGTAACAAATGGTTACATAGTAAACAAAATCAGAACATGCTTTCTAGCGTCTAAACTTAACTAACAGGTTAACCTGTCTAAAGAAGTTTTTCACCCAAAGTCCTCTTCAACATTTTCAACCAAAGTTGGCTGAGCTCCTGTTTTCATGATTGTAGATATGCTGTCCATTTATTTCCTAGGTGCAGGATGAGGGGGTGTCTTCTTTGCATCCTAGCTATACCCCCAAAGTTAACTGTATTTGCTCATAGACAAAATAAGCCTCCGTGGATTGTTATGTCCTGTGTGCTGCTTAGGGTGACCAGACATCCTGATATTATCGGGACTATCCTGATTTAGGAGCTTTGTCTTATATATGCAACTGTACCCTCCACCCCTGAAAAAGTGTCCCGATTTTTCACACTTGCTATCTGGCCACCTTAGTGTTGCTTCCCTGTTGACTTCACATTTCTTTTTTGACATTTGACTTGGTTTGTAAATAGGCATTCATTGTATTAGCTTACAATGCGTAATTTACATCCCAACAGAGATGCACATTTCTCATCTCCTGTCTGGAGGAAAACCTGTTTTTCACCTTTGCTGGTAATTAATACCTTGATATAGACTTTAAAAACATATTTTCAGTATATATACATAATGCCTTGCATAGTATCTGTATGTACATTTCACAATATTATTTATGACCATTGTGACAGCAGCTTTCATTTGAGACCTCCAATGACATTCTTTGGTGAACTAGAATGTACATACAACACTCATGAGATTTCTGTAGCTCCTTGCCAATTGGCATTAAGAGGTTCTTGGATCACAGTGCCAAAAGACTAAGAGGAAATTTGATGATCACATCAGGAAGTGGTAAGATGTGATGGTGGCGTGTTGGTTTTTGCCTGAGTGTTCCTTTAGGTGTTATCTTGATGGTCCTAGTCTGGATAATTAAGTGAATTTGTAGGCCTACCATTTTTGGGATATGGATGTTTTACCATTGAAGTTCTCACTGTTGCTAATCATAACTCCTTTTGTTTTAAATCTCTTCATATGTACCTAGCTCATTGTTATGAATCGCTGCGATTTGGACTTATCCAAACGATATGGTTAGATATGTGGCAAGAGACTGCATCACACTGTTACTTAGGTTGCTGACACTGTGAAGTGCAAGCACATTATTGAGCTGCTAGGCAAAGAAGATATTTGGTGGAGATTGTGGGATATTCAGAGAAATATTCTGTGTAATAGGTACTTTTAATCTTTTGCTAAAGAAAAAATGTCTCTTCTCAAAATATCATATGCCTCATCGATTTTGTGTTGACTTTTCAGGCACCAAGACACCTGTTGTGAATATATTCTTAATAATGTATTAGATCTGAACTGAAATCAAAAGTCAAATGTTAGTGGACATAGAGCTACATGAAAGTGCTCTGTGCTTATTGCCAGTTTTATTACTGAGTGTTCAAAAACAAGCAGATCCTTCAAAAAAAAAGCCATACATTAGAGAAAATGCTTAAAAATGTGTGTAGGTTTTCGGAGGTGGCGATGTTCATGGTGACATAATTTAATTGTCAACATGTTAGACACTTAGTAACTATAAAGAACATTTTTGCCATATGCATTTGTTTGCTGATGTATTCTTGAAATGGGATTTATTTTAAAAGAAAGCATGCATAAAGGACTTGACCTAGAGCAACCATAGAATGGCCGGGAAAAGTAAGTTGATTAGTGTTCTCCAAAGGCTAATCCAGCTTATGGATATGTATATTATGGTCTCACAATAGCAAGACCAGTCCAGCACAGGTGGCTGGGCTAGATGACCTCTTGTGGTCTCCTCCAGCCCTGCATTTCTATGATTCTACAATAAAGACCGTAGTTAAAGTTGCATCAGACTTTTCTATTTTTCTTCTGTACCGCAGTGTCCCACCAATTCTCGGAGACCTTTTTTTGTAAACATGCTATGGAGAATTTAACCCAAATCTCAGGCACTAATGTTTATGGAAAGATCTCCAATGTGTATTTTTTGTTTGTATACTAGTATTTTAGGAAATGCGGGGAAACAGAAAAGCTTTTTATTTTTTCCACACGGTGGACATTTTCTGCTCCCTGTAACTGCTTGAGCAGTAAACATTGTGACATCAGGAATAATCAGTCACTCAGCATTCACTTCCTCAAGTTTTATATGCATATGTAGGGAGAGTCATAATTGCCTTGGTTGTCTTGGGAATGGCTGCCTGAGACTCCCATAACACTTTTACAAAGCAGGGTCCCAGGAGGAGCTGTAATGAAAGCAAGCTGGGTTTGGCTAAGCTCTGCTCTGCTCTGCTCCTTTGGATTTGTACTGGGTGAGTTACACTCTTTGTTTTCAAAGGGTAGACATTTGTCACTTTCCTCTGAAAGGGTTACATGAAAATAACAGACAAAATTCCAGCTCCTTTTGTTTAGATGCTCCTTACAAATTAGGGACTATCACTTTCTGAGTATCCACCTTTTTAACTACGCAGAAAATTATAGCTTTGAGTCCCTACGTAGTTTTCTGTTACTCAACTTCTAATTTTTTTTTTAAATTGTGTAACAGTGAAGTTACATTAACAGTGTTTTGTTTGAATACTGTTTCATTTAGTACTTTCAATATATTGGTCAACATGATACTGAGTGGTGAAATAAGGAGCTTCACAAAGAAAACAGTAATAAAATATGCAGTGAAGACGACAAACATAAGTGCTTTATTATTTAAATAGCACAGTAAAAAATTTTCTATTAAAAAGGAAACTCACAAACAAAACACTTCGCTTAATGTTAGTTAAAGTTGATCTCAATAATAAATAAAACCACAAAAATTAGGAAATACAAAGTTACGGATTAAAAAAAGATCACGAGTCGCAAAATCAAGCACTCTCAAGTAATGAAATGCCAGAATGAAAGTTGCCAATGCAACATTATTTGGTGACCTGTGCATATTTTACAGGCTTTAATTACATGATGCCATATTATTTTTACATAGATTCACTGCCTCATTCAGTGTACAAGATATAATTACTCTGGGGATGACTTGGGGTTGTGTAGTTGTCTGTCGGACCCCTGGCTCATTTGTTGCAGAAATTAGCAGGTTTGTATTCAATGAGGTCAGGGATTGCAGTAAGAAAAAGGTGGTTAGGGCAGTTGAATATCTGAGATTTGGTTCTATCCCTGCCTCTGTCACCAAGTTTCTGTGTGGTGCTGGACAAGTTACACCAAATTTTTCACATGTGTAATTAAAGGTTATATCATCATCCATACATGCGGGGAAGGAGAATAATATTGCATTGTCAACATTCATCCTGGCATTTCCTAACGTGAGTGCTTGATTCTGCAACCTTTTAATCCTTTTTAATCCTTAACTTTGTATTATGATATAAGTGTAATGCTAACCTACTCTTATGAAGATGCTGAACTTTATTTTTTGGCCCCAATCACCTGACTTGGGTCAGTGTAACAAAGTTTAATAGCACTATCACCTAAGAGGGTCAGTATCTACTGATTGCTGGAACGCATGAGGAACTTCTATTGGTGTCAATGAGAGTTACTCATGTACACCAAAGGGCAGAATTTGGCCTTGAGAATGTAAAGCTATTATTGAATCTGAAACATGACTCCAGGTGTTTGGAATCTTTCCTGTACGACAGGGATTTCAAACTCAATGTATCTTGGGGCCGGTGCCAGTCCTCAAATCTTCTCAGCGGGCCAATAATGTCACTGAAGATGGTGTTCAGAAAATAAAAGTTTTATATTGTATTTTTTATTTCAAATTTCTTAGAAATAATAAAACTGTCATACAATTCTTCGCCTGCCAGAGAGTTTTTAGTGTTTGTCAGACACCTGGCAATGCTTCAGTTCTGTCAGTTTGTTGACGTTTGGCCTCAGTGACTGAGCAGTTGAAACCTTCAGGATTGCAGCAAGGTGTACATCAGATAGTTGTGTTCGGTATTTTGACTTGTTTATATTCATTGTAGAAAAAAGTGATGCTGCCTCCGTGGCTGACTCTGCCTGGCGACTAATGATGATATCTTTGTCCCCCAGCCAATGGGAGCTGCGGGGGGCGGCGCCTGCAGCAGACATTGCCGGCAGCGTGCTTGCATGCCTCTCTCCTCCGCAGGCCACAGTGGGGAGGTTTTCGGGCTGCAGATGGCCCATGGGCCGGGACTTTGAGACCCCTACTGTACAACTTCATTTAAAAAAACAACAATAACAACAAAAACAAAGCAGAAGCAAAGAATGCTTTAAAATAAAGTATTCTTTTTTTAACTGGAGGGCTGATTCTGAGCTCATTTACACCATTGTAAATCAGCAATCGCTCACCTCATTTGTGCCAGTGCCAGTGACTCCCACCAAGTTCTGAATCAGGCTCATTCTTTTTAAAACTTTTTTTTTAAGTGGATGTAACAGATATAATATATGTTTTCAGTCAAAAGTCTTGCAATAATATGTGTGTAAGGGATTAGAGGATGCAGGAGAGGTATGTTCAAACATTAATTTAGATTACATGGGGAAATGATGGGCTGGATGGGTCTCGCTTCTAATTATTAACTTACCTACCTAGGGTAGGTAAGCATTGGAATAGGCTTCTAAGGGAGATTGTGGAATCCCCATCATTGGCGATTGTTAAGAAGGGTGGGACAAACCCCTGTCAGAGATGGTCTAGGTTTACTTGGTCTTGCCTCTGAGTGTGGGAGATGAACTAGATGACCTCTCAAGGTCCCTTCCAACCCAAATTTCTATAATTCATTCTAATACCCCCTTGTCCATCTCACGAAACAAATGCACAGTTTGGCATCAGTCAGTCCGATTGGCAGTCCCTGCTCATGAAAAGTCCAAAACTGATACAGCAGGCAGTTCTACTAATCAGGGCTGAGCTGCCGTGGCAGAGCTTTGCTGGGATTGCATGTATGCACCTTGGGGCCAGACCCCACGGTACTCGCTAAGGCAAAAATCCTACTGATTTCAATGCAGAATTCTGGACTGATTTATTTATATAGGAAAGTTTGCCTTTAGAATTGTTTACCCTGCAGATAATAAAATGCCATGACAATCCCTTCCACCTACCCTAAAAAAATCCGCAAAACCCTATATGTAATTTTACTCTTATGTAAATTCTACAACTTTTTTTTTAAAAAGGACAAAAACTGTAGATGTCTGAAAAGACACTTGGAAATGCACTGATACACCTATTCAACTGCTTACTTATAAACAGTCATATGTGCATTTTATATAGGGTGTTTTGTTCCCTTTAATAGTAGTGGTCTGTGGCCAGTCACCCGTATTCCAAGTCTCTCCTTATTCTTAAATAGGCTGTCTGGGACTTGTATTTCCCTGGAGGGAGACTATGGCCATGCTGAAGTAAGCCTACTGAGGGAGGGATGTGTGTGTGGTGAGAGTCATATGACAGGACTCCAGTATGTAAGGAGAAGCTCGTGGTTCATTTAGTCAGAGTGGAGAACTTCATGGAGTGGGAGTCTGCTAGGGGTGAGTCTCAGTTTGGAAGGGATAGTTTAGAGCTTTACATAAGAGCTGGAGAACTAGCAAGGAAAAACGTGGGAGGAAGCCCCTCCACTGGCCCTGCACCATCAGGGCAAATTAATTGTTTGAATCTGGGATGCTGTAGAGACTACAAAGGCCTGGAGGGAGGGTTCTAGGGATAGCAAAGCCTGGTAAGGACTGAAAAGACCACTGAACCCGAGGAAGTTTGGCTGGAAGGAACGACTGAACCTGAGGGAGAAGACTGGAAGACTTGATCTGAGGCAAACTGTTAACTTTATGTTAATAATCCAGATCCCAGAAGGGGAATGTAAATTCAAAAGCCCAGACATGATGTTTTGACTGGCTGTAAAAGAAGGTAAATTGGGGCAGTGACTGGGGCCAGATGCTAGATTGAGTAAACTGCTGATACATGGCATGAATTTAAAATCTGGATTTAAAAACAGGTATAGCAGAAAGAATTGCTAAAGAGAATACTCAAGAGGGGTGTGATCTTTCAAACTCCTAGTCATGTGACCGTTTTAATTTTTTGGCTTTAAACAGAAAAAAAAAATCCTCCTCAAAATTTTTTGCTGTGATGCATACATAAAACTTGACAGTGGTTTTGCTGCTGGTGTGCTGAGACCACTACCTGCCAAGCTGACCAGTATCGTCTCATTTCCTTGTACTCCATCTGTCTGTATCCATAGTTGTCTCTTGTTTTATAGTTGAGTCCGTTGGGATAGGGAGCTGCTTCTTTTTGTTCTGTTTGTGCCGTGCCTAACACAATAGGATCCTGGCCTGGGACTAGGGCTCCTAGGCGCTACGATAATACAAATAAATGCTCACCAAAAAATTCTAGTCACCCTGGCAGATAGTAAAAATCAGTCGAGTAATGATGGCCACCTAGTGACATGAAAAAGAATCCTATGCGAATTAGATCAGCCAGCCTTTTCACTATCCAGGGATACGCACCCTCAAACCTCCCCTCAGAGCCCTGTAAAAGCTCAAACCCCAAAACCAGCATTTAGCTTTTGCTTTCTTCATTATCACAGGTTTCTTCCCTGAGACCCATATCAATCCCATCTCAAAAAAAAAAAAAAAATTGTCCAAGTTTCTCTTCAATGTATAATCCCTGAATCAGGAAAACACTTAAGCATGTGCTTAAGTGCCCACTTAATGCTTTTCATTATTGCAGCCATAGTGATAACTGTAGTAGCGGGTGATTAATTCCATATAAATACCATTGGGGGTTCCCCAGCATCCTGTGTGACACTGAATTATAATTCCAAGATTAACAAAACTCTCAACGTGCCATCAGGGTTTCCCCGAGGAAGACCGTGTAACTTCTGCTCGGCTACAGGGCCTACAATTGATAACAGCAGGCAGTCATCCAGACCTTTGCTGAAATGGCATCGCAAAGCATAAAAAATAACTGCAAAGAGCAGTGCAGAGTCATAGTAAATTGATGCAATATTATGTGTAGATATATATTTGTATGCATATGTGCATCTATGTAATATGCATGCATATATATGTGATTAACTGAGAGTTTAAATTCTCCCAAATGGATTTTTAAAGGTGCAAAAATAATAATAAATACTTAGAGTAGAATGGGGTTTGTTACCACAGTTGATAGCACTTTCCGCAAACTGAAATCGCCCACCGCCGCAAGTAATTATGATTTGTTGTATTGATGGGTTTTGGCCCCTTCTGTTAAGTTGTTAAACCACACTACACATTTAGCATGGGAAAGAGTTCAGAGACATGATAATTTATATAACTGTCAGGGAATGAATACAGATATATCTGTTGTGTTTAAAAAGTTCCCACTTGTTATACTTGCATTATTATAGAAGTGGTGAACCTCATATCTTTAAGTCTGTAATTAAAACTGTACGTAAGTGTGACCTTTAGAAAATAGACTGGAGAGTAAGAAAACATTGGATTTTCAGATAACATGATGCTTAAATTTCCATTCATAGAGCCAGCATGCTTTGTGCATAATGACTGCTACAGTAAGTTAGGCTGCTGCTGTATCTACAGTTTTTCTTTGTAAATTAGTTACAGGGCAGCTTTTAGTATTGGCAGGCACTCATATAAGGCTGAGTGATTAAGTGTGTTTAGATTTGTTCCTAATGACCAAAAGAGCTGATATTTCAGATTTCAAAGGGAGGAGGATCTGTACAAGAGATGCTTTCTTGTACCTGTGAATCACAGTATCAATTTTGGTGAAATGTCTAAAGGACAAAACTGCTGAAAGAAATAACCTTATAAAAATGACCTTCAAAACTGATGTGATGTCTAACTGCATTGTAGCAGATTTCTTCTTCCTCATTAGCATGTTCTCCCTTGATTGATTTTGTTCAGTGATGTCACTATCATGTTTGTTACCTCAATTAACTGCCAAGGAAACACTGTGTAACCAACACTAAACTACGTTTGTCATCACTAAATGAGCCAGGCAGATGATTAAAGGCTGCTTCTACTCATGCAGATGTCTTATGGGAAGAGAGTGGGGAGATAGAGATGGTCACTATTAAAATAAGAAACGACTGTGTCTGAGACACCTCTCACTGGTAATTGTTAGTGATTGTGTACCCCGGTATTTATTCTGGAGCAAGAAAGAGAAGTTGATTAAGTGACAATTCACTTAACAATCTGTACATTTTCAGAAGCACACAGTTGGTTTTTTTTTTTTTTTTTTTTTTTTTTGGAAAAGGAGGGTTTGAAAAATGCAACAGGTGAGGTTAAGTGAAAGCTGGGAGTGCTTATGGGGCATTACTTCAGCTAGCAACAACTTTGGGAAATTCATGAGAAAAATTCTGTAAATGGTTCCGTCACAGGGTTACTTGTCCCTTTAAAGGAACATCTACACTGCACACTTCTTAGGGTGGGATGTAGAACACGTAGACACTAGCCCCCCTCACACGGGTGTAAATAGCTGTGTACGTGGTGAGGCACTGCTTAGGTGAGCATAAAGTCAAGCCTGAACCCTTTGGCTGTGTGCTGGGGCATGTACCCTACATAGCTTTCTACAGCCCAAGCAGCACCTCCCCTGTCTACACTGCTATTTTAAGCAATGTAGTGTCCAGTTGCTGCAGCCTATCCCTACACAGGGAAACACTCTGGCAGCAGGAAAAAACTCTGGCAGCTCCCTGATGCTGGAGCTTTTCCCCACCTCCTCCCCCTATCAGAGACTTTCCTTGCTGCAATAAAAGGCCCTGGGAGAACAGAGAGCTGCTGAACCCTTTCCATGCTGCCTCCCCCTGGGCTGAGCCTTTCACTGAAATGTGTAGCTACACACTACACCATGGTTGCAGCCCACTTTTCACTGCAGCATGTGGCTACATGTTCCCTATACATTGGTGACACTGGTGTGCAGTGTGTAGATGGAGCCTAAGATGGAGCAGGGTCCAGTGCACCTGTGACTTGTTAGGCTTAAGAGAGGACACCTGGGTCTTATGTTGGCGAGCATCTGCGAACAGTCAGGAGTGGTAGGCGAGAGCTGCCTAAAAATAGAGGCAAGACCAGAGGAGCAGTGGAAAGTTTGCTGAGGCAAAGCACTGCAGGAGATCACAAGGAGAGCAGTAAACATAAGTTGCCACTGGTGATCTGTGAGAAACTGTTGGGGAAGGACTGGCTGGAGCTGAGGAACCCTGCCGAGTTATCTGAAGGCTTGTGAATTGACCCATAGGAAGAAGGGAAGAACCAGCTTGGTCAGCATAAGCCAGGCCCAAAAACAAGGAGTTGACTCTGGAGGGAGGTCCCAAGAGCAAGGGTAGGACTCACAGGCAAGGAAGCCTGGGAGTGGAACACTGCACGGAACCCTCTGGCAGAAGACCCAAATGGAGGAGTGTAGGAGGAGCTCAAGAGCAAAGAGTTGGTCTGGAGGGAGGTTTCCCGGAGTGGGGGGGTGGAGTAGGACTCAGGCAAGAAGGCCTGAGGAAGTGAAACAGTGCAGGGAGCCTTCTCACAGGAGATCTTGCTTGGGGCTATGGGAGAAGACTTGTGGGAGTCTTGGAACTCTGAGATAGGAGGCCTGGAGGGAGGGGACTTGGGAAAGGGGCAAGGGAGCTGGGACTGAACAGTTAATGACTCTAGAGGTGGTGACCTTTTGAATGGGTTTTGCAGAGCTGCTGTTTGACTTTGGGGTTTTGAGAAGAACTGTATTGACTACTTTGGACCTGTGTAGGACTGTGGCACTTCATATGAATAGAAGGGTTTGAGTTTGCTGCAGAGAAGAGACTGTATTCCTTTGCATGGGTGAATAACAGGAAAATTGAGGCCGGGTCCCTTATTTTACAGGGTCCTTCTCTTTCCTTTCTGAAGAGTTGTGTTCTTCCAGAATGTATTAAAGTCTGACTGTATTCCAAACTACCCAATGCTCTCAGCAAGCTGAATGATTTGACCTTCATTCTTGCTTTGCTTGAATTGCATTTCCCTGGATACAGTGGAAGACAAGGAAAAAAAAAAAAAAGCTCAATACCTTTGTTTTTTCAACTATTAACCAACAATCACATGATTCTTCCCTATATGTCAGCTTTAGGTAAGGAGTCGTTCTCACATCTAATTTTGAGAGCAGCAGCACCTCTAAAACCATTAAATTTTTTTGGCTTAAAATGTAGCATGGCTAATGACAACACACAAATGAAGAACCTTGGACTGGATCAACCCCTCCCATGGTAAAACCCACAATGGTGCTCTGAGCAGGAGAGGAAATTTTTGTGAGGCTCCCCTGGAAGAGTTCTTCCAGCATTCCATCAGGGCAGTAGGTTTATCTCTCTATGGAACAGGCTGCAGTGTCAGATCTTAAACCTTGAGACAGAGTAGGCCAGGCCTTCCTTGTGGAGCCCTTATGCCTCCACAGTGTTCTGGCCCCTGGCACTCTGTGGAGGGGTAATAATGTGCATCCCCCTGGTCCTGTCCCTTCCTGGCTTGCCCACTCCTGATCACAGCCTGACCCATCCCCAGGGCTGACCTTACCATGAGGCAAACTGAGGCGGCCACCTAAGGTGCCAGACTGTGGGGAGGGGCGTCACTAGGACCCAGAGTGTAGAAAATTTTGTCTGCTGCTGCTGCATATGTATTCTCTCTGCTCTAGATGCACAGAGATGGTGGAGTGCTGTGCTGGAGGAAGGAGGGCACAAGAGACATAACAGGCAGGCAAGAGAAAAGGTGAGAGGGAATAACAGAAAGCAGCAGGAGCTGCAGGGAGAGAGAGGAGGAGGAGGAGGAGGAGCCTCTTATGTACCTCTCTAGCACCTCCAGGAGCCTGGACTGATTAACACCAGCTTCTCAGGGAACTTCCTGTTTCCTGCTGCTTCCCTGAACCCACTTGAGGAGCACAGGCAGTCAACTGAAGTAGTAGGAGCCAGTTAGGCCCTTAAGACACTGATATCTTCCCTCACTCAGGCCCTGCTACCAGCCTGCTTATTTGTCCCCTTCGATTGAGTGTTGAGAGTCACAATAGCTGGCACAGAACAGCAGTTATGAGTGAAAAGAAAATGCCCCTCTGGGGCAGCATTCAGAAAAAGAAAACAAGCAAAGGAAGCTTTTCTATCTAAGCAGGAAGGACCTCTCCTGAGATACACAGACACAAATGTTCACAGTGAGCCTTCCAGCCCCAGTTAGGATGTGAGTGGTGAGGCAATGCCTGATCCAGTTAGTCAGAGTGCATGTGACCTGGCAGCTACTGCAGCATCCATATCTCCATCTCAAATGGATGTAACCATGCACATTCCTGAAGAAAAGTGTAGATCAGAGAAGTGTGTGGTAGAGGCGCAAGAAACAGCTGCTGCTGAGTTTAGTTCCTTAAGTCTAGATGATCCAGGACTGTGGACCCACTTGAGCAGTAGCCTGGGGACTTCCTTGTACTGCATGGGCCACAGCAAGTGAAAAACTTCATGTTCCCCAAAGACAATGAAAATAGAAGTTTCCATCCAACACATTACTGGTGTGAAATCCCCAAAGGTAACAAAGTGGAGAGGCCATGACTTATGTACTCAAAAACCCAGAATGCTGCATACTGTTTTTGTTGCAAACTCTTCCAGTCTAATGTTCCAGCCACATTGGGTTCTACAGGGACAAAGAACTGGAAAAATCTGGCTAGAAATCTGGCATGCCATGAGAAGGCAGCAAATCACCAGAGAGCATTCCATAGGTGGAAAGAGCTTGAGATGAGTCTAAGGTTAAAGGCCACCATAGATGATCAGCATCAAGAGAAGATTGCATCAGAGTCTCTTTACTGGCAAAATGTTCTGAAAAGGCTCATTGCCATTATGAGAATGCTTGCTACCCAAATGTGATGAACTGGGACTGTTCTTAATGTGGTCTTTGAATGCTGAGTGGGGAGTGTTGGCTGGGAAGGCAGGGGAGGTTGGCTGGGACGGTCTGCATTGGGGGATGGGAGACTGGCCTTGAGGGAAGATACCTGAGCATGTAACGTGAGAACCCAGGAAGGCGTTAGAGGCCAGGTGACACCTTTGCCCGGGAAACTGAACAAAGGCTGTGGGAGGGGTGGCTGAAAGGAGAGTTTCAGGAGCTGGCTGGTGGAATGGCTGGGAGGCAGACAGGGCTCTGACCTCCCAAGGGGGCTGTGATGCCCTGGGACCCCAAGATGGACCTAACTGGGGGGGGGGATCCTGTTGTCTGTGCCTGCAAGACCTGTCTTGGACTGTGTTCCGGTCGTCTAAATAAACCTTCTGCTTTACTGGCTGGCTGAGAGTCATGGTAAATTGCAGGAAACTGGGGGTGCAGGGCCTTGTGTCCCCCCACACTCCGTGACAACTGGTGGCAGCGGCGGGATCTACTGCACCCCGTGGACGGCGCTTCCTGCAGTAAGTGACTGGGGAGCAGTAAAACGAAGGGGGATTGACGGGGATGCTGCATGCTGAAGAGTCAGAGAGAGACGGTTTCAGGGGGCGATTCACCCCGGGAGAGTGTGACCAGCGAGAAGGACTTTTGCAGTAACAGGGTCCCCCGCGGGATCGCAAGGGAGGTGGTGACCTCGAGAAGGGCTGGCACACTAGGGGTTCTCCTTGGAAACTGGGGAGCGGTGAGCACCCAGGCCTGTGAGTGGCCAGCAGGAAGATGTATGCCAAGCGGCTTAAGAGCGACCTGGTGGAGCTGTGCAAGCAGAGGGGGGCTGCGCAGTGGGAGGCTCACCAAAGAACAGCTCATTACCCAGCTGGAGGAGGGAGATCACTCGAATGAACTGATTCCTGTCTCTGAGGGAAGCAGCCTGGCAAATGCAGCGCAGGCACCAGTGTCTGTCCCATCTGGGAGTAGTCAGCCGGCTGTTGAGGGCTTCCCGAGACCCCTCCTTCCTATGCCTAGGGGAAGGGTGGGGAGGAGCCCAGCAATTACCGAGGGCACCGTGACGCCCCCGGCCAGCAGGGGATCCTCCCGGTGAAGCTCGCCGGCCAGCAGAGGATCCTCCCAGCGACGCACGGCATCCGTGGAGCGGAAGTGGCTGGAATGGGAGAAAGAGCTAAAACTGAGAGAGCTGGCAGATCGTGAACAACAGAGACAGCATGAACGGGAGAAGAAAGAGAAACAGAGGCAGCATGAAGAGAGACAGAGGCATCATGAACTGGAGCTGGCGAGGCTGAGGGGCCGCGAGCCCCCGGCTGCGGTGAGTGAGGGGGGACCCAGGACTGCACGGAGCTTTGATAAGTGCATCCTGGCCCCACGTAAGGAGGGGGAGGACATGGATGACTTCCTGGATGCCTTTGAGACGGCCTGCGAGCTGCACCAGGTTGATCCTGCGGACAGACTCCGGGTTCTCACCCCCTCACTGGACCTCAAAGCTGTGGCATTGTACCGCCAACTGGAAGAGGCGGAGAAAGGGGACTACAAACTATTCAAAAAGGCCCTGCTATGTGAGTTTGGGCTGACTCTTGAGATGTACCAGGAAAGGTTCCGGAGTCAGGATAAAACCCCTGAGATCTCATATCTGCAACTAGCCGTCCGCATGGAGGGATACGCCGGCAAGTGGGCAGATGGGGCCCAGATGAAGGAGGACCTGGTTAAACTGCTGGTACTGGAGCAACTGTATGAGCGGTGCCCATCCGACCTGAGGCTGTGGTTGAGGGACAAAAAGCCAAAGAACCCGTGACACGCAGGCCAGCTGGCTGATGAGTTTGTAAAGAGCCGGTCAGAGGATAACAGGGAGGAGTCCCAAAGGAACAGTCCCACCACAACGCAGAGAGAGAGTCACCATGGGACCTCCCAGCGGGGAAATATGGAGAACACCCACCAAAGGGGAACATCCAGCATCAGGTCCATTCGACCCACTCGAGGGGACCCACGGGACATGGGCTGCTATCACAGTGGCCAAAGAGGCCACATACGGGCCCAGTGCCTCAGGCTCAGGGACAGACTGAGCGAACCCAACCCACAGAGGGTTGACTGGGTAGAGACCCAGCCGGACGAGGGGAAGACGGCCCAGGCAATGGGGGCTGACCACTTCCCAATGGCTCAGGAGAGAGGAGGGCCCCAGGCCAGCTCCTCTGGGGGGCTGGATGCTCCAGACTCAGGGTTTTTGGTTTATACGGTGGGCGCGGGGCTGTCCCTCTGGAGAGACTACCTTGTTCCCCTGGAGGTGGATGGGAGGAACTGTCTTGGACTGTGTTCCGGTCGTCTAAATAAACCTTCTGCTTTACTGGCTGGCTGAGAGTCATGGTAAATAGCAGGAAGCTGGGGGTGCAGGGTCTTGTGTCCCCCCACACTCCTAGCACTGCGTGGCACTTCAGATCAGCTGTATGTGCCAAACAATGGAAACTTCCTTAAAATTGTGGAGCTGATGGCTGAGTTTGATGCTGTACTCCAGGAGCATCTAAGAAGAGTCACCACCCAAGAAATTTACACACACCACTACCTTGGAAAAACAGTTCAAAATGAGCTCATACAGTTACTGGCAACAAAAGTCAAACAGAAGATTGTGGCAGATCTGAAGTCACAAGATATTACTCTGTTATTCTGGACTGCACACCTGACATCAGCCATATGGAACAAATGACTTTAATGGTGCATTTTGTAGCAACAACAGAACCTAGTGAAAATGTCCCTGCAATGGTGACTGTCAGAGAGCATTTCCTAGAATTTATTGACATTGATGATACTACAGGAGCTGGTATGACAAATGTGCTTCTTAAAAAGCTGGAAGATATGGGAATTACAATAGCTGACATGAGAGGTCAGAGCTAAGATAATGGTGCCAACATGAGAGGAAAGAACAGAGGAGTGCAGACACAGATCTGAGAGTTAAACCCTTGAGCTTTTTTTTGTCCCATACAGTTCTCATTCATTGAACTTGGTGGTCAGTGATGCAGCATCAGCTTCTAGTGAGGCTGCTGAATTTTTTAATGTAATTCAAAGCATCTATGTATTTTTCTCTGCATCAACTCATCGATGGCAAATTTTGAAGCAACATCTGGGAACATCCTCTCTGAGACTGAAACTGCTGAGTGCCCTGCGATGGAAAAGTTGAGTGGAGGTGATAAAGCCTATCAAACACCAATGATGATGCCATAATTGCCATTATGGAGGATAATGCTATGACAGGAACTGTTTGTGGGAGAACAGTGGAAGAGGGAAATGGAATCACCAGAAACATACATAACTTCAAATTACTGTGTGTCTTAGTGTTGTGGCATGACATACTGTGTTAAATAAATATTGTAAGCAAGAGACTCCAAGGTGTTGACCTTGATATATCTGGAGCAATGGAACTGGACAAAGCAAAGTCATACCTACAGTCTTACCGGTGAGATGAGGGATTTCAAAACATTCTGACGAGTGCACAGAAGTTGGCAGAGGAACTTCACACCGAAGCTATTTTCCCACCCATTCAAGAATACAAGAGTCACCGAAGAAGACATTTTGATTACGAGGCATGGGATAATCCCATAAGAGACCCCAAACAACAATTCAAGGTTGAATTCTTTAACCAGGTGCTAGATTGTGCAATACAGTCAGTTGAAGAATGTTTCATGCAGCTCAAGGAACACAGCAGTATATTTGGGATGTTGTATGCTATTCCAAAACTCCTCACTATACCTGAAGAAGACCTACACCAGCAATGCAGGGCACTAGAGACAGTGTTGACATATGATGACATGCGTGATATTGATGCGAGTGAGTTAGGCGATGAACTGAAAGCTCTTTCATGATACATTTCAGCAGGATAACTCCAAAGGCTCTTTTGGAATATATGTGCACAAATAAGATGACCACCCTCTTTCCAAATGCTTTTGTGGCTCTGTGCATACTTCTAACACTTTCTGTAACAGTTGCCAGTGGACAACACAGCTTCTCCAAGCTGAAGTTAATAAAAATACATCTACGCTCCACAATGACACAGGTTGCAATGCCTTGTAACCATCTCAATAGAGTAATAGCTGGCCCAGACTGTGGACCTTCAACAGGAAGCAGTTCAAATCTTTGCAACCAAGAAGGCACGGAAAGCACCACTTTGATTATTCAAACAGATAAAAATGCCAGTGTTTACTATGCAGACAAGAAAAGTTACATTTGCTGTTCAGGCGTTTGAAAGTTAAGCGTTACTTAAAATTTTTGAACAAGGCATTTTAAGTTGTTAGTTCTCCTTTATTGGGGGTAGGTAGCAGAGCAGTACCATGAGAGGAGTAGAACAGGAAGAAAGCAGAATTGAGACCTTTCAAAGTTTTGGCCCAAGCGAGGGGGCATGGGAGCATCATTTGAGCCAGCCCTGCCCATCCCCACAACACAGAACCCACAGAGCCCCCTCCATGGGGTCTGGAAAACAGTGGCTGGCCACCTTCTGCATCAGGGCGGGAGATGCCACAATGCCTGGGGATATGAGGGTCCTCTTGCCCAGCCATGCATTTCAGCCCTGTCCTGAATAATGCTTAACGTCCCTCCACAGGTAGAAAGCTTCATTCAGTTTTATCTTTAACCATGTGAAGAGTAGAGAGGTGGCTTCTTTTATTATCTTAGGGGCTAGGGCAATTAAGTCTGAAGTCATTTTGTCTGTAGTGCAAATATTCTAATGATACAGTAACACCCAGTATGGCTTACAGGATCAGGTGCTAATTCACAGAGGTCCCGAGTTTGCAAACTTAGTCATGTTTGTAAGCACTTCCCAATAGTTGTCCGAAGCCAGCCTCCTTCAGAACTATGTTTCAGATGTTTACGTTTAAACTTTAGTCTCATTGGAAGTAGCAAATTTATATATAATCTATCCTGTCATATATATTTGCATCAGTGTGTGAATGCGTGTGGTTTACTAAGATGTTTACGTGAGTATATGCTCTTCCATTATTGGCCTGATTCATTCTCTGATGAATGAATCACAGTCCACTGTTTGGGGACATCAGTTTCCACCCCCTCCCCCTGTAGTTGTTTATTATTATGTACCAAACACAGAATTGTGACATCACTAAGTGAATCAATCTAGCTGTAGCAGGCTAATTTAGAAGAAATGTGCTGACATACAGTTATGATTTTAACCAGCAAAGATGAGAGAGAAACTTCTTTAGAAACAAATTAATTAAATTTAATTCTTTAAATTTTGCTTCAATGTAATAGTAGTTTTTTAACATATATCCTCTTTTGGTGGTAATTTGATGTCTAGGCTATGACCTTAAACTTCTTTGTTTTTTTAGTACATAGTCCAATGTTACTGTTCATGACATAATCAGACAAATCAGTTTTTGAAGGTCATGTTTGTAAAGCTTATTTTCTTAGGTAGGTTCCTGGCATTGTTCTGTCCTTCAGTTACTTAGCAAAAAATTGATAATTTTAACTGATGGTTACAGGAAAACATCTTTCATATTGGGCCACTCTTTGAAGTCTGCAATGTGGCTTTTTTGATGATTAGAAATGAATCTAAATAAACTTAACCTTACAAGCATACCTGATGCCGCAATGCGCTGAAATTGCTAAGTGCTTCCTTGCAGTTAATTTCTCTTTCTTTCCTGTAAATGCCTCTGCCTCTCACATTCAGCACTGTTTGATCATATTTTGTTAACAAATTATCAAAATTAACAAAAACAGCTGTAGTTTTATGCATTTTAAAATAAGAATATATATGAAAACAAAGTAATTCCTTCCTTTGAATAACTGTAAGGGTTGTGCTGAAAAAGCCAGCACTGGCCAATATATTCCACACAGTAACTACAATTATGTCCAATTCTAAATTGTAGTACTTTAGATTCAGCTCTGTGGTAGGTCTTGGCAAATGCTGATTTGTAATGGCAAACATCATGTCTGTGGTTTTTTTGGTTTGAATCCCGTAGCCTGACCCTGAACCATTGCAATTACATTATTTTTCTAATGTTATTTCCTGGATACCCTTGGAGCCAGATCCTGTATCTTTTTTTATTCTTTCCAATAGTCACTACCCAGGAGTGCAGCTGAAGGAGTAGTATGCATGGGTAAGGGCTGCTTGTGCAGGTGTTGCAGGGTGAAGTTCTAGATTACCTCCCCATTTTGATAATTTGCTCTTTCCTTAGGTAAGACAAGGTAATCTAAAGAATTCAGGATCTTATGTGAGGACATATACTACACAGGGGAGGTATACAGTCCTGTGTGTCATAAACGCACATAATGCTGTTTGCTAGAATAACTACTGTAGGGTGCAGTTGAGGGGTTGATATGATACGGGGAGACTTTCAGAGGCTTAATGCTGGCGTTGTGATTGCAAACAGGCAGCTATCATCCTGAGCACAAGGTGTTTCTATTTAATTGCACATTGCACTTGGTAGGTGGATCATGCCCTGGAGCTGTTGCTTTTTTGAATTTGAGTGGCTTTGCACTGTTGAGCCAGTTTGCCTTTTCAGTTTTTGGTTGCACATTTTGAATTGCTAAAAGAGGCCTATTGGGTATGTCTCTACATTGAATCACACTGGACTCATTGCTAGTTGTGGGCTACAGCCATCCTGAAGGTGTGAGGGGGGGAAATAAAAGGGATAACTGTAGAAAGAATAGCTTATCGAAACAGTTCCCAACATATATTTTTAACTAAAGTCATTGTTTAAAGGTAGAAGGGACCACCGGATCATCTAGTCTGACCCCTTGTATATCACAGGTCACCAACACCGCCTGCCAGCAACCACACACCAAACTTATTATAAACCCTGGACCCAGTCCTGCTTCCATTGGAAGTCTATAGGAGTTTCACCATTCACTTCATTGATAACAGCAATGGCATTTTTGCGATTGCTTTTAATAGGAGCACATTAGAGCCCCGACTACTTTTGTGTAATCAGAAGAAAGGACTTATATATTTATATGCACACCATCCACTCAGCATTTAGCAGTAGAAAATTACACATTTTGATCTGAAAGTAGTGCTTTTTTTAGGCTAATTAAATTAAAAACTGTATTGGCAAAGATACATGCACTTCAATTGGTCACACTGCCAGACATTCTCCCAACAAACCTAATTAACTTCAAACTGTGGAGCACCATTAACAGATGGGACTTTTTTCTTTGGGATTTTTCACTAATTAGTCTTTTAAAAATTAGGAATCGAACAGAAGATTTTATCTTACTTGCCAATAAATCTGCATTATTTTTCCTTAATGGTTTTTGTCAGTGGAAAAGTTAAGAAAAAGGAAACCATTTGTATAAAAAAGGAAAATATAATTGAAATGCTAGTAAAGATTAGAGACTGTGACGGGTTGGGTTACAGAGACCTCCTTGGGACTGTCACCTGATGTGTTGAGACTACCTCTGAGCCCGTTTTCTCTGCCAGTTTGGGCCTCCAGAGCCCTGTCTTGTTGAGCCAGATACACTAATCTGCTGCGACACAGACCCAGGGTCTGAACCACGCCCCGAAAGCTGCAGACTTATCTGAAAACGGCTTAGCAAGTGTTCCTGTCTCCAGCACCCAGACACCCAATTCCCAATGGGATTGAAACCCCAAATAAATCCGTTTTATTCTGTATAAAGCTTATACAGGGTAAACTCATAAATTGTTCGCCCTCTATAACACTGATAGAGAGATGCACAACTGTTTGCTCCCCCAGGTATTAATTGTTTACTCTGGGTTAATTAATAAGCAAAAGTGATTTTATTAAGTATAAAAAGTAGGATTTAAGTGGTTCCAAGTAATAACACAGAACGAAGTAAATTACCAAGCAAAATAAACAAAACACGCATGTCTAAGCCTAATACAGTAGGAAACTGAATACAGGTAGATCTCACCCTCAGAGATGTTCCAATAAGCTTCTTTCACAGACTAGAGTCCTTCCTCATCTGGGCCCAATCCTTTTCAGACCAACGTTGTAGGTTATGGTCTGGATCCAGCAATCACTCACACCCCTGTAGTTACTGTCCTTTGTTCCAGTTTCTTTCAGACATCTCTGGGGTGGAGAGACCATCTCTTGAGCCAGCTGAAGACAAAATGGAGGGGCTTCCAGGGTCTTTTCTATTCGCTCTCTTGTAGGCGGAAACCCCTTTGTTCTCCTGGGAAAAATCACAGCAACAAGATGGAGTTTGTAGCCACCTGGGCAAGTCACATGTCCATCAATGATTCAGCTTTTTGCAGGCCGATGCCATTGTTTACATGTTAGTTTGAATGTTCCCAGGAAAGCTCAGATGTGGATTGGCGTCTCCCAAAGTCCATTGTCAGTTAAGTGTTTCTTGATTGGGCACTTACTGAGAATAGTCCTTTCTCAAGAAGCTGACCAAATGCTTCACTGAGGCTACTTAGAATCAAACACACTGAGATACAAGTACATAGCCAATATTCATACCTTCAAATACAAAATGATACACACATACAGACAGCATAATCATACCCAGCAAATTACAACCTTTCTATAAACACCTTACTTGACCTTCTTTGTACAAGATTTGGTGCAACTATAGGACCTTGGTTGCAACAATGATCTATATGGTCACAGTTCATGTCAATAACGTCACAGAGGCTGTATGGGACAGAACTTTTCAGAAATTTTTGTGGGTTTTTTTGTTTGTTTTTTATTCGTCCTCAAATAATGGTAATTGTTTAAGCCATGTTTTATTTGATACACTGCTTGGTTGTTATCATTTTCAAACAAAATCCTGATTAAACAGATGAGCTTTTCTGGGTTTGATACCTATTCTAACAGAGCCCTAATCCTGTACCTTCAGTATGCAAACTGCTTATTGAATTCCATACAAATTCCTCAAGCTGTGCAAGAGGTCTGCTGAAGCGCTCATGTGCAACTCTACAATAACAAACCTGGGGAGGGGGGTCTCATGTACCTATACTGGGAGGGCGTGTGTGTGTGTGTGTGAGTGAGAGAGAGATTTGACTTGCCAGGTGTCTTGTGTGCTGGGTTGTATTTAGAAACGCCCCCAGTCCTAGCCTTGGTGACTTTTATTATCTTAGCTAATATGTTGTATTTCTATATAAGTGAGCACATTCACAGTGATCTAGGGTCTTGTTCTGCAAGGTGCATAGCCCCATCTGTGAGGTTGTGAGTCCCAAAGACTGTCTGCTATATATTTCTCAGACATGTTGTAGAAGCACTATCTGTGGGAACTGAGGCCTGGTCTACACTAACCCCCCAATTCGAACTAAGGTACGCAACTCCAGCTACATGAATAACGTAGCTGAAGTCGACGTACCTTAGTTCGAACTTACCGTGGTCCAGACACGGCAGGCAGGCTCCCCCGTCGACTCCGCGTACTCCTCGCACCGAGCAGGATTACCGGAGTCGACGGCGAGCACTTCTGGGTTCGATTTATCGTGTCCAGACAAGACGCGATAAATCGAACCCAGAAGTTCCATTGCCTGCCGCCGAACCAGCGCGGTAAGTATAGACAAGCCCTGAGAATGCTCAGTACACCTCTACCTCGATATAACGCTGTCCTCGGGAGCCAAAAAATCTTACCGTGTTATAGGTGAAACCGCGTTATATCGAACTTGCTTTGATCCACCGGAGTGCGTAGCTCCCCCTTCCCCCCCTCCGGAGCACTGCTTTACCGCATTCTATCCGAATTCGTGTTATATCGGGTCGCATTAGATCGGGGTAGAGGTGTACTTTCTTTAATGATTTTACTTTTTAAATGTCTGTCTTCCTGTTATTACTTCATATGCTGTTGAACTCACAAACTCTTTTGTTTATAAATTTCTTATTTATGTATCTATCTTGCGAATGAAATACATAAATACAGACTCATACCACAATTAGGAATTTGTTGAACACAGTTGTACTATGTTTGTGCAGAGCTACTTAGAGTACAAATCATTATAGCATCAGTAATAGCACAAATAATGTAAAATCCAATTACACTAGTTTGTTTATATATTAACACAGTAGAGCCCAGAGATCCCAGCTGACACTGGGGTTCTATTGTGCTAGGTTCTGTACAGACTCATAGTGAGAGACAGTTGCTGTGGCTGCCGCAAAGAGCTTATAGTACAACTAGAGAAGAGAGACAAAGTGTGGGATGGTAAACAGAAGCTTGGAAAAGTGAAGTGCCTCATCTAAGCTCGCACAGCAGGTGAATGGGAGACCTGGGAATAGAACCTACGTCTCATGCCTTCATTGCCTTATCCAATAGATCATGCTGTTACTATCCTCGCTCAATTGCATGTGTTTATTAATTTTAAAAGGGGTTGTTAACTTTTAGGGCAGCTTGACTTAGTATTCTTTGTTTTATTTGATAGATACAACTCTCTCTTAATGTTCAGATACATTTTAACTGTAGTATCTCTGTCCAGATTGATACTCTGTCTTCCTGGCCATTGAATCGCTCTGGAACAGCGAAAGACCAAATGTGTAGCCCATAAAGTCTTAAAAGGCAAGCCAAAGCTGCCCTTGCTCTGTAACTGCAGGGAGATGAACACACTGATTAACTGTAGGTTTTTGTTGCTAGTTCACGTAAACAAACAATTTCTAGTCATCAAGGAACATGAAATAAAGGAACAGATATTATGGTTGAGCACATTTATTTTTGAGAAAGTTGTTATCTTGCATGCAAATTTGGCATGGCCTGCAGGCTTCTGAGAAGTTGGCAACATGGCCTTTGAGGTCGAGATAGTGCTTTTGGCTACTCACTTTACTGCTTTTGCAGAACTGACTCAGATCTGAGGCCAGAGGGTCAATGAAGCCTGAACCTGAATTCACTGAGAATTGAGGGTACTCTGGACTTTACTACAGATGCTTAGCATCTGGTCCTGGCATGCAAGAAAGGGAAGGAATTGTGCATCCGAAAGGGCAGGACCTCTGCATGGTGCTCAATAGAGTACCTGGTTAACACACCAGTCAGCAGGCATGTCCCCAAAGAGGCATGCTAGCTAGTGTCTATGCTGTAATCAGCAGCAGGTACTAGCTATGGAGTTTGTATTTTTCTCATGCTCACAGGATCAACTATGTGTAGTACTGTATGTCCCTCAAAGCCTACTGTAAGGTATGTTCCAGCCCGCACGGTTTCTGTGGCAGAGAAAGCATGGGATGCAGCATCTCTGCTCCCCATATTGGTCATTAAATGGAAAAGGACAAGATATTCATAAAATCCTCATTTATCAGCTTGCTGTTTTTTATTATCATTAATTTCTTGGAAGCTGGAGATGGAAACCTGTTTTATTAGCAGTTTTAGGTCCACCCACCCACCCCCTCGCATACTAGGATTGTTAGTGCTGGCACTACTACTAAATTTTTTCTTTAAAAATAAGCTAGCATTTACAGCAGTTGTTCTGAAAGCTATAAACACATACTGAACCAAGAATAACAGTGACTCTGCAAACTGATACAAGAATAAAGGCTCTCTTTTAGATCTCTTCAGTTGTTGCAGGGCCGGCTCCAGGCACCAGCTGAGCAAGCTGGTGCTTGGGGCGGCAGATTGTTCGAGGCGGCATTCTGCCCAATCCTAGGGCGGCACGGCCGCTTTTTTGTTGTTGTTTTTTTTGTTCTTGTTCCGCTCCGGCCGCCCTGTAGGGGGCGGCAGCGCGGAGAACCAGAGCGCCCTGCAGGGCAGTCCTCTTCCTTCCCGTCCCGCCGACCGGAGCGGAGCCCTCGTGGCAGGCAGCAGGAGGCGGCGCAGCGGGAGGGGCCGCGTGGCAGCGCCCCTGCTGTAGCCCTGGCCGCCCCCTTCTCTCTCTCTCCCACCCGCTCCCTCCCCCTCCCTCCCCCGGCCGGTCCCCCTGCACCCGCGCTCCGGGTTTTTTTGTTTTGTTTTGTTTTTTTGCTTTGCCGTTCTGGCCGCCCCGGTTTTTTTGTTTGTTTGTTTGTTTGTTTTTGCTTGGGGCGGCCAAAAAGCCAGAGCCGGCCCTGAGTTGTTGATAAACCAGCAGGAGGGAAAGAAAGAGACCATTATTCACAGTGTCCCTTGCTTTCATCATCTCAGCTCTTTCCTTTGTCTGTCTTAGTGCACTGGCCTGGAGGGAATGGGTGTATGGAGCTGTCTTTAACTCCAAAGACTGTAGATAAACTGCACATAGACTATAACTCATAGACTATCAGCCCTTTGTCCTGCTGATGGATTTGGGAAATGAGCTCTGACCCACTTTCTTGCTGGGAATATGGTTTAATTTTAAAAACAGTGACTCTTATCACAGGTTCCTTATTGTTTGCCAGAAAATTGTATTTTACTTAATCAGTTTTAACACATCAGACTGACATGTATCTTGGGGTGCATCATTATACTTTGCATAATTTAACATGATACAGCAGCTGATGTAGCTCAGTGTAGCATGTCACAGTGTGATGTGTCCTCGGGGCAATTCATGAGCTTCCTTTTTTAAAAAAAAAGGGAAAACAAACCAGCAGTAAAATGAGTGGAAGCAACTTCAGTTTTCAGTGTGTCTATATTTCTGTATAGCAAATAGCTCTTGCTTCAACCATATCTTCCTGTGGACTTACCAAGTGGGTTCACAATCATCATAATGGATAAGGTTAAGATTTTGTCATGGTTATTTTTAGTAAAAGTAATGGACAGGTCATGGAAAATAAACAAAAGTTCACAGGAGCCGTGACCTGTCCCTGACTTTTATTAAACATTTGTTTTGGGGTGGGGGGGGAGGGAATGACAGCCGGAGCCACATGGGGTGGACTGAGAGCCTGACCCCCACCGCCAGGGGTCGGGAGGATTGACAGCCCCAGCCCCTCAGCCACAGAGGGTGCGGGGCATAGCCCTGGCTCCAGCCCCTGCTGCAGCCATGGTGGGCTCTGGCTCCGACCCCACTGCTCACAGCTGAAGCCAAAGTCACGGAGGTTCAGTAAAGTCACGGAATCCATGACCTCTGTGACTAAATTGTATCCTAAATAATGGGTACTTTCCCGCTACCTATGGCTTTGCTTATATGGCGCTCTTTCTGGAAACTTCCCACTGTTGCAACACCCCCAGCCCAGCTCCAAACATGGTAGCAGCAATGAGAGCACCAGCATATTCCATTGGTATTTTCACCACCATGTTGTTTAGACTTACTCAGAGTTCCCATTCTTGTTACCACTGCTGTAGCTGCACCAGTAGTGGTGCAAAGATAGATAATTTAAAAATCTGTAAGTTAAAGCAAGGATGTCAACCAAGTAGTTCATAGAGTCCTAAAATACATCCTGTGACCAGGGCCGGCTCCAGCATTTTTGCCGCCCCAAGTGCAAAAAAAAAAAAAAAAAAAAGCCGCGATCGGCGGGGGCAGTTCAGCGACAGGTCCTTCGCTCCTAGAAGGAGTGAGGGACCTGCCGCCCCTCTCCCTTGGCCGCCCCAAACACCTGCTTGTTAAGCTGGTGCCTGGAACCTGCCCTGCCTGTGACCATGCTCTCGTTCAAGTCAAATGGTATTAAATGCAGGTTTTCATTGCTAACAAATTCAGGAGACCAGCAATTTCTATTTACCTATTAAGGGAATACAACTACCATCCATTATTTTTGTTGAAGGAAGTTAGAACATAAGAATAACCATCTAGGTCAGACCAGTGGTCCATCTAGCCCAGTATCCTGTTTTGTGACAGTGGCCAATGCCAGATTCTTCAAAGGGAATGAAAATAACAGGGAAATTATCAACGAATCCATCCCCTGTTGTCTAGTCCCAGCTTTTGGCATTCAGATCCCTAGGGACACCCAGATCATGGGATTTCATCCCTCACCATCTTGGCCATCGATGGACCTATCCTCTATGAATTTTTCTAATTCTTTTTTGAACCCAGTTATACTTTTGACCTTCCTAACATTCTCTGGCAATAAGTTCCATAAGTTGATTATGCATTGTATGAAGAAATATTTCATTATCCTTGGTTTTGCTGTATATTAATTGAATTGGGTGACCCTGGGTTCTTGAAGGGGTAAACAGCACTTCTTTATTCACTTTCTCCATACCATTCATGATTTTATAGACCTCTATCATATCCTCCCTTAGTTATCTCTTTTGCAAGCTCCACGGTCCCAATCCTTTTAATCTTTCCTCATACAGAAGCTGTTCCATACCTCTAAAATTTTTTGTTGCCTTTCTTTGTACCTTTTCCTTTTCTAATATATCTTTTTTTGTGATGAGTCAACCAGAACTTCAGAGTATTTGAGGTGTGGGCACACCATGGATTTATACAGTGACATTATGATATTTTCTGTCTTCTTATCTGTTTCCTAATGGTTCCCAACATTCTATTTGCTTTTTGACTGCTGCTGCACATTGAGCAGATGTTTTCAGAGAATTGTCCATGATGACTCTAAGATCTCTTTCTTGAATGGTAACAACTAATTTAGACACCAATACTTTGTGTATATATAGTAGGGTTATATTTTTCCAATGTGCATTACTTTGCACATTGACATTTTCAATACTGATATTTAAAATCATGGACATTTATTTTCAAATTAGTTATAAGTGTCAGGCTGCTGGCAAGTTTCTAATGCTGCCATTGGTGTCACTAAATTAGTGGACCCTGGAGTTAATATAAGATGTAGATTTACTATAGTGAGAAATAATTTGTATTCTTCTTAAGTAATTCAAAATACAAAGGCTAATAGAGACAGCTTTATCTTTAAGTATTGTAAAAAAAACCACAGCGTTTTATTAGTGACTAAATGTATTCATAAGGAAATTAAAGTTGTGACCTTTTAAAAATATTAATAATGGACAGTCTAATATAGTCCAAGCAATGCAATAGGGCTTATGGTTTAGCACTGACAATGAAGACTGACACTGTGACCTTACAATAAGCAGAGTTTCAGACACAGATGTCTGAATTAATATTTCAAAGCAAGTCAACACCAGTTCAGGAATGTACCATACAGGGAATTTTTCCAGGCTTCCTGATTCCATAAAAGAATATTTTAGATTTCCTTTCTTTTTCTATTTTCCCCAGCTTTAAAAGTATTAAGAACCCGTTCCTCTCAGATAATTTGCTTTCACCTTCGCATTCTTATTAAACGGAATGATTAAAGGAATGTATGTCTCCTGCAATATTGCTATCCTCCTCAATAGAAATTATATACACCCATCTCAGAACAAAATAAACTGTCTCAGAGGCAGTAAGAACGGAGTGTGAGATATCTAATTTAAACTAGTAACTAACTAGCTGGATCTGCTACTGGGATAAAGGAAGATGCGCCACATTATGTCCAGTACCTGCAAGGGTCAGAAAAATGGTGAAAAAGGACAGAAGCAGGTTCTCCTTTCTCTTTGCATCCAATGCGGGGACTGAGCTTAATTGAAGTCCTGTCTTCATCTCAAGTAGAGTTAACCATCCCAAAGGCTGTGTGCAGAAGGCTGGTTCATGGGCCCCAAAGGTACCTTCAAAACTGGTGGTGCAGTGGGTCTGTTCCCTGGGAATTCCCTTTCTGCACAGGGATTAAAAAACCCATGGCTGCTCTGGCTCAGCTGACTGAGTTTTGTGGAGCTCTGGCTCTGGGGTTGAGAAATTGCTGTGTAGATAGGCTGGAGTCCAAGCTCTGGGACACTGAGGGTGGGGGGTACAAGAGCTTGGCCCCTAACCTGAGCCTGAATGTCTACACAACAATTTTTAGCCTCATGAGCCAGAGTCAGCTGACCCATGCCAGCTGCAGCTGGGCAGCACAGCTCTGATCCCTGTGTAGACATACCTTAGAGCAGAGGTGGGCAAACTACGGCCCGGGGCCCTAATCCGGCCCTTGAGCTCCCATCAGGAAGCAGGATCTCGGGCTTCCCCCCACTCTGGCGCTCCAGCTGGGGAGTGGGTTTGGGGTCTTGCCCCACTCCGCATGGCTCCTGGAAGCAGTGGCACGTCCTCCCTCCGGCTTCTGGGAACCACAGCCAATGGGAGCTGCAGGGGCAGTGCTTGCGAACGGGGCTGTGCACAGAGCCATCTGTCCGTGCCTCTGCGTAGGAGCTGGAGAGAGGACATGCCACTGTTTCTGGGAGCTGCTTGAGGTAAACACTGCCTGGAGCTGGCCCCCTCCCATGCCCCAGCCCTGATCCCCCTCCCGCCCTCCCAACCCCTCGGTCTCAGCCCAGAGCACCCTCCTTCATCCCCAGCCCCACCCCAGAGCTGGCACCCCCAGCCGGAGCCCTCCCACCCCCAATTTCATGAGCATTCATGGCCTGCCATATAATTTCCATACCCAGATGTGGCCTGCGGGCCAAAAAGTTTGCCCACCCCTGCCTAAGAGTCAACAGTCCTGCCTGCTGAAATTCCTTCTTGTCACAATCCCGACACCCAAAGAGAGAACAACTTGTTTTAATTATGATCAGACATTTGGGAGACCTGTTATTTTCTTCAAAGGCAGCAAATTCAACAGAAATAGTGGGTTTTAAAAAATATACATTTATACATTATATCTCTTTTTAAAAGTTCAGTCAAAAATGTCATGTTGTAATATTATGTCATGTTGAAAAGGAAAGACTTTTTTTGCCCTTAATTTGATCTATTGTCATGCTCCCACAAGTTTTTAGAAAACGTGACTGAGTTTCTAAGAACTACCAAGAAAGAAGAAGAAACCAGGAGAGAAAGTGGGGACAAGGAGACAGAATGTGACTCTTCACACCTTTGACTTAGGGCATGCCTACTCTACAAAATTAAGTCAACCTAACTTATGTTGGCATACAGCCACTGCAGTAATTACATCACTTGTGTGTGTCCACACTTCACTCTTTGTGTCAGCAGTGTGTGTCCTCACCGGGAATGCTTGCACTGATTGAACTGTCAGTGTGGGGCATTGTGGGATGGCTTCTAAAAGCCAGCAACAGTCTATATAAGAAATGTAGCATCTACACTGACAGTGTATTGACCTAACTACATTGACATTGACTCTACACCCTTCGTGGTGTAAGTCTGTGTAGCAGGCAAGTTACGTCGGCTGGAGCTTAGCTCTGTAGTGTAGACCAGGACCTAGACTTACTTTAAATATCTTTAGCCACCACTTAAATGCATAAACCTATGGAGTGGTTCAAAACACATGCTTAACAGCATTACCACCAGTGAAAAACAGTGATGAACTCCTGGGGATATACACATAAGCATATTGTAATCAAACTAGGATCTGACCAGGACAAGAAATGCCATGGAATGACATGGAATCTGTAATGACTTCAGGTTTTATACCTCATCCCAAAGCACTCATTTCTGATATTTCTATTTATGGGAAATATAATGCTTTACTCCACAAGATGTTCCATTGATTTCAAAGGGTGTCAGAATCTCGCCCAAAGAAAGCATATTCAGTAGTGGAACTCTCACTTAGAGGCATAGAAATTACTATGCTGGAATAGGTTAGTGGTCTCTCTTTTCCAGTATGTTTCTGACAGTGACCAATACCAGCTGCTTCACAGGAATGTTCAATAAACCAATCAGAAGATTGTTATTGAACAACCTGTCCATAAGGAATTTTTTCTTACTCCCATTAGTGAGAGGTTGACATATGCCTTGAAGCATAGGTGTTTATATCACTTCTGAAACTTTGTTCTTTTAAAAAAACTTTATTATTATAACCCGTGATATTTTTCCTATCCATATAAATGTCCATTCCTTTTTTGATTCCTGTTAAGCTCTTAGGCCTGGTCTACACTAGGAGTTTATGTCGAATTTAGCGCCGTTACATCGAATTAACTCTGCACCCGTCCACACCACGAAGCTATTTAGTTCGACATAGAGGTCTCTTAAATTCGACTTCTGTACTCCTCCCCAACAAGGGGAATAGCGCTAAATTCAACATGGCCATGTCGAATTAGGCTAGGTGTGGATGGAAATCGACGCTAATAGCTCCGGGAGCTATCCCACAGTGCACCACTCCGTTGACGCTCTGGACAGCAGTCCGAGCTCGGATGCTCTGACCAGCCACACAGGAAAAGCCCCAGGAAAATTTGAATTCCTTTTCCTGTCTGGGCAGTTTGAATCTCATTTCCTGTTTGGACATCGTGGCAAGCTCAGCAGCACTGGCAACGATGCAGAGCTCTCCAGCAGAGATGGCCATGCAATCTGAGACTAGAAAGAGGGCCCCAGCATGGACTGATCGGGAAGTCTTGGATCTGATTGCTGTGTGGGGCGATGAGTCTGTGCTTTCGGAGCTGCGCTCCAAAAGACGGAATGCAAAGATCTATGAGAAGATCTCTAAAGCCATGGCAGAGAGAGGATACAGCCGGGATGCAACGCAGTGCCGCGTGAAAATCAAGGAGCTGAGACAAGGCTACCAGAAGACCAAAGAGGCAAACGGACGCTCCGGATCCCAGCCCCAGACATCCCGTTTCTACGAGGCACTGCATTCCATCCTAGGTGCGGCCGCCACCACTACCCCACCACTGACCGTGGACTCTGAGGATGGGATATTGTCGATGGCCGGTTCCTCGGACATGGTAGCGGACGGGGAAGATGAGGAAGGAGATGAGGAGGACGAGGCAGTCAACAGCGCTTACAACGGTGATTTCCCCGACAGCCAGGATCTCTTCATCACCCTTACAGAGATCCCCTACCAACCGTCCCCAGCCGATAACCCGGACACAGAATCAGGGGAAGGATCAGCCAGTAAGTGTTTTAAACATGTAAACATTTATTTTGAACAGAACAGGAATATTAAGAATGGGTTTTTCATGATTACTTTGCCCTAGGCACTTAACTGTTCACTCCCTGGCAGTGCAACTACTTAAAAAAATCGAACAATGTCCGGTGTAGCATGATTGTTCTGCCCAAGCCGTTCTACTGTTTAGTCCCTGCCAGTGCAGCTACAGTAAAATCCGGTCTATATGTCCGGGGATAGAGCTGAAATCCTCCATTGACATCTCCACGAAGCTCTCCTGGAGGTAATTGGAAAGCCTTTGCATCAGGTTCCTGGGGAGAGCGGCCTTATTGGGTCCTCCGTAGTAGGAAACATTTCCGCGCCAGGAGAGAAGCAAGTACTCAGGGATCATTGCCCTGCAGAGCATGGCGACATACGGCCCTGGTCTTTGCAGGCTTTCCCGAAGCATCCTTTCTTTTTCCGTCTCGGAAATCCTCATCAGAGTGATGTCGCTCATGATGACCTGCTTTGAATTAGGTAGGGGAATGTTAGTATTGGGACTGCTTGCCTGTTCCTTTACAGAACTGTAACCGGCGGTTTACAGCCACGCGGTGGAGGCGGGAGAGGGGCAGCATACAGGGATCTTTCCCTGGGACAGCCGTGAGGAGGTGGGACAGGGGCAGAGTTCATGCTTGCCGGATTGCTGGCAGCAGGGACTGGCATTGCTTTCAATGTGAAAGGAGGCCAGTGCAACTATCAAAGTTTTAAGCAGCCACAAGTCTACGGCTTACCATGTCGGCCTGTTAGACAAATTCCGGTGTCCTGCCCCGCTTCTCTGATCTGCACTGCAAGACCCCAGGCACTGAATGCGAGGGCCAAAAAATCGACCTTGTCCTGAGTGCGCATGTGATAGGTGCTGTGCATGGTCTTGTTCACAGAGAAAGACTATGTTCTTTGTTCACAACGAAATTTATCTTTCTGAGGAATTCACTCCCTTTTTCCCATTCCCACAGCTGCGACTGTCTCACAACCTAGCCTGGCATCACACACCCAGAGGCTAGCGCAGATAAGGCGTAGGAAGAAGAGGACACGGGAGGACATGTTCTCGGAACTTATGGGCTGCTCCCGAGCCCAGGCAGCCCAGCAGACACAGCGGAGGGAGAACTTGTCCCAAATGCACTGAGCACACATGGAACGGGAGGAGAGGTGGCGGCAGGAAGACCAGCAGGCGACTCAAACGCAGCTTGGACTAATGAGGGAGCAAACGGACACGCTCCGGCGCCTTGTAGATGTTCTGCAGGACCAGAGGCAGGAGGACAGAGCCCCACTGCAGTCTATCTGTAACCGCCCTCCCCCGCCACCCAGTCCCATACCCCCCTCACCCAAAGTCCAAAGAAGGAGGGGCGGCAGAGTCCGTGAAAACTCTCACTCCACCCCTGCAAACTGCTCAAGCAGCAGAAGGCTCTCATTCCCCAAAATTTGAAAAGTCCTTTCCTGCCCGCCTCACCCAAGCCCCCGTCTAAGTTTCACTCCCCAGTTTCATGTGTAGTTGTTAATAAAAAATACGTTTCTGTTCATTACTGTTTCCATCATGTTCTTTAGAGGAGAGTCTGTCTGAAGCGGGGGAAGGGGGTTGGTAATTGGACAGGACAGCAGCAGGGCACACACACAGTGCAGTCACTAGTTACCCTGGTCAGTCTGGGAGGTGGTTTTAGTGTTCTGTGGGGGTGCTCTGTGACTTTGTGGCAGGGGAAGGCAGTTAGAGATCTTATGCAGCGGTCCTTATCCTGGATCACAGAGCCACGCAGCAGGGGATCTGTAACCGTCCTCCCCCTGCCACAAAGTTACATAACCCCCCCCACACACAGTCCCGAACAGGAGGGGTGGCAGGCTCCGTTGAAACCACCAGTCCACCACTGCGGAGCCTGTCATTCCTGGAGTTTAGAAGCGTCATTTGCATCACTACACTACACCCGCTCCCCACCACAGTCTGCGTCCCAGGTTCAAAACTTTCCCGCGAAAACAGTAATAAAGAAAATGGTGTTCATTAACAAAATTCAAGTCATTTTATTTTTAAACCTGTTTTGGAAGGGGGGGAACGGGGTATGTAAATGGAGAATATACTGAAGATTTAGTGCGTAAAGAAACGGGGGCAGGTTCAGCTTCTCTGTACACAAACTGAAAAGTCACAGGTTACCCTGCTCACTCAGGAACCGGATGCACAGCGCGTCCCGCTGGGCTCTTCTAATCGCCCGGCTGTCAGGCTGGGCGTAATCAGCAGCCAGGCTATTTGCCTCAACCTCCCACCCCGCCATAAAGGTCTCCCCCTTGCTCTCACAGAGATTGTGGAGCACACAGCAAGCTGCAATAACAATGGGGATATTGGTTTCGCTGAGATCACAGCGAGTCAGTAAGCTTCTCCATCTCCCCTTGAGACGGCCAAAAGCACTTGCTCAGCCGGTAGTTGAAGAGTTCTTTTTCAGTGTCCAGGGCGCCAGTATAGGGCTTCATGAGCCAGGGCATTAGCGGGTAGGCTGGGTCCCCGAGGATGACTGTAGGCATCTCCACATCCCCAAGACTTATTTTGTGGTCCGGGAAGTAAATACCTTCCTGCAGCCGTCTAAACAGACCTGAGTTCCTGAAAACACGAGTGTCATGAACCTTGCCCGGCCATCCGACGTTGATGTTTGTAAAACGTCCCCTATGGTCCACCAGTGCTTGCAGCACCATTGAAAAGTAGCCCTTTCGGTTAATGTACTGGCTGGCCTGGTGGTCCGGTCCCAGGATAGGGATGTGAGTTCCATCTATAGCCCCACCGCAGTTTGGGAATCCCATCGCGGCGAAGCCATCTATGATGACCTGCACGTTTCCCAGGGTTACTACCTTTGAGAGCAGTACCTCAACGATTGCGTTGAGACATGACAACAACCCCCACGGTAGATTTGCCCACGCCAAAGTGGTTCGCGACTGACCGGTAGCTGTCTGGCATTGCAAGCTTCCAGAGGGCTATGGCTACTCGCTTCTGGACAGTCAGGGCTGCTCGCATCCGGGTGTCATTGCACTTCAGGGCAGGGGACAGCAACTCACAAAGTTCGAGGAAAATCCCTTTCCGCATGCGAAAGTTTCGCAGCCACTGTGATTCATCCCAGACCTGCAGCACTATGCGGTCCCACCAGTCCGTGCTTGTTTCCCGGGCCCAGAATCGCCGTTCCACAACATCCATATGACCCATTGCCACCGTGATGTCCTCGGCGCTGGGTCCCGTGCTTTCTGACAGGTCTGTGCCACTCTCAGACTTCAGGTCCTCACCGCGCTGCTGTAGCCTCCTCGCCCGATTTCTCAGCATCTGCCTCTGGGAAAGGTGGATGATAAGCTGCGGGGTGTTGACAACGGGCACAACTGCAGCGATGGTCGCAGCGGGCTCCATGCTCGCAGTGCTGTGGCGTCCGCGCTGTCACTGACCAGAAAAGTGCGCGAACTGATTTCCCGCCGGCGCTTTCAGGGAGGGAGGGCGGTAGTGATGGACGGATGACGACAGTTACCCAAAAACACCCTCGACACATTTTTTTACCCAGAAGGCATTGGCGGCTCGACCCAGAATTCCAATGGGCAGCGGGGACTGCGGGAACTGTGGGATAGCTGCCCACAGTGCACCGCTTCCAATGTCGACACTTTCCCCGTTAGTGTGGACTCACAAAGTCGAATTACCATCCTTAGTGTGGACACACACTTTCGACTTTGCAATATCGATTCCACATATTCGATTTAAGTAAAATCGAACTACTCTCGTAGTGTAGACATACCCTTAGTCTCTCATATTTTGTGATGGTGAGCTTTACAAGCTAATTGTATATTGTATGAAAAAGAATTTATTTTTATCATTTTAAAATTTGCTACCTTTCAGTTTAATTGAATGTCCCATGATGGTTGTATTATGAGAGGGTGAATAAGAGGTTCCTGATGTACTTTCTCTATACCAGTGATTATTTTGTCTCTTTTAATGTCCCCACTTATTCATCTACTCTCTATTGTAAGCAGTCCCAATCTATTCAGTCGCTGTCCATATAAGCATTGCCCCATGTGTGTCTAATCTTGCCAAGGCATTGCTTCAGTACTGATTTAGGATAACCAGTGCTACCTACTGGGTTATCAGTTCCATTTCCTGCAGGATCCTGGTTTTCCATCGAGGTCTCTTACCCTTATGCTTGCTAGGCTTGCTCCTGAGACGAGTCATGGTCAAACCCTGAAGTATTATGGCTTCATTTAAACAGTGTTTTCTAAATATTCACACTTATCCCTTTTCTGTTGCTTCATTACATCCTTTATGAAAATCTTGATTGATGCGGAGCCCTTATTACTGTCTTAACTGTGCATCTGGATGCACAGACTGTCATCTCAAGAAACACAGCCTAGCCAAAGCTCCTCTAAAATTGCTTAATGTTAGAGGAAAACAGATTTGTCTATAGTTCATTCACAGGTGAATTGAACATGAATTTTCTATTGTTTCTGTGATTGCCTGCCTCAAAAAAGCTTTGTGCCATTTTATTGAACTCTGGGTTGTTTTATTTTAAGAAGGAATTGGAGATTGTGCAGCAGCTATTTATTTTTTTCTCCTGTCAAAGTGGTGGTTATTTTTGACTCAGAACTAAGTGCTTAGTCAATGTAGCTGCGGCTGAATAATTCCACCTCCCCCATGCTTAAACAAACAGTAAGTTACTACAAGTAACAGATTCCTTCCAGATAAAGATAGCAGCTATAATAAATATGTAGAAATAGCAATATTGTGCCAAATGCATTGGACTAATAAACAGAGCCAGAAAGCTTCTTGTTCCAGGTCTACTTAATGAACAAGGCAAAGCTTCACTTGCACATCTGCCTTTTCTCACCCTTGCTTCTGGTGGCTGTGAATTCAAGAGGACCCACTCGAACTATAGCCTTTCGCTATCCCTACTAAGAAAGCAAAAGTATCCAAAAAGTAGACATGAGACAGAACGGAGACCTTGCCAGGGACTCAGAATCTAAACCTGGATCCAAACTCCCCAACTAGCTCACCAGTTTATAACCAGCTCAGCTAAAATCCTGGATTCAAACATCCATGAACTTAGGGATGCTTGAAAATGTGCATCCAGATCCAAATTTTGTAACTTGGGCCCATTTTTATTGAAGGGATTAATCTGATGTAGGGGATTTTTTGGCAGGGTCAGTTATAAACTCAACTCTATTGAGCATCTGATTCGGGCCCTGGATGCCAGGCAACCTTGGCAAGTTACAGCCCAGACTCATTTCCTGTTCTGTTAAGGGGACTAGGGAAAGAAAAAGCTCTGCCAGCAGGAGCAGAGGGGAGCAGAAGTCTGATTCCTCTCTCCCGTCAACCCTTTCTGGGGTCTTGGGGCAGTGTGAATTATAAGGCCAGCAGTGTGTCTCAGTACAATGGGAGTGGGGGAAAAAAGCCCTTATCTAAGTATTTTGTTTTGTTTATTTTAGGATCATAATAGAAAAAGGCTTACAGACTTGGGATTATTAACTATGTTATGGTGAAGTTTAAAGTTTCAGAGGTGTCAACAGGATTTGGTTTAATGGAAAATATGTGAATTTTATTGGAAGATGGGTGTCTAAACCCCTTAGACAGCTTTGTAGATCTCAACCAGGTTCTATAGAACATAGTTCAAGTACTGTAATGAGTCTTTGGAAAGACTATGCATAAATGAAATACAGCCCCACCCCTGTGCTATAATACCATTTGTCCAAAGTATACTGTTCATTAGTAGTCACTGAGGGATATTATGCCACAAAACGTGATGTTTTTTATAGGACATATAGAACTCAAGTCCAGATCTACTTGTAGTCCTTAGAGATACCATACATACTTGCAAGATTTAGAGGAATTAGTCATGGAGATCTGGACAGATTTCAATTTGAGCATTTACATAGATTCCAAAGCCAGAAGGGACCATTGTGATAGTCTAATCTGACCTCCTGCATAGCATAGTTCATAGAACTTCTCTCAAAATAATTCCTAGAGCAGATCTTTTAGAAAAACATCCAATCTTGCTTTAAAAATGGTCAGTGATGGAGACTCCACCATGACATTATCAGCCCCAAATTCCATCACCAGTATCAGTTGCAGAATTCTTCTTTAAAATGATTGGGTAATGTTGATATAAAATGACCTCAGTTTTTTCACCCAAGATATGGCTGCCTTTTGGTACTGGGTTGAGATCCTGTGTCTTATAACAGTGGCTGAGTGATTCCAATGGATTCAGGCTATAAAGTTATTATTATAACAAGAAACATTTCATTCTCTAGATACTATATTCAGTCCCCACTTGGTTTTATAGCCCGCAGGACTGAATTTTCAATCGTGGTTCACATAGGAATAACATGAACTTTCCCCCAATGGTTGAGCTAAACCTTTTCATGAAGTTTGTGTAGTTTGGTTCACTTGTGTGTCCTGCATGTACTTTAAAACAATTGGTTAGTGCCTGTGCACTTAATGGTATTATTGATGACTCATAGATGAAGAGCCAAAACCCTGGATCTGAATCCCTAAACCAGTGGGAGTCAATTTTTTTTTGTCAAGGTCCAAATTTCTTGGTCAAAGTATAGTTCAGACTCCAGAGAAAATAATAAAAATAATTGTAAATAAGTAAATAAAAAGATTTCAGGGTCTGTTCAAAAGCATCTGGTGGTCCAGATTTGGCCTATTGCCTATTGACCAGCCCTGCCCTAAATTTTGGAGAGGTTCACATATGGATCCAAGCTTTGCACCTATTCCCAATCTCTCCAACACAAAACACTGTAAAATATATATTTTTTGAAATTGACTTTGGGAAATAAGGGACGATCTCTAACCAAATGTCACACTGACTTCTAAGTAACAGTCAGAGGCTTTATTTGGTATACAAGTTCCTTATAAAAACCCTCCAGACTTTAACCCCTTGGTACAGACTTATTAGCTTCATTTACTTTTATAATAGGGGCCTGCTCTTTTTTCCATCAAAATCAATAGCAGAGCTTTGAGCTCAGTAAGAGGAAAATTGAGCCCTAGTTTTCTGCACTGCATAAGGGTTAAGGGAGTGAGGCTGTGAACTCCCAGACCTGGGTTTGAGACCCATGAGTTGTGACCTAGTCCTTTAGCATCTTGAGGTGAACAAAGGTTTTGGAGTTTGTGGAATAATAATGAACTCTGTAGCTGGAGGAATCATTGAAGAGTTACAGTGAATTGTTTCTGGGTGTGTGTGCAAAAAGTTAATTGTGGATTAGAGTAATAGATTGCAGAGTGATAGCCCTCCAGAACAAATTCCTCTGTTTATGAAGCAAATACAGTGTGGTCATTAACTGTGCAAGTTCCCCACATCATCACATCCACCGGCCTGAGCCCTGTATTAGAGGAACCATTCAGTACTTGACCTCTCAATTAAAACGGCCAACAATAGTTGCAAATGTGGTATTTATTTGGGTGTGTATATCTAGCCACTTGGAAGCGGATTGATTAAGACAATTAGTTCACTTCACATATGCCATTGTTTAGATGAAGTGTTAAGTTTTGTTCACTACTGACCTAGGTTGTGAATCTAGTTTAATTGGCAAACTAGAAGTCAAAAGCTACATGTCCTATTACCAGTGCCCTGAACCATTCAGCCCTGAGTCATCAGCTCCTTGATTTTTTTAAAATGACATTGTTTCTTAAACAGTGTCTGCCAGAAACATTAAAGGAAACTTTGTTTAGATTCTATAGCCCAGCAACCAAGTTACAGTTACAAGAGACATGATTTGCCATCCGTTTCCAATTCTTAGTGCCGCACACAGGACTTGTCGTCTTGTTTTTCCCAGAGAGAAGTTCTTGGATATGAAGAAAGTGTTCCATTATTACTGAGTCAGTTTATGCTTCCCATTTCCAAGTCATCCAATAGATAGAATTGTTCACAGTGCCAATAAACAGTTAGACAGCCAGGGCAAGGGACATCATCAGTCTTACTCACAATGAAAGGGCATTGCTGTGTTTATAGAGCTTTTCTACAAAAAGAATTGCAGTCAAAGGGGGTACTAACTCATATTTTTGTATTGCCGTGATGGTGTACTGTGTGGATGTGGCAAAACTCTACCATACAGTAGATACCTGATTATCTGAGTAACTTGGGCAACACTTAATATTGTGTGATAATTTGGGAGCTAATAGAATGGGGAGGCACCCTGGCCATTTGTTCAAAAGAGAAGTTAGGAATAGGAGGGTGTCAAGGCTGATTCCCCACTCTGGCACTTCGAGTGCAGAAGGTGGGGGCCCGTGAGGATTTAAAAAATTAATACTGGCCACTCCAGGCTTGTATTAAACTCCCAAGGTTACAGCTTCTCTCTGACCTTGGATGGGTAGATGCGGCCACCACCCAAGTGCAAAAAACCCCTTTGAACCCAGGAAGGAGCACTTGGGAATTCCTCCGTGTGGGGTACCCTCAAGCCCTTTCACCCCACCCCCCCAGAAAAGAGCTGAGAAAGAAAACAAAGGAAATCAGCTGTTCATAGAATCATAGAAAACTAGGGTTGGAAGAGACCTCAGGAGGTCATCTAGTCCAACCTTCTGCTCAAAGCAGGACCAATCCCTAACTAAATCATCCTGGCCAGGGCTTTGTCAACCTGAGCCTTAAAAATCTCTAAGGATGGAGATTCCACCACCTCCCTAGGTAACCCGTTCCAGTGCTTCACCACCCTCCTAGTGAAATAGTGTTTCCTAATATCCAACCTAGACCTCCCCCACTGCAACTCGAGACCATTGCTCCTTGTTCTGTCATCTGTCACCACTGAAAACAGAGGAGCTCCATCC
This sequence comes from Terrapene triunguis, assembly GCF_002925995.2. Classification (NCBI taxonomy): domain Eukaryota; kingdom Metazoa; phylum Chordata; order Testudines; family Emydidae; genus Terrapene; species Terrapene triunguis. Next base: position 4,365,666 of record NW_020664499.1, read on the forward strand.
TCTTTGGAACCTCCCTTCAGGTAGTTGAAGGCTGCTATCAAATCCCCCCTCACTCTTCTCTTCTGCAGACTAAACAAACCCAGTTCCCTCAGCCTCTCCTTGTAATTCATGTGCCCCAGCACCCTAATCATTTTAGTTGCCCTCCGCTGGACTCTCTCCAATTTGTCCACATCCCTTCTATAGTGGGGGGACCAAAACTGGATGCAGTACTCCAGGTGTGGCCTCAGTAGTGCCAAATAGAGAGGAATAATCACTTCCCTCTATCTGCTGGCAATGCTCCTACTAATGCAGCCCAATATGCCGTTAGCCTTCTTGGCAACAAGGGCACAGTGCTGACTCATATCCAGCTTCTCATCCACTGTAATCCCCAGGTCCTTTTCTGCAAAACTGCTGCCTAGCCAGTCGGTTCCCAACGTGTTGCAGTGCATCAGAGTCTTCCATCCTAAGTGCAGGACTGTTGAACCTCATCAGATTTCTTTTGGTCCAATCCTCCAATTTGTCTAGATCATTCTGGACCCTTTCCCTATCCTCCAGCTTATCTACCTCTTCCCGCAGTTTAGTGTCATCTGCGAACTTGCTGAGGGTGCAATCCATCCCATCATCCAGATCATTAATAAAGATGTTGAACAAAACCGACCCCATAGCACTCTGCTTCATACTGGCTGCCAGCTAGACATTGAGCCATTGATCACTACCTGTTGAGCCCGACAATCTAGCCAGCTTTCTATCCACCTTATAGTCCATTCATCTAATTCATACTCTTTAACTTGCTGGCAAGAATACTGTGGGAGACCAGATCAAAAGCTTTGCTAAAGTCAAGATATAATACGTCCACTGCCTTCCCCGTATCCACAGAGCCAGTTATCTCATCATAGAAGGCAATCAGGTTGGTCAGGCATGACTTGCCCTTGGTGAATCCATGTTGACTGTTGTTGATCACCTTTCTCTCCTCCAAGTGCTTCAAAATGGTTTCCTTGAGGACCTGCTCCATGATTTTTCCAGGGACTGAGGTGAGGCTGACCGGTCTGTAGTTCCCCGGGTTCTCCTTCTTCCCTTTTTTAAAGTTGGGCACTGTATTTGCCTTTTTCCAATCATCTGGGACCTCCCCCGATTGCCATGAGTTTTCAAAGATAATAGCCAATGGCTCTGCAATCATATCAGCCAATTCCCTCAGCACCCTTGGATGCATTAGATCTGGATCCATGGACTTGTGCGTGTTCAGCTTTTCTGAATAGTCCTTAACCTGTTCTTTCACCACTGAGGGCTGCTCACCTCCTCCCCATACTGTGTTGCCCAGGACAGCAGTGTGGGAGCTGACCTTGTCTGTGAAGACCAAGGCAAAAAAAGCATTGAGTACTTCAGCTTTTTCCACATCATCTGTCACTAGGTTGCCTCCCCCATTCATTAAAGGTCCCATACTTTCCCTGACCTTTTTCTTGTTGCTAACATACCTGTAAAAACACTTCTTGTTACCCTTCACCTCCCTTGCTAGGTGCAACTCCAGTTGCCACCATCTAATTAAACAACATAAGCACAAACCTCTTAGGGCACCAAAAATCCAATCCTGTTCTTAAGGTAAATTTTATTAAAACCAAAAAGAAAGAAAATACATCTGGAACTTAAGCTTTTGCTAGATTTAAAAAACCCATTTACAAAATTTAAACATCAAGAATAACCTTCTTGAGGTCCAGCTTAAAGGTTACAAACAAAACAAAAGCATTTGGGGTTAGCACAGAGGAGTCCACAAGCCTTACAAAATAAAAGAAATAAACCTAATCGTGTCTTTCTAGACATTTCTGATCTACTTACGTATCTGGGTTTCAGATAAGTAGGTTCCAGGTATGAACTGATGCTTTTTCAGACTTGGTTTTAAAGCTGCTTACAGCATTGCTGCTCTATGTCTCCGCTCTCCAGAGAACAACAACACACAGACAAAGGGAAGTTTTTTCCCAATTTTAAAAAGTTCTAGCCTCCCATTGGCTCTTTTGATCAGGTGCCCACTCCTTTCCTTTTACCTGTGGGCTTGTTAACCCTTTACAGGTAAAGCAAGTAGAGAACAGCTACTAAGAGGAATTTTATAGCTAACTGGCTGGCTGGGTATCCATAAAAGGGAGCTATCCCCCCACTTCATTTATCACAGAGGGAATCAAACATCTGTGTTAACCTGAATAACATATCCTACCCTGTCTCTAAGGACTTGATCCTGCACCCACTGAAGTCAATGGCTTCAGTAGATCTTAAAGGTGCAAGAAATTGGGGCAAGGAATCTCTATTTTATTCCCACAGGGCAAGGCAAGTTACAAATAATATTTTCTTTGCTCAGTCAATAAGGAAAATAGAAAATGTTTGAGTCAGTAGCTATGATTTGGATTAGTAATTATCTAAATCAAAATCACTTGCCAAGTAAAATGGAAAGTTTAGTTTCAAATTTACCGAGTTAGTGTTAATTCTTAAAAACAAAATACTCTTGCATTGTTTTAGCATGTCTCATGTTAAAAAGGATTTGTCAAAATAGTATGAAAATTCACATATCCTTTTCAGTATGCATTTCTGTTGCCTGGTGCTTCCCTTAAAATGTATCCCCTGTACATCTACCTGCTCAAACTTCATTGGATTTTTGTCAATATAGCATGTGAACTTCCTAGATTTGGCAAGCTTCCAGGCACAGTAGAGGAATTAATATTTAAGCTATCCTAATTTTAAAAATATGCATTGTGTGTATTTAACCATGGAAAATACATGACATCACAAAGTGAGGGGTGGAATAAAGGTTTTATTGATGTATGCTAGGCTTGGTCTACACTAAACCCCCAAATCGAACTAAGGTACGCAACTTCAGCTACGTGAATAACGTAGCTGAAGTTCGAAGAACCTTAGTTCGAACTTACCTCGGTCCACACGCGGCAGGCAGGCTCCCCCGTCGACTCCGCGGTACTCCTCTCGTCTAGCTGGAGTACCGCAGTCGACGGCGAGCACTTCCTGGTTCGACTTATCGCGTCCAGACAAGACGCGATAAGTCGAACCCAGAACTTCGATTGCCAGCTGCCGAACTAGCGGCTGGGTGTAGACATACCCTTAGAGATAGCTGCATTAGTAGCAAAGCCATGAACGAGTTACCCAAATCACCCTAAACTAGAGACAATAAAACATTTTATATCACATCACCTATATTATGTATTCCATATACCATATAATTTACAGGGAAAAAGTTTTTACAAATTTTCAGAAACTTGTTTTTATTTATCTTGTTTGTATCCCTTTGCCTATAAGTCTAGGGTCCTCGGTACAATCAGTCCAAAGGTGTAAGGCTCAAGGAGAGAATGATTTATCTTTTGAAAATTTATCTTTTGAGAAATCTGAAATAAATACAAAAGATCTGATATTTCACAACCTACTAGGGTTGAAATTAAAGACCTTAAAGTTTTAAAAAGGGGGTTCTGAGATTCTTTTCAATGGTCAAATGCACCCATTTCTAGCCTTCATGGTTTGCAAGGTATTGGATTTTAACCTTGGGCTAGTGACAGGTTTGAGTGTTGCCTGCCTGTTTCCTATAATATTAGATGAAATGGTACAGCTATGTGAAAAGAAGGAATTTATTTGCTGGAATGTTGGAAAGAGAAATCAATTATTTGAAGCTGTCTGAAAGTTTGGAATGTAAGAAACAATTCTGGTAGAGATGGGAGTATTAATGGGCAGTGGACTGGTAAGATGATCAAAGCTGCACGGTAAAAGCAAATGATCACCTAGCTCTACAATTTATCACATGGATTTCACTATCACACATTTATATTACATGTATGTGCAATCTAATCTGTCATCTCGATTGGTTACCTACAAGGAATGAGACATTTTTGCTGGAAAGCTGAAAGATAGCTCTGATAAAGCTACAATATGACTTGAATACCATTCAGTGGGGGAAGTCTGTCATTTAAAATTAATTAATCCATTTCGGCAAAGGTTAAGATACAGGAGCCATTTGCAAATTGAATTTCCCTGAGATGGAAGTCAGCCTTTCTCTCCCCTCTGTCCACCAATGAAATATATTGTTTGAAAATGTGAGCAGGGTTAGTTTTTAAAATAAATGACAGCCAAAAATAAATTGAATGATGTTTTACATATTATTTTCTCTCTGAAGTGTGAAAGAATAAATGTTTCAGTCATACACTGTTGAGTGATTGCATTTTTCTTTTTGTTTTTTGCAGGTTGTCTTAGTCTTTGCTCTTAGTATTGGTGCTCTTGTAATATACTTCATAGATTCGTCAAAGTGAGTATTCTAATACATTTCCGTTCACCTCTTTTCCTAAAGCAATTATGTGCTTTAAATTGCTCCATTCATCTACTTACATTCAAAGTTTTTTATACTCATCACCTGAATGAAAAGAACTTTATAATAGTGCATGGTCTTCCAGGCTAGTTTTAGGGATGAGGGAAAGATCTTTTGTAAACTATACTGGTCTTGGTTACATTTGGTGTGAGAGAAGGAGAGGATAGAAAATAACATTTATCTTAGTTTAGAGTATGCATACTGCAGGAAAAATTACTGTAAGTATCCTTCAAGGACAAAAGTAAAATAGAGGATGTAGGGAAGGGAGTTGGACTTGAGAAGTCATAGGCTTACAGGACAAAGAATGTGTGTATTTAAGAATTCCAGGAATTCCTTTGAAAACTCATCAAAAGACTCTATGTAGTACATACCATAATTATATCTAGCATTGTTATCAAATTCTGAGTTTGATTGACTTGTCCCAGGCCATGCAACTGATCTTGTAGGACGTGAGAAACATTTCAAAATTTTTGGAGGGATGAACAAAATGTGGTCATGTGGTGATGTTTCAATTGGGAGAGGTCAAAGTTTCATCATGACCGTGCATCATCATGATGTATCGATGTAAACATAACAGTCATGATATCTTGACACAGGTTAACGTAACCTAATTTTATATCCTCCCCTTTGATACTTATGTCAGTAGTTCTTTGTATAGCAAGGACAACATAGGTGTGGTGCTAGTGTAAGATTACCTAGATCAATGGCCTCGCATGAGCCACAGTCCTGGTAAGAAGGCAATTGCAAGGGAGTTAATAGAATGTTATTCAGTGGAATATCCATTAGGGAGGGTAATCCACTAGGGCATGAGTGGCATTTTAAGGCACTAAGACTAGGCACACAGTTTACCACATAACTTTGGGCTTGTTTTCGCTGCAACAGTTAGCACACTTGAGTTACTTCACTTGAAATAGCTTAGCAAAAGTGAGAGCAACCACACTGCAGAATAACGCTTCAGCTACACAGAGTGATTTGATGAGCAGCACAGCATGATTGGATTATTAGTGGAGGAGTTGTTGTAATTCAAGCTGCAGCATCCTTAGTGCATTATTAACTGGAGCATCAGCAACCGTTAGCTTGAGACCTCATTTTCTCTTCCCATCCCCATTCCTCACAGGCCAGTTAACTCAAGTTTAAAGTACCACTTGACTTGAGCTAGGGATTTTTGTGTGTAGACAGGAGTTGGTTAAAGGACAACACTCAAGTTATACCTTGAGCTAACAATGCAGTGAAGGCAAGCCCTTGGACTTTTGACAATTCAGCTAGAGTTTTTCTAAGCTTCTCATCCTAGCTAAATTCTCCTTATTGTGTCACCCTGTAAGCTGGGGCCGGTCTGAAAGTAAAAGTAAAGTATCCTTATATAGAAAAACTTTACAGAAAAGCCCTGGCAATACTCATATGAACCATTCAATGCTCCATTGAAAGGGTCAAATAAACAAGAGTGACATGGGTAGATGAAACTGTTACTCCTGTTTTTAAATTTCAGCCCAATTAAATTCTGACTGCAGTGGCTGCGCCCCCTCTCCCTGGAGCCCCTCGTCTGTTGTGAAAAAGTACAATACTATAGTATTTCTTGAGTCTTGTCTGCTGAGTTAATTCTAGGCAATGGATCTCTATAAGTCTGTTTGTTTTTTCCCTCCAGCTGAGAGAAACTCTGACTTAATGGGGAGATTTGTTGGGGTGTTTATATAGGCCACCTAATCTGTGTAGTATTACAGTTTTATTGCTATTTCTCACCTACTGAGGATAGCAGAGCAGTTGAGCTGCAAGTTGTCTCTCATCAATTAACTCAGCTAATATGAAACTCAGAATTGCAGTTTCCAGCTATCTCAAACCAACAGGCTTTCTATTACTGCATTATTTTAAGGGGGTTTCTTCTATCTCTTCCTGAGGAAAGTAACCCTTACTAGCTTAATTCGGATCTAGAAACGTCACAGTCAGCATCCTGCAGTGAAAAGTTCTGAATTAACTTGTTGCATTAAGAAGCTGATATGATGTCCATTACAGCAATGTGGCACCATAGGGAGTGAAATATCAGTCTATTAAGACACCTAAATGCACATCTCCAATACTGTGTGTAGTGAAAGTAATTCAGAGTTTACATTGTGAAAACTCTACTTCTGTTCAAATAGTGAAAAGCACCAGTAACATACTAGAAATGTGCATTTGAACCAATGGTTGATATAAAAACTCTAGGGGGACTGTAAAGGCTGATATACATGTAAAAAAAGCAACCCACTGTTAACTTGCACAAGGCTAATCTTCATTTTGTGTTTATTACACGTCTGCCCCGTGAATAATGATCAGACTAGTCAATTAGCAGCTAAATGAGGTTGCAAACTTTCAATAAAATATGGTGTTAAACACATTGTGCCTTTCCATTGCCTTGAACCACTTGCCCCTGTCAAAAACTCTTTTATTCAGATTTGTTAGCACATTTCATCTGCTTCACACTGAGTTTGCACTAGTAGAAATGGTGCAGGGCAGCAGAAAATCAGGTACATTTCCTAGTTTCCGAATGACTCAGCAACTACTGCACTTTTTTTTTTAAACTAACTCTAAACATCTGTAGGCCTGTTACAGAAACTCAAGGTAATATCGGAGTAAATGCTATAACCAAATGTTACAAAAGCTGGCTAAATTTGACCATTGATATTCTAACATGAGGGCAAGTAAACCTCATGCTTTAGGGTGTTAACTGTGGGAAGGTGTGACGCTTCCCAGGGGTACTCCAGGCTGTGAGGCATCTCACTATTACTTGTCCTTAGTGTGAGGAAGCCTCGTGTGTGACTGCCCTGGGTCAGCTCCCCACCTCCACCAGCCCCTGGCAACACAAGCACTCCCCTTCGAGGCTGCGTAGGCCCTGCTGTCACTCTGAAGATTAGCAATTGGCACGCTCCAACCCTGGATCCCTCTGACTGTCTCCAAAGAGTGTCCAGCCCTTAGTCCACTGGACTAGCACAGTACTCACAGATTTTCTGCATCTGAAAAAACACTACACCCCAGCTTACCAGTTCCTCCTCAGATCACTGCTCCAGTAAACACACAGCACTTGCTCAATTTCACTCTAAATTTATCTATGTTTATTGAACATAGCACAAAGATTGAAATCATAGCAAGTAGATGTATTGAAAACAACAGTTACGTACAAAATAAAATCATCACATGCATTCTAGACCGTAGGCTTAATTAACAAGATACTCTTGTGTTTTGTAGAGTATTGCTCACCCAAATTCTTGCAGTGCTTTACAGCTAGAGCCCTGTGTGGATACAAAATTTGGATCCGTATCCATCCATGATCCGCAAACATGGTCCGTGGATATAAAGCAGATATCCCCAGATTTTCAGGACTCTGTTTACAGCTAGGCTGGCTGTAACCCTCTTTTCATGAGACATGCATGCTGTCATAGGTGAAGCATCCAGTGTGTTGCTTTGCATTCCAAGATATCCCAGAACTATCCTTTGCCTTCATTAGTAAACAAGACATCCCCTGCTGTTTGTTTATTACTGTGAATTTCTTCTCTTATAGATTTTGCAGTTTCTCAGTATGCAAACAGACACACCCAGCTCCCTGTCATTGACAGTGTGAACTGATGTGTTCATGACAGAATGTTGTGTGACTCTGCATGTGAGGTGAGGTCTTAAGAAGCAAGAGCAGTTGCCCAGTATGACCCTCTTGGACCTTTTTGAGGGGAAGAAGGGAGGGCCAGTCCATTCAGTCTTGCCAGATCTTGTGTCCTGGTCAGTTAAAAGTACTCAGAGCTCTAAGAAAACTGGCATGAACACTTTAGCCATTGCCCACTCTGTCACAGTCATGCTTTTTGGAAATCGTGCTGTTGGGAAAGTTGGTTTTCTGCATAGTGAATGATGCTACTGTCTAGAAGGGAGGCAACTGTAACTGCTCCATGCAATTGTGATCAGTTGGGTGTTAGTGCCCAGAGCTGAGTCATTGATTCCCTTTCCTGAGCAGATAGCAGCTGCTCCATTCATTCTATAAAAAAAGGCTCTTTACAAAGAGAATCACAAGGCACTTCATTCTTGCTAGAAGTAGGTGGAACATTATTCCTTACTCCACTCAATGCTTCCTCTTCCCACCTGCTTATTGTCCCACAAAACCATAGTGTGTGTAGGACCATATTCTTCCTTGCAATAAATGTGTGTAACTCATACTGATGCCAAAAGAACAGGAGTACTTATGGCACCTTAGAGACTAATGAATTTGTTTGAGCATAAGCTTTCGTGGGCTACAGCCTACTTCATCGGATGCATATTGATGCCAGTGATGCATGTTTGCAACTAAGGGCAGAATTTGGTTCATAAACTGAGAAAACAATGAATAGGAAAATGGCTTGACTGTTTAGGATCCTTACTAATCAAATTTAGTCTCATCCAAAAGCTCTCATGTCAGATGATCACGGTTCCACACACCCCTCTCCCCCAGTTTGCTGAATTGCATCAGTAAGACTCAGTTAATCTGGACATCAGAACTTTTAAGCACTCTGAACTCAATTTAAATGTGTAAATCCTGTCATCTTTGAAGTAACCTGTTCCTAAAGGCGATGCTAAAAATGTAACCAGCACAATTATTTTAATCTTCTGGTATAATCATAAAAATGCAACATTTTTACTAAGAAAAAGTAGCAGAGTTTCACATCATCTCTTGATGTATTTTTAAATTGTGTAAAACCAGAGCTTTAAATTGCAAAGGAAAAGGGGTCAAATACAATCTGCTTTAGTATAAAATAACTTAATGTATTCTAATGCTGGTTCTTTTCCCATTCATTTCCCTTTAAAATTGTTTATGCTTAGTTCTTCAAGGTAAGATATTAATGAAATCATCCTTTACTGTTAGGTGAACGTAGATTCTCTTCCTCTGTCCCTTAGCTGGTTCCATAGAGTCTGCTGAACATACTGTAATAGAACGGAGAGCAATCATGCCAAACATTTGGCAATGTTGTGTTTAGTCCATGCTTTTTGTAGGTAGTTCCCCCTCCCTGCTAGCCTGTATTTGCCTTTCAAATAGTACTAGTATGTTATTAGTCAAGTCTTACTCTCAATACTTTTGTATGCAACACAGCATATTCTGTGTTTTGTTGGTCTCAAAATTAATGGTGAGTTCCTTATTTCATTTCTCATTTTCCCTCCCCACTTTCACCTACCCAACCCTTACTATTTACACACAGTGCACTACCAACAGTGTACAGTAATTGTTACAGTAGATGTATGAAACACTACCCAGTATAACAAATAAGCTTCCACAAAGGTGGAAATAGCATCTTAGAGCCAGGGTCAACCCGAGTTGCAAACAACAAAAGTACTTGCTGAAGACTCTGCAGTCCTCCATGGATTTTGTAACTTGTGGGCTCACCTGATTTATCCTTCCTGCAATCAAAGTGGAAGGGACGCAATTCATTACATGAGTTAATACCCTTTCTTGGGGCCTGTCTCATCCTAAGGTTGGCTCCACTTAATGCACGAATCCATCCATATAGTGCAACCTACAGCTGTCATTTACATATAGGCATAGGTATGCAGAGCGTCTTACTGACATAGATCAACCCTTGTCCCAAGGAGCTTACATTCTAAAGGCCTGTTCCTGTAGCCATTTTCTCATGAGAGCAACTTCTTTAATGGAGTCCCTTTGCTACAAGATTGAGTCCCCATTTAGACTTTCAAATTATGATCAATGACAGGACAGAAATAGGAGAGAGGATGCAACAGACAAGTCATTTAATTTGCTTTGTATGTACTGGCACACATTGTAGTGGTTTATTTTGATGCTGTTTTTTTAAATTGAAAGACAAGATTGCAAGTCTTGCTAAATGGCTACATTTTCACATTATCATGCACTTCCTTAATTAGAATCATATATAAAAGTGCCATTTGGCAATGAGAGCAAAACAGCTGGATCTAAGAATAGCAGTGACATCATGAATGGTGAAATTTATTTACATGTACATATAAGGTCTTGCTGAGGATACAAGCTAGTCCACTGCTGTTGCCTACTAAGCTGAAAACAGCCAGAATCAGCGTTTTCTCTTTTTAGATATGGTGGATACACATGAATTGCTCCCTATGGTCAGCTCTGTCTTTTTTTTGCATAAAACCTCTCCTTGTGCATCAAGAAAGGTCTCAAAACTGTTAGGTGCTTCTGTGTGGGAGAATATGATCTTATCAGTTTTCTAAAAAAGCTCTATATACAACCCGGTTGTGAGAGTCTGATAGGTTGCACAAATACTATCAACTCTTAGATACTGCTAAAATATTTTGTTCACTAGACAGGTGACATGGGATAACATCTGTGTTGAGGCCAGCCTTGAAACACAGAAAATTTCATCTTCTATTTCTGGTTGCTTTTCCAAAGTAATATTTTTGCTTAATATACTTAAAAAGTGCTGCCTTCTGCCACGACTTTCCCTTGAAACTGCCATAAATTACTAAAAATACCAGTAAATATCCTATCTTGCCCTCCTCATTCCAAAATCCTTTTTGTGCTGCTTCCTCCTAGCCTGACACAGGCTATAAGGGGGCTCAGTTTTAGCCATTGTAAACAACACCTTTGTTGGTGCTGATCACCTGTAACTGCTACTAAAGCCAATGGGAGTTGAGGTGCTGGTGCTCAGCACCTGTCAGGGTTTGATGCTATATTGATTATGAATGCAAGTTTTGAATCATATGAGAATTCAATTTAAAACACGTTTAGTAACTTGCTAGGTTCATTATTCTTGCAGTTCTGTATTTTCTGGAACATGGTTACTGCAGATAGTGTCATGTGACAATGGTAAAGAATCACAAAAGTTGCATTCTTCTTACATAGACCAAGGAATTTTATTAGAAAAAAGAAACCAACATTAATCCTAAAGCTACTTTCTTATCCTGTTCTTCACTGCAGAGCTTCTGTCTAGAAATTTCCCCAGCCACCTCTTGTCTCGCTTTTCTGTAACACATTTAAGTAAAAACTGTACACCTCTATCTAGCTGTTGCTATATAAAAAGACACTGATATCTAGCGGAATTGACTGGGATAAGTTCAGTCTGAGGTACACACTAGTTCTTCATCTTTGGGATTCACTGGCTTGAGGTCCATTAGAGCCTGAGTCTGTTGGTTTCATGACAGTTGTTTGGCTTTTTGTTTATTATTTAAAGTAAAGCAAAACTTTGTTCCTTGTTCAGTAGTAATATGAACTGGAAACCAAGCTTGCATGGGTACTAAGAGCTTTTTTAGAATGTACTTTGTGAGAGAGTGAAGGAATGAGAGGGAGTGAGGGAGCTGCCCTGCTAGAGACTTGGAGGTCAGCAGGAGCAGGCCTGCTAAATGAGTCAACCAGAGACACCTGGCACAGGGAGGGAACCGTAAGAAGCTGATTGCTTATAAAAGGGGGGGGGGCGAGAAGGGGACTAACTTTGAGAAGCTGCAAAGGAGTAGGCTTTGGCAAAGCAGCAGCAAGCTATTAAGAAAGATTCTGTGAAGGAACATTTTTCACTCACCCAGTCTGAGGTAAGAACCATGCGCTCAGACAGATTTTTGGGACTCTGAGTGATTGGGGAATTTCCCTATTTAAGTTTGTTGGGGGACCCCCTCCCATGAAGAAGTCCAAACAGGCTGTGTTGTTGAGACAAACTTATATTAAATTTTATTGGACTCTTATTAAAGAAAACTGCCTCACCAGATCCTCCGTGAGGGGAAGTAGTGGGGTGAGGTGGGGAGGAAACAGGTCACCCCTCCCTTGCCCTCATACACACTACAATGTGTATGGAGGATCTGGAGGATTCTCTGCACCTCAAGGTCTTTAAACCATGATTTGAGGACTTAAATAACTCAGAAATAGGTTAGAGGTTTGTTACAGGAGTGGGTGGGTGAGATTCTGTGGCCTGTGTTGTGCAGGAGATCAGACTAGATGATCATAATGGTCCCTTCTGACCTTAAAGTCTATGCTTCTGTGTGCAATTTTAAACACCAAAAGAAGAACCTGGCTTCTTGTTGAATTCTGTGGATTCATATGGTTATTTGTTGTTAGGCACTAAATTAGAATCCAGTGAGACTAACCAAGAGATTCCACTCAAGGAATATCCTGTGTGACTGTCCCAGGAGAGAAGTGTCATTAATGAGGCCAGCTCAGTCTTTTGGAATAATTCATTAGCAAATGCTTTTAATCGGTGTCATGGCAGGCGATGTCCATGGACTCATTTATTCCCCTGGCTACTGTGGCTGTAAAGAGATCTTTTGCATCTCATGTGACTTGCTGTAGTGACTACTACATATTAAGACAGTTGTTATGCCAGAGAATTTACATTCTAAATAGACAAGACACACAAAGTGCAGGGGAGAGGACTTTTATCCCCATTTTAGAGATGGAAAATGAGCCATGGAATTAAGTGGCAGTGCCAAGAAATGAAACCAGATTTTCTGACTGTGAGTCTAGTGTTTGTAACCACAAGAACTTTCTTTCTTTACACATCACCTTTCTTCACAGCCCAAAACCTGTTGGTGAACCTTACTCAATTTACAGCTTTGATAAACAGAAAAACAAAATAAAACACCACACTATATGAAAGTTTGATCCTAAATCAGGTGAAACTTGGCAATTTCGTCTGAATTTTGCTTTGAATTTTATTTTTTTTCCAAATCCAGAACTCAAACCCAATATCAGACAATGTGAATCCCCATGAAAGTAATATAAGATTATGCATGAAACACTACAGCTTTACAGTAGTTTCAATGCAGTGTTATGAACACTAGAGCATAGAATACCCTAATGTTTTCTCATTAGCAAGCTTCACACAATTCTACTTTGGATTCATTTGTTATTTTTTTAGGAAGATGAACGTTCTGGTGCATTTTATATAAAGGTTTTGGCTAATTCTCCCATTCTGTGTGCCAGTTTCTTTTCCACTTTAGTGCCCATCCTTGTAGCTACCTGTCACCATTTTCTCTGCTCGTAGTCATCTACTATGTCTGGACTCCCTTCTGTAGATGAGATGAAATTTACCTGTAGACAGATAGGATTTAATTGGTATTCTAGTATTTGTGTTGGCTATTTTGAAGATTTAAGTGGGACTTAAGTGGTGCATAGGCTTTGTGCTTCCCGGTCACCCTATGAAGAGTATCTTCATCTGTAATAAAATTATTCTTTGCCTGATTGCACCTACACCAAGTGCTCTCTGGCCCATTTTTTGTTTTCTTTTTGAGGCCAGGATGAATATTGTGCTGTATTTTTTTCACAGTTGCAAGATTAGATATAGCAAGGATGCTTTAAAATGCTGACATCTGGCCCTCTACTGTGTTGCGACAAATTATGTTATTGTTGCTCAAAATGGCTGTGACAGTGGCTGTCATTAAAACTTTTATAAGATTTTCCTTGCTAAGTAGATACAAACATCTTGGTATTTCCTATGCTGAGATTGTGATTATATAGGAAATATCTCAGTAATATTAATTGCAAAGATAAGAACGTCCATACTGGGTCAGACCAAAGGTTCATCTAGCCCAGTGTCCTGTCTTTCGACAGTGGGCAATGCCAGGTGCCCCAGAGGGAATGAATGGAACAGATAATCATCAAGTGATCTATTCCCTGTCGCCCATTCCCAGCTTCGGACAAACAGAGGCTAGGGACACCATCCCTGTCCATCCTAGCTAATAGCCATTGATGGACCTATCCTCCATAAATGTACCAAGTTCTTTTTTGATATATTATATATATATATATATTGAACATATACATCAAAGAAATGTTTGCACCACCCTCCATGTTTGAAGGAGCCTCCATCTCCTTCACATTCTTCCTTAATTCACATCCTACTCCTAGTAGTAAAATGCTCATAGTCTTCCCTCTGAAACTGCCCCTACTTACACACTTGTACTTGAATCCAGTTACATTTGTGTCTGTTGATAGGAGACACTTCCCTCCCAGTTCCAAGGTAGTTACAAACCCTTCACATGTTTGTAGAACACTATTTATACCTATCACACTACAAAAAATAATAATAATTTATTTATATGAAAACCATTCCATGCAAATGGTACAGGTATCACTCCACATCCTGTCCAGATTTGCCACAGTCCCCTGCATTCAGACTCCTTGCATTACCTTTGTCAATTCTACTAGTTCAGTTAGTGCTGCAATGGCTTTTGTCTGTGACCCTCTTGCCACAAATAATTTCACCTTTGAGCTGATGAATGCTGTCCATTGCTGAGCAAATCCAGTTGGATTGCTCACCATAAAGTTAATTCCTAGCATCAGCCTATAATCTCACTAACCGTACAGTAGTTCATTTGAGATACACTAGGTATAATTTGTCATATTCAGTGTATAGAAACTTTTAGGTTATATGTAAATGAATCCTTGCTGGGCTAGTACTTTGAAATTACTTAAAACTTTACATTTATTTCACGTTGATCCCCATAAACCATAAAAGTGACACACTGTTCCTACCCCAATCCTTGGACAATGACTAAGTGTATAACTTTAAAGGACTGAATCATCATCTTTTATATTGATTCTGCACCAAATAGGATTTTCCAATCCTTTATAGGACCAGATGAAGTCAATTTGATCTTCACTGTATTTGTATTAGTTACTGCAGTGCACCCACTTGCTTGTTTAGCCAAGAAGTAATGTTCCGAAAAAGGTGCCTGGTCACTCCATGGCTATAATTGTTAATTTTCTGCAATGCATTGCACCAAGTTTTGAACACACTGTCCATAACCAAGGCTCAGTGGTAACTACTGTTGTTATAATTAAGGTCTGCTGTTCATGCCAGAAGAGTACACGATGCAATATGCAGCCTTTACAGGTAATTAAATGCCAAAGAGAAGCAGGGCCATTTGTTAAGAACAAGAGATGTTAATTGTGAGTGAACTCCAGTACCATGAAATTGTTTCTATTATACAACAAAAGGCAAGAGAGTCAACAATCCACAGCGTAGAAAAAATGGAATGCAAAACTCTTTCTCTTCATTTTTATTGCAGTAGTAGCTAGGAGTTTATCATAGACCAGGACCCAACTGTGCTATGCACTGTACAAACACAGAATAAAAAAGATATTCATGAGGTTTTGAACGTTTTTGATAGCAGTCGCTCTTCAGAGTTTCCATTTGATATAAATTGTGTGTATGGTGAAATCAACGTTTACTTGACACTTATCAACAAAAATATAATCCTTCAAAGTCTACAGATAGCTGCAAACCAGACTGATGTTGAATAATCTACATAGAATTTAGAATTAAGCATGTTCGATGTTTGTCCTCTATATTTTCATAATTTACAAACTGACCCTTTGCACAATTCCTGACAACGTTCATTCCCACCTTATGTATTTTTCAGTACTGTTGGGCAATCATGATAAATATAAGGACATATGACTAACAATTATCCTGATAACTATATCATCGAAATTTCTGTCCATTCCAGCTGAGGAATAAGGAGAGATGGACACAGCTAATCAAGAAAGGAGGCCCGGGAGGGGCAACCCGTTTATTTCAATTGCAATTGGGTTCGAGCTCATAAGTCAGCAAGAACAAAGAAAACACTTACACCAAAGCATTATATGCAGTTGCTTATGATAATCTATTGCTCTATGATTGGCCAAAATTTGCCATCATTACTATACATAATTAGCAAGCTACATGTATCTGCCCCTCTGGTGACCCCTTATTGTTCATTTACTTGCCCCCCACCCTTGTTATTTTGCAAACTAAGTAGTTAGTTATCTATAGGATACAGGCACAGGGAGTTCCGTTGTCTATAGGTTTGGAGTTTGGCTACATTTCCTCTCGAAGGAACTTCCTGAGTTAAGACAACCTATAGCTGACCCCGTGTGTACGTGACAAATTCGTCCCCTGGCCGTTAAGTAGAATAATTCTATATCAATTTCCCCCCTTTGATCATGACCCATGTAATGGGCTCATGATCACACTTTTCACAGCAGTAGGAGTATTACAGCAAATATGTAGGGGTCAGAATATCAGCATCTGGCGTGGCTTCCGCCTTTGCCAAAACCCGTCTTTCTTGTAAAGAGAGAAATATTCCCTTCAATTTGCTAGTTGTCCTAGCACATTTAGACATTATTCACATGGACAGTTTAAACACACACAAAAAAATAAACACAATCATCAGTAAAATCATAACACCTCCTTTCAGGAGTCCCTTTAACCAGCCTGTTAAGGAAGGGAACCAGGAAAATAAACCATCAAACCAATCATTTGTCCAGCTACCTTCAGCAGACCTGTCTCGGGCGATGTCTCTTAAGTGGGCTGCTCTGTCAAAGGTATCTGTATAGGTGTCATTCACAAATACACAACACTCTTGGCCTATGAGGGCACAAGTTCCTCCTTGAGCTGCCAAAAAAAAATCTAAAGCCATATGATTTTGTAAAGCTAACTGTCTAAGTTGCTTAAGCTCAGTGGCTTGACTTGTAACCATTGTAGCAGTTTCATTAGCCATAATTTATAAAATACCCTGGAGTCTTATAACCCCTCTCCTAAGTCTGCGATTATTAGGGAATGTTGTTCATGTCATTGGTTCAAGGGCTGCATCCTCTTCAGCTTGAGGTTTGCTAGTGTGCCTTACATTTCTAATCTTGCCTTTATGTAATTGCTTCACAATACAAGTGGGGGTAACAACCAGGCAAGATAACAAGAACCTGAGAAGTGTACTGGAAGGGTATTATAGGCTTTATTCCCACATACCCAGTAAGAACCGAACCCTGATGGAACAGGGCTGGGAGGAGTATCCCATGTCACTCCCAACGCTTTTTGTAACAGGGATGTATAACATCCTGTTGTATCCACCAGGTAAAGTATTAACAACTTCAACAGAACTTTATTTACAGTGCAAGTCTCTTCTCCAAGGTGTAGCTGCACACTCTGTAACTCTCCCAGCCTCCTCAACTCCTCCCCCCTCCTTTCTGTTTTCTGTTCTTTCAGACTCCCAACAGCCAGTGCTCCCAGTTCTAATAATTACAAGCAGCATCTAAACACCACACGTCCCAGAAACCCAATAGGCCCGTGCTTCGAGGAGATGTCTCCGTCTCTACATTTCTGCCTGCATACAGACATTGTCCATTGGAGTTTTCCCATACCATAGTGCAGCTTTCATAGCAGACACTATTGGCACAGACACCCTTGTGGTTAATGTCATCAGTGGTGTCAAAACAATAAACAAGGGGAGTGACCCACTCTCCATCACCATCTGGGCCCACATAGTATTTGCAAGTACTGTTTCCTAAAAACAGGCCTAGCCCATTTCCCAGGAGACACCACTCACCCTGCACCTTGAAGGTTAACAAATATCCGGAGTTAGGGCTTATACCTTCTTGTTGCTAGGTATGAGTCGTAGCCTGATGGGGAGTAACATACACCTTTGAACGAGTAATATTTGCAGCCATTATAGGGATAGGAAGGAAAGAAAGTCCTCATTCCGCGTCGGGAGGCACCAAGGTGCACACCCAGCATGAATCATTCCCCCATTCTGGGATTCTATTCCTCACCACATGGCTAAATTTAATGAAATTATTATGGCCATAAGAAAGGGAAGGGAAAAACAACAAAATCAACAGAGGAAACATTTTCACAACAGGTTAAAATACCAACAAATAAAATAAAAAAGAGCAATGAAAGTTAATTCAAATAATACAGTCCAATCTTCTATATCCATCGAAAACTGATATCAGTCGTTTAGGGCCTTGGCTGCCCTGTAGTCATCTACTTCGGGTTGGCCTTGCCGGTCGGCCAACAAGCGTTGCTCCCTCGTTGGGGACCTTATCCAGGGGTTCCCTTTCGAGTGAATTTAAATTTCAGTCCAGGCAAGGCCTACACCATCCACTGATTCTCTAATCAGTCTTTCATTAGTGAAAGGTTGGGTATTTCGTTAATTTAGAAGGAGAGTAACAGCATGTGGAACTTTTACCACTAGGTTATGTCTCTGTACCAACTCTTGAGCTTTCTCAACTAACAAAGCTGCAGCAGCTAGGGCTTTAACATTCTACTGCCCTTCTTGCAACAGAATCCAGTATTGCTAAAAAAATAGGCCACAGACCATTGCTGTGATCCTAAAGCTTGTGTAAGAACACCAGAGGCCACTCCCGCCCTTTCATGAACAAATAAGGTAAAAGGTTTCCTATAATCCGGGAATCCCAAGGCAGGTGCCGATGCAAGGGCTGTTTTAATGCTCTCAAAGGATTTGGTAGCATCTTTAGTCCATTTCACTGGGTCAATTTCATCCTTAGTGGTCATCTGCACTATGGTTTTGACATTTCCCCATACTCAGGAATCCAGGACTTACAGAATCCTGCCATGCCGAGGAACCCCCTTAACTGTCTCTTTGTCTTGGGCTGGGGTACATTTAAAATGGCACTTATTTTTTCCTGAGCAAGGCTTCTCATTCCTGGTTTTAGTATGTGCCCTAAATATTTCACCTCCTGTGAGCAAGATTGAATCTTTAAAGGTGACACCTTGTGTCCTTTCATTGCTAAGGCACATAAAAACTCTATCGAGTCCTGCTTATTAATCTCTTGTGTTTCTGAGCATAATAAAAGATCATCCACATACAAAAGCAACATAGACTGTCCTGGGAGAATTACATCTTATAAATCTTTATGCAACACAGCTGAAAATATAGCGGGGGATTCCACATACCCCTCAGGGAGATGCTCCCATGATATCTGGGATGACCCCCTAAAAATGACTCAATTAAAGGAGTCAGTCCCTCTATTGCCTCTCGTGGGAGAGGGTATTGGGGAATGTGATGGGGGTCTATGTCTGTCCTAACACATATCCGAACTGGCTCAGCTGACTTTAGTAATCCGACATCAGTGTTCTTTTGTTCCCCATACCCAAGGTGGGACAGCATTTTCCAACTCCCTGGAGAGCATTGCTAAATTTGAAGGAGTTTCGGGATTCATTAGAGCCATCAAGGGGATGACAGAGTCATCTGGCAGGCTCAAAAGAATGCCTTGGTCAGAGCAGTGAATAATAGCCCGGAGTTTGCACAGCAAATCGTGTCCCAATAAACTGGTTGGTCCTTGGGTAAGTAGGAAAGTGTGTTCCTCAGACAGGGGCCCTATGTGTATGCTTAAAGGTTTGGAAATCTGACAATGAAAAGGATTTCCTTCAATTCCCATAACACGTTCAATTTTGCCACTCTTAGGAAGATCCAAATCAGTAAGGAGGGAAAGGGTGGCTCCTGTGTCTAATAAGCAATCATTCTGTTTTCCTCCAATCATCAAAGGAACTAGGGGATCATTGTGGGATAAGGAAAACACTGGGCAACATAACGTGGAACCCCCTTTATCCCATCAGTCATAAAGTCCTCCATTCTGCATTACCCCCTGGAAGGGTTGATTAGGCGGTGTCCAAGCTGGACCTTGGCCCTTATTAACACCTTGAGGAGGTTTAAGTTGTCCCTGGGCTTTCAGTTTACAATCTTTCTTCATGTGCCCTTCTTGATGACAGTAATAGCAAATTAAAAGTCCTCTGGACCCCCCTTTACTGGGTCCCACTCTACCAAAGAACCCTTGTCCTCTTCCTCGGCCTCTGCCGACACCAGGCTCTGCTCCCTTCAATACAGCCGCCAACATTCTTATATTTCCCTTTTTCCTTCCTTCACCCTCTCAGCCTTTCATCGGGGTTCTCACCCATTAAACACTCTGGTAGCAATAGCCACTATCTGAGAGAGAGGCATCCCTGCAAATTTTCCACATCATTTAATCTCCACCTTATATCTTTCGCAGCCTGGTCTTCAAACAATCCAATCCTCTTATCACTGGCATATTTGCCTCTGCTTCAGGATCTAGACCCCCAAACAACCTAGCAGCTTTTATCAGTCTTTCATAATAGTCTGAGGGGTGTTCATCTGGGCCTTGATGGACAGAAGTTACTTTACTCCAATTAGTAATCCTCTGCCCAGCCTTCTTAATTCCGTTTAAAATTACAGTCTTTAAAGCATTGTTGTAATCTTAGTTAGGATCACCCCCAGTTACATTTCCTGCTGTCAGGGCATTCCGTCCTGGTGGCGGTGGGGGTAAATCACCTATAGACTCCTGAGCTCGACTGAGCACTTGTTTCCTTTCTTTCAATGTCCTATGTACAGATTCTGGGTCGTCCCTGACCTTTGGGGTGGTAATCTTTCAATTCAATAGGTCACTGATAGAGAAAGGAGTGTGGACATAGCGGTCAACAACCTGACCCTCTCGGTATGAACAGGGTACTGTTTTAAGGGCAATTGGAGTACCGGAGGGTCCTGTCCTTCTTGTTTAATTAACTTGAAATTGACGTCTCCAGGAACACACTCGGGAGACTAACTCCATGAGCCGGTCGAGGAGTCGGGCAGACTTCGCCTGCGAACATGGCTTCGGGTATTATAGGCCACTGGCAGATCAGGATACAGTGTGGCTCGGGGTCGGGATAGGGTTAGAGGCAGATCCTACACCGGTGCAGAGGCAGTCCCTGGGACCACCCAATTTACCTGAACGGGAAGGGGTTGAGGGGACGCAGCTGGTGGGGGAACAGGCCTATAATCATCTTCCTCTACTCTACACTGCTGGTAAGGAGGAGGTTTAGTTTGTTGTAACATGAGAGTGCACTCTTTATCTTTGCAAATTGGAGCAGCGCTATAAAACAAATACAAATAATTCATTCGTTCTGGTCTTAAATCTTCCAGGATGGTTCTCAAGGTTTTGAGGCGAAGTCTTCCCCAATTCCTGAGAACACATCCCAGAAGTGTGCCGGCATCGAATTTCCCCTGACAATTTCCCATGTCAGGTCTAACTGACTCCTAAATTCCCTGCTTCAGTTCTCCACCATCCGCAGTGTTACCGAGAACAAAGCCCTGGAGTCAGTGACGGTTTCCTTTATGTCCCGGGGAGACCACCCAGCCAATCCAGTCACCCCTGTTCCTGCCTGGGTAATCTCCTGTCATCCGAAACTTGTTTTTATACTGGGCTGGCACTCTAAAAGTGTTTAACTGCCAGACGGATGTCCCAGTAATTTCACTGAGGCTGTCCCAAGGAAACCGTCGGGTCTAAGACCCCCGTGTACACATAACACAAAACAGAGACAATTTACCCGTCTCCTGATGAGGCCTCTTCCAACGCGATCTGTCTCGTTGCTTGTGGTCCGTCTCTCAGAGTCCTCCTTATCGTCCCTGCCGGAGGCCAACTCCCAAGACAATACAACCCAAGGTAAACTCACCTCGGCGCGCGCTGGTCCTTCTCGAGGGAGGGGCCCTGGAGCGGGTCCGAGCTGGAGAAGTCCCTTCGTGGTCGCCAAAACTGTCATAGAAATTTCTGTCCGTTCCAGCTGAGGAATAAGGAGAGACGGACACAGCTAATCAAGAAAGGAGCCCCGGGAGGGGCAACCCGTTTATTTCAATTGCAATTGGGTTCGAGCTCATAAGTCAGCAAGAACAAAGAAAACACTTACACCAAAGCATTATATGCAGTTACTTATGATAATCTATCGCTCTATGATTGGCCAAAATTTGCCATCATTACCATACATAATTAGCAAGCTACATGTATCTGCCCCTCTGGTGACCCCTTATTGTTCATTTACTTGCCCCCCACCCTTGTTATTTTGCAAACTAAGTAGTTAGTTATCTATAGGATACAGGCACAGGGAGTTCCATTGTCTATAGGTTTGGAGTTTGGCTACATTTCCTCTCGAAGGAACTTTCTGAGTTAAGACAACCTATAGCTGACCCCGTGTGTACGTGACAAATTCGTCCCCTGGCCGTTAAGTAGAATAATTCTATATCAACTATAATTATTATAAGAAATAATAATTGTTGACTAAGGCCTGTTCTACGCTATGGGGGTAAGTCGGCCTAAGTTATGCAACTCTGGCTACATGAATAACATAGCTGGAGTCGATGTAGCTTAGGTCAACTTACTGCAGTGTCTACACCGCACTTGGTCAATGGGAGAAACTCTCCTGTTGACTTACCTTATGCTTCTCGTTTTGGTGGAGTACTGGAGTCGACCGGAGAGCGATCTGTGGTTGATTTTAGCGGGTCTTCACTAGACCGGTGCATCGATCGCCACAGCGATTTTTTTCCCCAGAGATTTCTGAGCATTTACAACTCTCATTGGATGTAACAACTTAGCTCAGAACTTAGAGTGCAAGAGAAGATATGGATGCTTAGCACTGCTGAAATGTGGGCCACTTATTTGGGTGCCAACACATGGACTTAGATATTTTATTTAAACAGCCTAGTATGGAAATGTTGGACTTATGAAACAGCAGTTCACCTGACAAAAATAATTATCTTTAAATCCCATCCTCCAAATCACTTGCATTGTGTCTTTCTAGCACCAAGGTGGCTTTATTGGTGGTGCTTCACTAGAAAGAGCAGAATGACCCAGTTCTGGAAAGAAAAGTTATTTTTAAAATACAATATATACCTTTTTTTAAAAGAAAATTATAATATACAATTGACCATTAACACAAGTAAATTACAGTTTCCATGTGTCAGGTGCACATGTGCCTTTATTTTCTGAAATGTTAGAATCCACCAATCACTTGCAAATAAGACTGAAGTTTGTCAAAGGTGATCTCAAGATGGACCTGTGCAAGTCCACATTTTCACCCTTTTTTACAAGATTATGATAAATTTTGTATAAAGTATCATTTGAAAACTCATAATTTGCTGGAGATGCTCTTCAAAGGGAAAAGAGAACCATAAGGAAGGGGGACAGATGCCCCCAAAATATTCCTCCCTTTCTCTCTGCTCATGGCATCCACAATGCCTGAAGGACAAGGAAAGGAGCATTAGACTGGAGGAGAGGTCCTGGATGAATGTCATCCAGCCAGTAAGACTGCGAAAGGATGTGGTGAGAGAAACCTTAGCTTTGAATTCATTTAGCTTGTTAAGTTCGATGTTATTTGCATTTTTACTTTTTAATTTCTTTGTAACCAATTCTGACTATTATGCCTCATTATGTGTAATCAATTAATCTCTTTCTGTAGTTAATAAACTTGTCTTATTGTTTTATCAAAATCAGTGTGCTTAGATTGACGTGTTTGGGAACCTCCATTTGAGATAACCGGATTTGTGCATATCATTTTCTAGTAATAAAATGAAGGACTTTCCATAAACTTGTACTGTCCAGAAGGAGAGAGCTGAGCAGTACAAGATACACGTTTCTGGGGACAAGTCTGGGACTGGGAATTTGCTGCTGTTGCCCTGCAATTTAATTCAGGAGTGGCTGGCTATAGCACTCATATAATTCAGCTTTGAGTAAGTTACATGCTAGAGGCTGTGTGTGAAGAGACCAGGAGTGGTTGGTCTCACAGTGAAGCAGTGTAAAAGGTTGGAGAATTGAGAGGACACAGCTACTCAACAGTCCAGATTGTACCCTGGGTAATGTCACAGGACCTTTCAAAGAAGAAATAATTTAAAAAAAGAGGAAAAACACATTACAAACTTGTGGTTATACAGCTTTGAGAAATGTGCACAATCGGTTTCTGTTTGCTTTGCAATGTTTCGTGTATGGACTGTATTTCATCATGTGACACCACCTCAGTTGTTGTGATGCAGCAAGATGCAAACTAAGCAATTAATACTTATTTGGTAACTATATTTATAATTTGAAGTTCAATTGTTTACACACACACACACACACACACACACCTCAACTACATATGAATGTTTGTAAACATGCCACTTGAATTACTGGAGTTTTATATTGCAAATAACAAAAGGCTAAGGGTTTCATCTTCAACTGTAATTTGAATATCATGCCTTATTTCTTTAAGGGCTAGATGGTGCATGGAGATTGCTAATGGGATCTGAAGCTTTTTGTCCCTAGTTCTTCCCTACATATTATTTCCAGGTTAGTAGAGAATGACCAAAAATCCAGTTGTGATATGGACAAGAGTCAACATCACAAACACAATAGCACCAACTGTCATGTTCTTGGAAATCTCAGCAGGAAAGCCAAGAAATGAATGAGCATGGGTAATGAACTTCCCTTTCACCCAAAGAGTGGTACCCCTCAGATCAGGGTTGAGACATGTTGGCAAGATGAGGTTTTCATTGTTGTCCACATTTTACCTTTTCTGTAGATAAATGGAAGAATCCAGTTTCTAGAGTTTTCAGTTTTGACATCTTGAATCCAACTTACATACAAATATCTTCTCTTTCAAATTAGTTTGGTTAGCAAGACTTATATTAAAAAGTCTCTAGGGAAATGATTTCTTTTGTGGAGGAGGACTATTAAAAGCAGAGATGCTAAGGGACAACAGGAAATTTCCATCATGGCATGAAGGGGTCAAAAGCTTCTTTGAATGCTCAGTATGAGTGACAAGAATATAGTGTTCTTTAACTGTTAGTTCCAGAATTTCAGGAGAAAGCAAAATGCTGTATTGAGCCAGAGATTGGTTCAGGATCTTCTTTGTTTGCATATTTGTACAGTGTCTTTCTGAGAACTGGTGATTTATATGAGTGGGATGTAGTTATTCTTTTGATTAATGTTTAAACTCAGCTACTTCTAGTGCTTCAGTGATGTGGATTATTAATGTTTAATGTTGGCTCTCCTTACATTGAGGGTCAAGTTGAGGTGACTGTCCTTTATAAAGAATAGCCTCTCTAAAAGGGGCATGTTTAGTTCTTGCTATGTACAAGTGGAAGGATAAGAGTTATAGTATTGTCATTGCTAAAGAATTTATCTGTCCTGATCTGGCCTTCCCCTTCTGAGAATCTGCTTGGATGTGACAGATGCTCGCTCAGCCTAATTTTCCCGTGGGTTCTGTTTCTGGCCAGTATTATTTAATATGATTGTTTCTTCTAAACAGTCTTGGATGAATTTTGATCTTTCTGGGAACGTTAAAGGAACCCCATTGACATAAATTGCTTGAAACTGACTATTTTCAGAAAACATTAAGTGTTTGATCGAGCACCCTTTAAGTATCATAGACAGACTTTTTTTAAAGTTCCTCTAAAAATGTATGAGTTTTTGTGCTGCACTGCTGATGTTTGTCAGCTATTCCCTTTATGGGGGCATCAAAACCATGCCACGGGTATTTTGATTAGGCTTCAATGTACTGTGTATTGGCTCCACAGAACTACAACTAAATCCAAGTGACTAGGGTTACCACCTTTTGAAATGCAAAAATAAGGCAAGCCCCTTCCTCCCCATAAGGCAAGCCTGCTGCAACCCTAGCCCCCAAATGCAAGGCAACTCCTCAACCCGGCTTCAACAGCCACTTATAGTGTGACCTACATAAAAAAAACCACAGCAGATTAAATTATTTTTTCTGGCAACTGGAAAATCCATAAAAAAAAAAATAGCCAGGCTGGTCAAATACTGGCCAGGTGGTAACCCTACAAATGAATCATAGGGGCTAGATATTGTAAGGACTCTAAATCCCATGATACTGTGTGTGGCACCCTCTGGGACATTTTGAATTAAGCTCTGTGATCCTCGGGGGGAGGGGGAGGAAGGGGGACGTGTAAGGTCAGGAGATCGTATGGGGCTGCACTGAATGGCTGGGAGACTGAAGGGCCTGGTGATGGCTGAGGAAAAGCTGGAGGAGAGAGGAGCAGAAAGGATCTGAAAGAGAATGTCAGGAGTTTCATATGAAGGGGAGGCTAGGCCTGGATCCAGCTGTGCTACTAGGTGTCCGGTGGGATAGTAACTAATAGAAGTTGCCTGTGTTTGGACGTGGAGATTTGGGAGATTTCACTCCCCAGATGTCCCTGCTGAGACCCCTTCTTTACTCCTCCTTAGCAGCCAGCCACTGAATGCTGTAGCAAGAAACAGCTGGTTGCACTAAGGACAGTGTTTCTCAACCTGGGGGTCACAGGAGAAGTTTATGGGGGGTCGTGAGAAAGGCCGGTGTTAGGGGGTAGGACGCAGAGCAATTGCCTGGGGCCCCACACCACAGGAGGCCCCACAAAGCTAATTTACATATTTCAGCCCCGAATGGGGCTGAAGCCCAGAGCCCCGTGGCCCAAGTGGGACTGAAGATAGGGAGTCACAATTTTTTCTAGTGGGAGGGGGTCATGATTTTATTTTAATTCCAATAGGGGTTGCCGCCAGCATAAAAAGGTTGAGAAACACTGATATAGATGGACTACATTGGCCAAAAGTGTTACCATAACCCAGTCAATCTCCAACATTAAACAGTGTTCAGCCAGGTTTGAGGTTTGGTATACATAAATCTCTGCTTGCTTAGTATCATGGCAAACACACCATTAAAAATCCTTTTAACCTTTTCTTAAAGATAAAGAAAAGAAGGAAAAATAGTTAAAGCATTTTAAATGTAAAGTATGAAGTCAGGCTTTCATTTTATTCCTTGTTCCCTTTCCCTATAGCTAGAGAGAGTTTTTTTTTTTAGAAGCTCCCTACCCCCACCTCCTCCTCCACACCCTGGTATTAGACGGTATTAAAGCGGGTAATAACTGTCCTTTTGGGGGAAAGAGAAGAAGTTAGTTAAGATGAGCTGGAGCTACTGCTGTTGAACAGGAACAATGACAACGACAGTCCTTCACGTAGCTTGTGACAGCAGCCTGTATAAAGTCTGCTGCACCATCATCCAAAGCAGTATTATCACAGTTAAAATTACTGTAAATTAAAATAATCAGTAGAGAATGTGTGCAGGGAAAATGTTTACTCCAATTTCTGTATTGTAGTTAAGTTCTTTGATCTCAACCACACATGGTATTTGTGGTAAGGAAGTTTGTAAGAATAGTTCCAGGCTTGTTCAAGAGCAGTAGATTTCAAGACCTGGACCAGAGAAGCAGGCCGTGCTTTTCAGGAGATGTAATGATCCTGCTCCTGTTCTTTTCCAGACTTCCACTAAAGTCTTTACTCAGCCACGTGCATTTGAGTCCTACTCAGATACCAGAAGTTCCTCAAAATCTTGTACCATTTCTCCCTGTATCTCCTTAAAAGGCATCCATGCCCTGGTAGTATTCATCCAGTTGTTCTGTTGTACCACACCAGATCTGCTCCTCCTCATTGATGGGAAGCACGACATGAAGCAGAAAGCAGACTGGCTAGGCATATCCCAGGGGCATTGGTGAAAACACACTGGTGGGAGCAGCATCTCTAGGAGCACCTAAAAGCCTCTATGCACTGTCTTCATTTTCATCTACTCCTAACTCCCCTGAATAATGACAACCTTTCCTGTCTCAAGCAAGGGGTTGCAGGCCACTATATCACATCCATAATTTCTCCTAGCAATGATAGTCTCCCATGGAAAGTGGTGAGAACCCTGTTACCCAAAACACTTACAATTAGCCTGGAAATGTGCAGTAGGGAACAATCCTGCATTAGACCCAATGGATGAAAAATATGCTGAGACAGGTCTTTTCCACGCCACATTTCTATGAATCTCTGATAATGGATATGTAAATGTATTTTAATATGTACAAGTAAACATGTTACAGTATTACTAGATGCCACTGGATCTGAATATCAAGTAAACTGTTTCTGGTACCCAGTGTTTTAAATCAAATTTTACTTGATATGGTTACTAGTCTTGCTAAATGAATAAGAAATATACTGTCTAAATAACATCACAATTGTACTGTTACTACAATAATTCCATTACCCACTCTACTGATAACACTATAGATTATTAAAATTGAAATTATATTAAAAATATCTAAGGCCAGATTTTAAAAAGCTCAGCGCCTATTTGGTCCCACTGAAAACAATGGGGACTAAGCGCTTTTGAAAAATCTGTCCTCTTGTTTATTTTCACCATTTATGCTGGATACTATTTGTTGATTAAATTTAGACAATGAAACTAGATATATCAGAAACATTTTCTGCTTTGCTTTCTGGTTTCCATATACCAGCCCAGTGCTGTTTGCTTGGGTTCCTAACACTGCTGGGGGAACATTGAATTTAAAAAAATCATCCAGAAATATTTGTAAGCTGTATATGAATAAAACCTTGTCCTGCTGCTCCTCCTCACTCTTCTCTTTTTAAATCAAAGCCTGCATTTAGGTCAGTCCTAAAGCATCTGACTGTCTCTGCAAAGACTGAATTCCTTGTTCTTTTCCCCTGTGGTCAGATTAGTTATGCACAGTGAATTAGCAACATTCCTCCTTACCACTGGAAAAGATTATAAATCTGTCTAATGTAAACAGCAAGACAATTCAAATCAGTTTTTGAAAGATCGAGTACCACTTGCAAAGAAACATTATACAACAAAGCGGTTATGAACGCATGAGGACTAGCAGGGATCACCACCCTTCTGTGTGATGTAGCACAGGCAATCACAGACTCATTATCAGCTTTTGAAACATGAATAGAGATGTGACCTCTTTCTGTCCTCCCACCCCCTTCTCATTTCCCTTCCTCTTGTCAGCTTGACAAATTGCAGCTTTTGGGAGACCCCAGTAGTTGATGAGTCATTTGTGGTTAAAAATAGAATTCCTAGCAGCAAGGACACCCATTCCACTTTTGACGCATATGTCACTACTGACAAGAGTCATGGGGCCAAGTGTGCCATGTTAATTAAGCAAGTGGAAAAAACTCTCTCAAGAATGCCAGAATTGGAACTGGGGCAACACTGAAGGAAATAGCTTGGCATCTAACCATCTATGTAAACATCAATAACTGTATTTAAGGCAATACGTCAAAATATGGATAGGCTTTTAAATAAAGTATTAGCCTGACTGGTCATTTTATATGAAAATGAATGTATACATCTAGGTGTATATGGACTTATAAATTTAGTTTAATTTTTAAATCCACACATTTATAAATCTCTATGTGTACCTTTATAAAGCTGACTTACTTTCAAAACTCTCGGTGTGGTGAAAAGGCTCAGTGAATGGGTGCTGTATGACTTTGGTCTGTGTGTGGAGCAATTATTTGTGATTGCACTAATGTGACACAAGAACTGTGTCCAGAATAAAACAACCTCACTAGCTGCTGGCCCATCTTAGTTGCTCGGTTGGGCACCCTGGGTTTGCAGTGGCAGAGAATGAGGGTGGTGGCTGCGTAATGATGGCATAGTAAGGCCTTCCAAGAGTGGTGTCAACAGTTGGTTTGTATCACATTTGAAGGTTATTTCATTTATTTATTTAAATGGTCTTTTTTTTTTGTTATGGAAGGAGTATTGCACCTACTGGTTAGAGAAGAGAACTCAGCGATTGGACTTTGTTTCTGTTTTTGAGCAACTTGAGCCACTCGGTGACTTTGGGCTAGTCAGTGAGCCTCACTGCACCTCAACTTACCTATCTGTAAACTGGACATAGCAATACCTGCTTCACAACAAGCACCATGAAGCCTCATTAATGAAAGTCTGCAAAGTGCACAGACAAAAGACTACAAAGTATTATTGTTTAATTTTTAAAAAGTTGTAAGGCACTTGAAATGTGTGGAGGAAAAATGTAGAGCAAGAATAATAGAGCAGTGTTCAAACATTCAGCTGCATTCAGAACAAGATTCGAGCATCAGAGAAGATCCTTACTAAGAAATAGAATAGATATGTGACTACTAGAAATGAGACTACTAAATGTGGGTTAAAAAAATAAAAGGCACCACCTTGCTCAATGCTTCTGTTCTTTCTATGTCTTCATGTTTGCAGATGATACCAGACTGGGAGGGATTGCAACTGCTTTGGAGGATAGGGTCATAATTCAAAATGATCTGGACAAATTGGAGAAATGGTCTGAGGTAAACAGGATGAAGCTTAATAAAGACAAATGCAAAGTGCTCCACTTAGGAAGGAACAATCAGTTTCACACATACAGAATGGGAAGAGACTGTCTAGGAAGGAGTACGGCAGAAAGTAGGGTTACCATATGTCCGGATTTTCCCGGACATGTCCGGCTTTTTGGGCCTCAAATCCCTGTCCGGGAGGAAATCCCAAAAAGCCGGTCATGTCTGGGAAAATAGGGAAGGAGGGGCCAGCGTTGTGGGGCCCGGGCCGAGCTGCGCTGGAGATGCCGGGGCCAGAGCCTCTTGGCCTGGGCCGGCCGGCCGCCACAGGGAGCCGCTCGGATGGGGGCGGCGAACTGGGCCGCGGCGCCTCGCGCCACCCCGCCCCAGCTTACCTGCTGCCTGCCTGCCTGCTTCAGGCTTCCCGTGAATCAAATGTTCGCGGGACGCAGGGGAGGGGGAGGGGCAGGGGGCGAAGCGTTCAGGGGAGGGGGCGGAGTTGGGGCAGGGCCTGGAAGGGGCGGGGCCGGGGCCCCGTGGAGTGTCCTCTTTTTGGACACTTAAAATATGGTAACCCTAGCAGAAAGGTAATTAGGGGTTATAGTGGACCACAAACTAAATATGAGTCAACAGTGTGATGCTGTTGCAAAAAAAGCAAACATGATTCTGGGATGCATTAACAGGTGTGTTGTGAGCAAGACACGAGAAGTAATTCTTCTGCTCTACTCTGCGCTGGTTAGGCCTCAACTGGAGTATTGTGTCCAGTTCTGGGCACCGTATTTCAAAAAAGATGTGGAGAAATTGGAGAGGGTCCAGAGAAGAGCAACAAGAATGATTAAAGGTCTAGAGAACATGACCTATGAAGGAAGGCTGAAAGAATTGAGTTTGTTTAGTTTGGAAAAGAGAGGACTGAGAGGGGATATGATAGTAGTTTTCAGGTATCTAAAAGGGTGTCATAAGGAGGAAGGCGAAAACATGTTCATCTTAGCCTCTAAGGATAGAACAAGAAGCAATGAGCTTAAACTGCAGCAAGGGAGGTTTAGGTTGGACATTAGGAAGAAGTTCCTAACTGTCAGGGTGGTTAAACACTGGAATAAATTGCCTAGGGAGGTTGTGGAATCTCCATCTCTGGAGATATTTAAGAGTAGGTTAGATAAATGTCTATCAGGGATGGTCTAAAAGACAGTATTTGGTCCTGCCATGAGGGCAGGGGACTAGACTTGATGACCTCTCGAGGTCCCTTCCAGTCCTAGAATCTATGAATCTATGTTAGACCTGCTTATTGTAATAACCCAAAACAATTTTTTACCACTGTTAGCTCTGCAGACCCAGTCCAGTTCTAGGAGAGAGAGCCAGATTCTATTCTGGGCTTTGCATCATCAGTAAAATTTGCTATAGAATTGTTATATTACTGTTGATGGGAATTACTGGGGTTCAGAGCATGAAGGGCAAACATTTCTGTTTAACTATTTGAGACATAAGAATGGAGTGAAAGCATAGCATTTTTACAGAGTTACTCCTGGTGCCTATACTTTTACAAGCATTCACAAATAAACATTTGGTACTATGCAGTGTGGTTTATTTGTGACACCCATGAAAAGATTAATTTGTAAAACCCAGAAGCTTGCAAAAGCTGCAAGAAACAGTGTGATACCCTTAGGATTTATCAAACAATGAGAGTTTGATCTGCTGATGATAATGATCCTCAGTGATATTTCACTAGTTGATTAATTTGTTGTTTGTTACCATTCTGGTCCTGTAAAATAGGCAGAATTCTCTTTCTACCTCATGTAATTCATTTCAGTCCTTACTAATCTTACCTTAGGTTTTGTCTACACTGGCAAGTGAAAGACAAAACTTTTGTCATTCAGAGGTGTTACCACTACTACCCCCTCTACCCCTCCCCCCCAAGACACACCTTTTGTCAACGACAAGTGCTGGTGTGAATGGTGCTTTGTCAGCAGCGGCGCTCTCCTGCCAACAGTGTTCGTTTGTTGGGGGTGGAAGTTTTTTGTCGGCAGGAGAGCTCTCTCTCCTGTCAACAAACAGCAGCTACACTGCGTGCCTTTTAGCGGCATGGCTGTAGTGGCACAGCCGTGTCGCTAAAAGCTGCTTAGTGTAGACATAGCCTTAGTCTCCATTAGACGATTACCATTTGTCAACAGAGATCACACACTGTGTGTGTGTGTGTGTGTGTGTGTGTGTGTGTGTGAGAGAGAGAGAGAGAGAATGGGGTGATAATGATGTGTGTATGTATAGAAGTGCCTGGTATTTTTCCTTAAAATAACAAGACAATTTAAAGGAATAAAAAATCAATCAGTTATAATCAAACTCAAAGAATTAGTCCCACTAGTCATGAATAGTGACACTAGTCAAAACACTTTTGGTTGACATATATTAAAAAAAAAATGTTTGAAAAGACAGAATTTAAGTCAACAATTATTAGAATTATCTAAGGCAAATACAGGAAATTAACTCTGAGGCATAAAGGCAGTATAAGGCATACAGTTTCTTTTAGGCAAGCAAAGTAACTAAATGCATATAATAATCATAAGGGTTTGGTTCTCAAAGTGTGGCCCATGAAGTGCTTGTTCGTGATTCTTCTTATTTCTTTTGGTTAACTCACATTAAACTTATAAACAATTGCTACAGTCGAGAGAGGGATATTATGGATTCATGAACAGGAGAGGAAGCTGGTGGTTTTAATCGTGAATGAGAGGGGAGGTGCTCCATTAGAATCTCTCTACTAAGATGTGGCCCCTGCTATGAAAGATTTGAGAATCCCTCCTCTAAAGCAAACATTTTCTAATGCAGCTATTAAAACACCAAGCAATATCAATTGTGTGAAACGTTCAAAGGCAGTTTTGTTTCTACACTAGGCCCATTTTCTCTAAAGAATATAAAAGTATTGGTTTCAGCAACCCTTTGCTTGTAAAAGTCTTGTGATAATTTTCAGATTAGCCTGGCTTTTCTCCTCTTGAGTTCAATTTTGGAGTTAGATTATCTGTGATATGCATCATTGGTACAAAACCTCACCATTTTAGAATTTAGATTTAGAAATAACTTCCATAGAAAGACTATCAATGAACTCCTACCAAGAATTCATATAACTTTCTTGCTTTGATAACTTATCAAATTACATGATGTATATAGAATCCTGGAGTTTACTGATAATAAAATCATGCCATATTCCACTTCATGCTGATACCACAGTATAGAATCATAGAATATCAGGATTGGAAGGGACCTCAGGAGGTCATCTAGTCCAGCCTGCTTAAAGCAGGTTGATATAGTATCCCCAGACAGATTTTTACCCCAGTTCCCTAAATGGCCCCCTCAAGGATTGAACTCATAACCCTGGGTTTAGCAGGCCAATGCTCAAACCACTGAACTATCCCTCCTCCCAAGATACACTTGGTATGTATCTTGGATAAAGGTTGTGTGGTAATTGTTGTTGACTTTTTTTAATATATACCATTTTATGTTGAGTATTAGGTACTCAAACTACATTGATTGTAATAGCTTTTAAGGACAGAAGGGCCCATTATGATCTTTTAGTCTGATTTCTGCATGATAATTACTTGGTGAGGTCCTATGTTAGCTACTATATCAAGCCCATAACTTCTATTTTAGAAAAATATCCAGTCTTGATTTAAGGACTTCAACTGATGGAGAATCTACCATGTCCCTAGGTAGATCCCCTAAGTTGCGCCAATGGATAATTACCCTCACTTAAAATTTACACTTTATTTCTAGTCTGAATATGTCTAGCTTCAACTTCTGGCCATTGGATCTTACCCTTCCCTTTTTCTGCTATGTTAAAGAACCTTCTACGATGAGAAATTGATTCCCCTGTAGGTACTTATAGATTGTGATCAGGTGACCTCTTAACCTTTTCTCGGATAAATTAAATTGACTAAGCTTCTTAAGTCTTTTTAGGCTATAGGGTATGTTTTTCAGACCTCAGATCATTCTTGTAGCTTTTTTCTGAACCTTTTCCAATTTTTCAACAACCATTTTGAAGTATGAATACTAGAACTGGACATGGTGGTCTCCTTCATATTGTGTATTTCACTGAGAGATATGCATCCAACTCGCTTTAGACTCCTTTGAAAATCCCAGCTTTAGTCATTTTTCTAACTACTCTCTGAAAGTAGCACACCAGTGCTAAAGATAATGTAATGTGATAGGCAGAATTCAAGGATAGGAGTTCACAGATTTTAATGAGACAATCAATGAATGAAACCATATAGATTTCAGATATTTATCTTTCTCATTCTCCTTTATGGTTTTGCTGCTGTGGCTTTAATTTATATGTGCCTGTGAAGGACTCCCAGGAGAACTATAGTGAGGAAGGAATAAGTGAACAAAATGGTAGCATGAAATGATCTTTAGATGTTCAATTAGAAAGTAAGGGATCATTCTTTTCAAGTATAGATTTTCTTCTGTTTAGTATGTTAATTAGAATGTTTCTAAAACAGTGTATTTGACTTGATTCAGTTGGTCATAGACTTGCAATGGAAGCAGCAAGTCACTAATACCATACTGATTAAAAAATTACTCTAGGCTTTGATGTTATTTAAAAGCAGATTTTGTTGCTGAAGTAAACTAGTCCCACAGTACAAAGGACAATACCTGAGTCCTTTGGGTTAATAGTCTACCAACTAGCATCCCTTGGAATATATTTTAGCTTTCATACTAGTGATGGTCAGACCTCTGAAACATTTAATAGTTGCCTGATGCTTGTTGTAAATTAACCAGAATATTACCTGCCAATCTCTATGGTTTTCTGTAGTGTCTATTACAGTAGTGTCTAAAGCCTAACTGCATGTGTGCACATTAAATATATAATGATGTTTTGAATACAGGCTGGATGTATGTATAATCCTATCTAGTCAATACAACCAGGTTGTCATTTCAAACTAATGGTCTAATTAATCTGGGGAGGAATAGCTCAGTGGTTTGAGCATTGGCCTGCTAAATCCAGGGTTGTGAGTTTAATCCTTGAGGGGGCAACTTAAGGTTCTGGGGCAAAATCAGTACTTGGTCTTGCTAGTGAAGGCAGGGGGCTGGACTCAATGACCTGTCAGGGTCCCTTCCAGTTTTATGAGATAGGTATATCTCCATATATTATAATGCTACTTAATACAAAAGCTATATTACTGTATATTCTGTAAATAAATAAATAATCTTTTACTTAACTCCCATAAGGTGCATATCATTTCCTACTAGTCATCACTGAAGGGAACATGGGATGGAGTCTAATGAATATAAACAGTACTGTTTAGAATGTGAGAGCCTTTTCAAACACTGTTGCTAAGTTGCAAGACATATTTTCCAGGACATAAATGGAAGCAAGTCTATATCCCACTTAAACTGCTAAATTCCTTATTAAGAAAAAAATATTTTGTCCGCCTACTGCCAACCTGATATTTTGGACTCAAGCAGAGACATACAGGACAAACTTTCAAAATGAGGTTTTAGGAACATTTCATACAGTGGTGCTATTTTAAAGTAAGCAAAGTAGTACTGGGATGGATCATGAATTTTATTGGTTTATTTTTACTGTCTGTAAGTCAGGGGGAGTTTTGCCAGAACAAGAACTAAATGAGTGAAAACTGAGCAATGTCTTCAAAAGTTACCCCCAAATTATTCTCACTTAGAAATGAATTTTATGTTACAGTTGGTGATAGGTGAGCCTCAAAAGGTTTGGAGGATGAATGCACAGATAAGATGTTTATCTGAATTTCTTAAGACCCTGCAAAAAGGAGGAAGCATAGGTCCTGGTGGCTAAGGCAGAGTTGGAGAAGCTGAGGTCTATTCCCTCCTCCTCTGATGACTTGCTGTGTGCCCTTTGGCAGATAACTTATCTTTGTCTTCCCATCTACTAATTCCGAGATTCTCAAACTTCATTGCACCACGACCTTCTGAGAACAAAAATTACTACAGGACCCCAGGAAAGGGGACTGAAGCCTGAGCCCGCCGGAGCCCTGCTGCCCCAGGCGGAAGGTGGGGCACAAAGCCCAAGGCCAAGGGCTGCAGCCCCAGGTTGGGGGCCTGTAACCTGAGTCCTGCTACCCAAGGCTGAAGTCGAAGCCCAAGCCCCCCTCCCCATGGCTGAACTCTTTGGGCCTCAGCCCTGGGGGGGGTGCAGTTTAGGCTTCGACTTCAGCCTCAGGCAGCAGAGTTTGGGCTTTGGCCCTGGGCCCTAGCAAGTCTAACACCTGCCCTGGCGACCCCATTAAAATGGGGTCACAACCCACTTTGGGTCCCAACCCACAGTTTGAGAACCGCTGTACTAATGTATAATAATAGTTGCCTTTGTCACATGGTGCTTTGAAACTTTATTAATTTAGTTTATAAACTGAGATCTTTGGGTGGCAGTCACTAGAAAAGTGCAATGTGTCAGTGACTGTGATGTGAGTGGTCCTGCCCACCCCGGAGTTAGAGTAGGAGTTGATAGTCAGGAATCAGAGCCAGAGTCAAAGGCCAAGCACCAGAGCCAAATCGTTAGAGCAGAAGTCAGGAACTGGAGATGAAGAGTTACCTGGAGTGAGGCAAGGCTGGTACAGCACTGGGTCCAAGGCAAGAGCAGGACTGGAAACAAGCATGCACAAGATCCATTACATCCACGGACAAATGCTTTGAGCAGCTGCTGAACAGCGGCTGGTGTTAGGCTTACGAGCCGGTCTGTTTACTCTTCCAACCAATCAGGCAGCCTACTATAGGCCAGCTGAGATTGTTAGGTTGCCTAGAGACTGGCCCTGCTTCCAGACTGGCTCTGCTGGAGGCCCTGCCACCAGGTATAGGAGCCTTCCCCTAACTCACCAAGAGTAGAGGGTTAAGTGGATCAAATACTCATTTTGTCTGCAGACTGTTATGGGTGGTGGGTTGGAGCAGTTTGGGTAAAATTAAGATGTCAAAGTACACTGTGCCTGATTGCCAGCAGATGTGCCAGCAGATGTGCAGATGTGCAGGTGATAAGTGACAAGCTAG
This sequence comes from Terrapene triunguis, assembly GCF_002925995.2. NCBI lineage: Eukaryota > Metazoa > Chordata > Testudines > Emydidae > Terrapene > Terrapene triunguis. Next base: position 4,402,604 of record NW_020664499.1, read on the forward strand.
GGGATGCCAAGGATAAATGATGAATGTGGTGCATGAATTAGTTCAAACTGGAGAACTTCTTGGTGGCCTCGAAGGGTAATTACCTTTAAGGGAGCTGATTGGAGGGTGACTGGTCCTGATTGAAGGAGTGACCCTAGGGACTCCACTGACCTGCAGGAGTCCTTGCACTGGGTGAGGATATTGCCTGCTCAGTTGAACTCCATGTCCACGAAATTGCCTGAGGTACTGGAGTCCACAGTGCCTCTTGACTGCATTGCAAAGTGCTGGAACTAGAGAGGAAGTTGGAGATGTGTTGGATGGTGCTTGGCCATCACCTGGATACCAGCAGACAAGTGGTGTGGGCTGCTAGGGAGAGGGGAAGAGTGCCAACCCAGGGGCTGAGGCTTGGCATTTCCTGATTCAGGTGCAGATTGGACCATGGCAAGGAAGCTTCATGCAAAGTGTCCTGGCTCCACATAGTATAGACCCAGTGCCTGGTATTAATTCTTCTTTGCATCAGAGAGATGGGGCTGGACAGGATTGACTTGCATGGGTTCAGGCGATGGAGAAGGGACTGGTGATGGTGGGGGGGCAGAGACAGAAGAGCTGGTGGAAGCCAGGAGGACCATCTTCTTTCTTGGGGGTGTGTAGTCAGGCATCAGTCCATCCTGATGCACCGGTCAACTAGGGAATCCAGTCCAGACAGGGATTCCACCTGTGGTAACGCTGGGTGGCCTTATTCCACTCAATGTCTTCTACCAAGCATCAGAACTCTAGTATTTACCAACTGGCCAGCATCCTGCTGCAATGCCTGAAGTGTGGCTTTGGCTGTACACTCATGACTTGGGTCATCAAAGATCACCACTGTAGCTCAAACTAAACCTTCAAAATTATCCCAGAAGGGGGCTTGATTTTTTTCTCCAGGAGCAGACACACCCAATCCAGGGCTTCCCCAGTAAGCAAGCCAATAATCCCACTCAGGTTTGATCAGTGAGGTACAATTGCTGGTGTAACAGATATAGGAGATGACACTGATATAGGAACCCATGAAATTTGTTGTGATCACCATGGAACTTGTCAGGTAAGGTGAGCTTGGGTTCCTAGAGGTCAGAATTCAAGGCGGCACAGCGTGAGCTTGTAGGACCACATTCTGCAGCTGTAAGGCAGCAAACTGGGGCTACAAGATCTGTAGGGCTCCCAATACCTCTGTCAGAAAGATATTGGCTTTTCTAGAATCTGTGTCAGCTCTAGTTCTCTTACTGTTTGTATTGGAGCTGCTCAAACTGTCAGTGACTGGGATGTGAACACTCATGCCCAGTGGTTAGAGTAGGCATCAGTAGACAGAAATCTGAGCCCCGGGTCTAAATTGGAGTCAGAGGCCAGATGCCGGAGCCAAGGGTCAGAGCAGAAGTCAGGAATCAGAGCTGAGGGTGCGGGTTCAGTTACTTGGAGTGTGGCTGAGCAGGATGGGAACAAGCCTGCAAAGGAACTATTGCAGCTGTGGGTGAATGCTTTGGTCAGCCCCTGAATTACTGCTGCTGTTGGGCTTAAGAGCCGGTTTGCTGACTCTTCCAACAAATCAGGGGCTATAGCCAATCAGGCAGCTTACTGCAGGCCCGCTGTACTCATTAGGTTGCCTAGAGACTGGCTGGCTCTGCTGCAAACCCTGCTTCCAGATTGGCTCTGTTGCAGGCAGTGATCTCTGACACAATGTATTATAAAAGTGGGCTGGAAATCTTGTAAGATGATGCATTCTAAGGAAATGTCTGGTAATTCCTGCTTCTGTCAGGCTGAAGAACAATAAGGGATAGCAATCCTTAGATATTCAGGCCCTTTCAGTGCTGTATAATAGCAGTGGAGGAGAGCACTGAGAAAATAAGAGGTAAGGGAAAAGGAGAAAATGGTCTTGCCCAAGGTTGTATAACAAATCAGTGACAGTGCTGGAAAGTATAATCCAGGAGTCATTGACAGCTCTACGCAACAGACAAGGCAGAATAATAACAAAAAGTAAAATAATACCCCCCAAAATGGAGCTAAAGAGATGGCATTATACAGTTGATTCCCCCCTTGGAATTTTCTTGAAACTACAGAGATGTACCAGTAGGAATAGATAGTTCTCGATATAACTCATATTAAAGTGCAGTTATAATCTGAAAACTTGAGGTAAAGTTGATGCTGTGGGGTTCCATATTAGAACTGCTCAGTTTAGCAGTCAGAAGATGTGTTGAAGTGTTGAAGTCCATAAATTAAAGGAGACTCAGCAAGGACGCACCTGTAGCAGACATCTTAAGAGCCGCCATTTTTTATGTAGATGCCTTTCTGACAGTAACTGCTAATTAATATGATCTTTATTTTCCAGTATTGCATTTATCATCAGCCAAGTTATTAGTATTTCTGGGTAGATTCATTCATGGTATAACTCCATTAAAATCAATGGATCAACATAAACCAGGGATGAATTTGGCTTTGATTTTTTTTTTCTTTTCAGTTAACAGTGGTTCAGAAAAGGAGTTGTGCTCAGCTTTTTTACTTTCTGGCTTGTTATAGTCCCTCAATTTCTTGAATCAGTGAATTGGGGAACATCTGCACAGGGAAAGGCAGAGAATGCAGGTCTTTCTCCTCCTTCGTGGGCTCTTCTTTTCATCATCTGTCTTGGAACCAGAAGTGTGTGACCACTTAATTGGCACAGGATAGCAAGGGCAATGGCTAAGCATGCTAAGGATTAGTGGCATTTCAGAGCAAGCAGGGATCTTAAGAGACAGTGGGCTTGATTCTCCTCTCACACCGGTGTAAATCCAGAGTAAGTTCACTGAAGTCAAGGGACTTGCTCAGTGTAAAACCAGAATAAGTGAGCGGTGAATTGGACACTAAAGGTTGCCATTTGTAGCACTGCTGATCAGATTGGGAAATCACTTGTGTGCTCAATGAGTTAAATAAGAACAGGGACAATACTAAGTGAGGATGAAGAGCTTTGACACCCCCCATGCTACATGGACCAGTGCTGGCAAGGTGGCTCTAGGGAGGCTATTTATACTTACACCTGCCCTATGGTTATCCCTGGTTGTTAGTGTGATGGAAAACAAGTGCAGTGCAATTAAACTTTTATGAGTTAAATGGAACCATGGGATTAAAGGGGACGGATGAAGAGAAACAACCACACAAAAAGCAGCACTGACAATTGCTTTCCCTTATAAATAATACACATCTCCACATCTTCCACATTCTAATTTTTAAGTCTGGATTTCCATATTTATGGCTAAAAGTACAGTGAGCAACTGCTCGTTGTTAGTGTGAAATTCTGTGGTTTCTGTTCATACAAATCTTTGCTTTGGTTTGTATTTGCAGGATTCTTTCTCACCCCTGAGTTTCACTTTGTGTATAGGTTCAAACTCACTGTTTTCACTTTGAAACCATGTGGCACCTGGAGTCATGCATGGTCTCAACATGAAATAGAAAAAAAAAATCTTCACTTGAAATTAGAAGCAGCTTTACTGGAAAGGTTCATACACTTTTGGGAATTTTTCTGCAAAAACCTGGGCTAAGTTATGAGTTTGAAGCAAAAGTTTAAAGCCAAGCTGGATTTTACATGATTAGTGAGGTTCTCTCAGCTGTGTCTTTTGTGGCCCTGTTTCTGTACTGCTGTTGAACAGTGTTTCAGAGCAGCTCAATACAGTAAAACTGGTTATTGTGATTTTATATATGCACAAGATGGGGCATCTGGGTAGTATTTCTGGCTCTGTAACAAAGTTTTTGTGTAGTATTGGGCAAGTCACTTACAGCCTGATTTTGACAGGAGCGGAGTACCTGGAGCTCCTATTTATTTTTTATTTGGAGATGCAGGTGCTCAACAGTTCTGGAACCCTTGCTCTTTTGTCTCTCTAATTTTTCCCATCGGTAAAATGAAGATATTAGCAAAGGATCAGATCTTGGGACAGGGTTTCAGGACATTTACGTTATATTCTCAGTCCCGCTGCCACCTTGCTGTGTGACCTTATGGTTGAATAAAATGCTTAACTTCTGTGCCTCGGTTTCCTTTACCTTAGAGGGTCAATGCATTATTGTACTTTGATACCCTTTGAGGCAAGGTGCAGTATGGTAGATGAGCACAAAATGTCATTGTAATTATGAACATATATCAGTGTAGGTATAGAAATAATTATTTTTTAAATTATCAAATTTAGAAATGGGAACACAAGCAAAGCAAACAATATTGCATGGTATATCTAGATCCAAATCAGTGAGACAAGAGTACAAATCCTTCCAGTGACTCATGGAGCAAGGAACAGAGGCGGGGGCTTCCCAAAGGGCCTAAGGGAGTTGGGTGCCAATTGCAATTAAAAATATATAAGGAAGTTTAAGATGTTGTATGCAAACACTCTGCCTGGCTAATATCTTTGACTCTACATGGTCAGTTACAATAAGTCTGCTACTGCCCTCCAGAGGAATGACAGGCATCCAAGGGGGATTATTTTGAGGTTCCTTAAGGTTCCTGCCAAAAGACTGTCTGCCTCTTGCCAAGAAGTAACTACAGTTCAGATAACACTGCTGTAATGCAGGAGCCTGCACAGCTCTTGTGAAGTGTGGCAGACTTGCTGTGCTTTGCAAGACTCCGCATTGTCGACATGCAGGGGCGGCTCCAGGACCAGCGCAGCAAGCGCGTGCCTGGGGCAGCAAGCTGCGGGGGGCGACTTGCCGGTGGCTGTGAGGGCGGCAGGCAGACAGCTTTCGGCGGCATGCCTGCGGGAGGTCCACCGGTCCCGCGGCTTCGGCGGCAATTCGGCGACGGGGACGCCAATGACGCGGCACCGGAGGACCTCCCGCAGGCATGCCGCCGAATCCGCGTTACCAGCGGACCGCCCGCAGGCGTGCTGCCAAAAGCCGCCTGCCTGCCATGCTTGGGGCGGCAAAAAACATAGAGCCGCTCCTGTCTACACGTGATGCCTGTACCCCATATACACAAATAATATGGCTGCATTTTTGATCCCCTCCATAAAAGGAAGAATCAAGGCATAACTTCCAGAATTTTTTTTCCCCCTCAACTGGTTCTTTAAGATTATTCTCATTACACTTTAACCTTGATTATCCAAAACATCTTGGCCTCTGTTCTAGAAAACATGGAAAAGTCCCTTTATTATTCCTACTATTCTTATGCTGTAGATTAACAGTAGACTTAAACTTCCAGTGCTTGTCAATTTCTGGCATGCTTCACCTAGCACTGAATTCACTCAATCAAAACCAAAACTCAGTAACAAGCGAACTACAGCAGAGTGACTTTCTGTGCAGATTTACAATTTGTATGGCTGAAGTACCTCAGTGATTAGAGTAAGTGAGACACAGAATCTCTTCAGGAATTTATGTATCTCAAACATGTCCATCAACCATAATTAACTCCCAATCGTATTTACATGTAGTATCGCTATAGAAGCTTTTCTTGCCTTATTTACAGATATACTTGTTAATATAAACAATAATATTATTGAAAACTCTTCTAACAGACTGCTGAAGAATGCTAATGTCAGAACAGAATAGCTTGTCAATCTACGCATATGAAAATTAGAGTTATTTACAGCTATTCTCTTGGACACTATCTGTGATAATAAAAGAATTCTTAGTGGGAAATTAAGGAAGTAATCAGTTTGCTAATTGAAGTTACCCAGGTCACATTAAACAGAGGCAAATTAAACTGTCTTCTTGCAAAGCCTGAGAAACATCTGTTAAACAAAGTCAAGGGCAACTCTACTGCATTGGATCTTCTTTTGCAGAGATGTGGAACTTTATTTCCCTGTGGTTTCAACCTGGAAGACAATGCATCTATTAAACATTTGCTGTGTTTTAGAAAGTCAGGAGTAGCAAATAGGTTTAAACAAACAAACCCAAGTATGCCTTGTACAGGGCTTTTTGTGTGTGTGTGTGTGTGTGTGTGTGTGTTTATAAATCTATTGCAAAATACTATCTGTGTATGTGATGTATAAGAGACTGCACAGATTATAAATAATGGGGAGATATAACAGAGATATAATATATAGTTATGGTAAGATAAGATAGTTTGTTCTTCTTGGAAGTCTCAGCAAGTGAACCAAGCAATAAACTGTCACTGAGACTGAGTAAGATAATCGCCCCAAATACTTATACAGAAAATTGGCTTGATTCACTCTCCCTGTCTCAGGTGCAAATTTCGGCCCTCTGGCCCTGGCAGGGCAACTGCAACTCCAAGGGGGAACGGATGATGTTTACGCATCTGCCTTTCCTCAGAGGGTCTGCTGGGAGAGGGCATTTTAACTTGTAGCAGAAGAGCCCCACTGACATTGGCTGACGGGGGTGCACTGAATGATGAGCACCCCTGGTTAGCATCCCTGTCTGGCCAGTACTAACTCCATTGTGGCTACACACTGGCTAGGACCGGGTTTCCTGGCGGAGCTGGCATTGTGTGCTCCTTGCGCCACTACAAGCTCTGTTGGATGTAACTCAGGGTTGAACAGAGCCAAATGATGGCACTTTGTCAGAATACCAACCTGGGAGGGGTTGCAATTGCTTTGGAGGTTAGGATTAAAATTCAAAATGAGCTGGACAAACTGGAGAAATGGTCTGAAGTAAATAGGATGAAGTACTTCACTTAGGAAGGAACAATTAGTAGCACACGTACAAAATGGGAAATGACTGCCTAAGAAGGAGTAATGTGGAAAGGGATCTTGGGGTCATAGTGGACCATAAGCTAAATGAGTCAACACTAGGGCCGGCTCCAGGGTTTTGGCCGCCCCAAGCAGCCAAACCCACCCCCCCACCCAAAAAAAGCCGCGATCGCAATCTAAAAAAAGACGCGATCGCGATCTGCGGCGGCAATTCGGCGGGAGGTCCTTCACTCCCAGGCGGAGTGAGGGACCGTCCGCCGAATTGCCGCCGAATACCTGGAACTGCCGCCCCTGTCCGGAATGGCCGCCCCAAGCACCTGCTTGAGAAGCTGGTGCCTGGAGCCGGCCCTGGTCAACACTGTAATACTGTTGCAAAAAAAGCGAACATCATTCTGGGATGTATTAGCAGGAGTGTTGTGAGCAAGACATGAGAAGTAATTCTTCCGCTCTACTCCACGCTGATTAGGCCTCAACTGGTGTATTGTGTCCAGTTCTGGGCGCCACATTTCAGGAAAGATGTGGAGAAATTGGAGAAAATCCAGAGAAGAGCAACAAAAATGATTAAAGGTCTAGAAAACATGGCCTGTGAGGGAAGATTGGAGGGGGGGGGGTAGGGGGTTGTTTAGTCTGGAAAAGAGAAGACTGAGAGGGGACATAACAGTTTTCAAGTACATAAAAGGTTGTTACAAGGAAGAGGGAGAATAATTGCTCTTAAACTCTGAGGATAGGACAAGAAGCAATTGGCTTAAATTGCAGCAAGGGAAGTTTAGGTTGGACAGTAGGAAAAACTTCCTAACTGTCAGGGTGGTTAAGCACTGGAATAAATTGCCTAGGGAGGTTATGGAATCTCCATCACTGGAGATTTTTAAGAGCAGGTTAGACAAACACCTGTCAGGGATGGTCTAGATAATACTTGGTCCTGCCATGAGAGCAGGGGACTGGATTAGATGACCTCTCAAGGTCCCTTCCAGTCCTATGATTCTATGATCTAAAGTCAGACATCTCAGATCCTGTTGGAGATAGAATCAGATGCAGGATCCTATAGGGAAACTGGGATTTTTTGTTTTTTGCCAGTGTGTAAATCTCTCATTTCTAGCACTGCAGGCTGGGATATATTGGACTCTAAAGTCAGGGGGAATGGGAGGAAGATTTTCTTTTGTGTGACGGCCCCTGTATGCTGTGCTGAGTAGCAAGGGCTCCGATGGGGATTCTAGACTGCTGGGGGCTGCATCCTGAGGGTCAGTCTGACTACTCCCATTTTATGGAAACTGAGCCATTAAGTGACTTGCACAACCAGATGTTATGCTTGGTGTCTCTTGATTCCCAGAGCAGCCCAAAAACCTGGGGGCATAAAGATGGATGAAAACCATTTTAACTCTGCTTCCCTCTGAATTGTACTTTCTGTGCTGTATTTCCTGGAGGCACAGCACAGAATTCCAGCTATGGTATTTCTAGGTCACTGAATCATGCCATCGTGGGCCTTGAGAAGGTGCAGTATATTCCAGGAAACTCCATATTGAAGGAAGGAAGGAATCTTTCCCTGGCAGGTTGATTAAAAAATAAAATTAAGGCAGCTGTGTGAGGCTGCTCAAGGCATTTGAAGTGCGAGAATGTCACAGGGATGTGCATTAATCACAAAAGGTGCATGATAAAGTTATGGGGTCAAATCCTCAGTTGGCATAAATGAAGCTATGCTGATTGACACCAGTTGAGCACCTAGCCCATGTATCCCCTGGTTCAGCAGTTTGTCATATGGATACCACCCTTCACTCCTGCCATTCTATACTGGGCTGTACACTCGTTAGTCCAATTACCTTATTATTCATAAGTGATTGTACAAAAAAGTGAGTCACGGGTCTTCCCAAAAAATGACAAGTACAAGCTCTGTAATACACCACCCCATCACACAGTGAACCAGGTTTATCACCGATCTAATTACACAGAGCTCAGTGGTGTCATCCCGTGGAAGTTTGGACCATTTTGCTCAAGCTGCTTATTTGTCTTATTTTGTTTGCTTTGTGTGACTTTTTCTTTTTTTAGTTTCCTTCTGCTTTTTCTCTTGTAGTTACTATGGAAACAGTGTACTGGGTGACTCTATGTCATAGCAATAGATACAGAGTAGTTAGTTATACAATGATCTGTGAGATGATTATGACAGCATACATAAGGGGGTGGGAGATGTGTGCATGAAAGCAGGATGGGCATTGACGGTTGGCATCTGAAGCTGCAGGTTTCCCAAGTGTGTGTTGTTATGATTGTTTCATTTGCTTGTAACTTTACAAAACTTTCACTTTCACATTTGTCACCATCCTTGATTGAGACTACTAGATAGATCCTACGTGCCCAAAGGATGTGGGGGGAAGATGCTTCTTAGAAGATCCTAGGTATTCTATAATGTTTGAAAAATGTGTCTAGACCAGTTCAAAGCACTTCAGTTGTCTAGTGCTTACTTAACTAGATACTTGTCTGCATTTAATTAGATATACAGTGGAATTCCGTATAAGAGGAAGTAAAATTTTTCACTTAACAATTTCACTCTAATGTACAGATAAGTCTGTATCCAAACTTCCCCCAGACTTGTGGCTTGGCCCTTCTCTTTTCTTTTTTAAGCACAGTTTGCTGTAATAAGAATTGCAATTTGGAACAATCTGGGACTTTTATTACACTTCAGGCTTAAAAAAAAAATGAACAAGCTTTTTATATCACACTTTCCCCAGGTATATTCCACTTCTTATGGTATGTACCGTCAGAAGTATCATCATATGGTGAGATTGTTTAATTTGTACTGGTTCTTGGTTCAGATGGTATTCAGATATTTCAAGACTATTATAGCTGTCAAAAATGTAGGTACATTCACAGAGTATGAAGCAGTTTTAGGCTGAGATTCTCAAAGGGGCCTTAGGAAATTAGGTGCCCAAGTCTCTTAGGCCATGGCTACATGACAAAGTTTTCCTGATGTCAGTTGCCCTGGCATAGATCCTCCACAGTTAGTATATTGCTTGTGTGCATCTTGGTGCTGGGCATAGTCATCAGGAGTGCTTATGTCAATGCACAGTGCAGTGCACCCTAGGTAGGTATCCTAGTGTGCAACCCGCCACCATTAAGTGCACTGTCTTTTGGGAAGTTTTGGCAATGCATGGTGGGGCAGAAACAAGTCTCGCAAGACTGGAATCAAAGGGTCAACTTCCATCATGCAAATTTATCCATCCCATAATATCCTATCCCATAATTTTCACACCTATTTTCAATATCCCATGAACCCATGTGGGACTAGTCACTGTCTGCCATCTCTGACAGAACCATGGAGCCTGCACAGCTCTGCATTATTGTCATAAACATTTGTCAAGGCTGATTCCCCACTCTGGCACTTCGAATGCAGAAGGTGGGGGTCTGCAAGGACTCTAAAAATTAATACCGGCCACTCCAGGCTGCGATTAAACTCCCAAGATTCCAGCTTTTCTCTGATCTTGGATGGATAGATGCTGCCATACCCAAGTGCAACCTCCCTCACCCCCCTGCTTTTGAGAACCCAGGAAGGAGCACTTGGGAATTCCTTCCTGTGGAGTACCCTCAAGCCCTTTCACCCCCACTCTGGGGAAGAGCTGAGAAAGAAAACAAAGGAAATCAGCTGTTGCCACCAGCTAATTAAACAACATATGCACAAACCTCTTACAACACAAAAAACCCAATCCTGTTCTTAAAAAATGTAAATTTTATTAAAAACAAAAAGAAAGAAAATACATCTGGAACTTAGGCTATTGCTAGATTTAAAAAGAGCAAATATAATAATAAAGAATCAAGAATGGTTTTCTTGAGGTCCAGCCTAAAGGTTACAAGCAAAACAAAAGCACCTGAGGTTAGCACAGAGGAGTCCACAAGCCAATAAGAAATAAGAGATAGACCTAATCACATCTTCCTAGTTATTTCCTGATCTACTTACATATCTGGGGTTTAAATGAGTAGTTCTAGGTATAATCTGATGGTTTCCATACCTGTGTCAAAACTCTTACAGCATAGTCCCAGCCCGATCTCTGCTCTGTCTCCTCTCTCCGGAGAACGACAGACAGACAAAGGGAAAGTTTTTTTCCCAATTTTAGAAAGCTCTAGCCCTCCCATAGGCTCTTTTGGTCAGGTGCCCACTCCCTTCCTTTTACCTTTGGGCTTTTTTAACCCTTTACAGGTAAAGCAAGTAGAGAACAGCTACTAACAGAGATTTTATAGCTAACTGGCTGGTTGGGTGTCCATAAAAGGGAGCTACTCCCCCACCCCCCTTCATTTATCACAGCATTGCATGCACAGGATGCACAATCCTTCGGTATTTGCAGAGATGCAAGAAAAATGTGGGGTACATGATGATTTCTTGGTGGTGAGTTTGCTGTGGGACATAGCGAGAACCAATTGAGGGTTGTTGGTGGCCTTCATGGAGCAGCTGCAAATGGTAGAGAGCCTCTTCTGGACCTGAGAAATGAGCAGGTTTGGGATGCCAAGCAGAACTTTCAGATGTGCAAGGCCACATTCCTGGATCTGTGTGCTGAGCTTGCCCCAGCCATCCAATGCTGAGATGCCAAACTGAGAGCTGCACAGTCAGTGGAGAAGCGAGTGGCAATTGCACTGTGGAAACTAGCGATACCAAAGTGTTGCCAATCAGTGAGAAGTCATTTTATAGTGGGAAAATCTACTGTGGGGGCTGTTGTCTATAAGTACGGGGCCATTAATTGCCTCCTGCTATGCAGGACTGTGACTCTTAGAAATGTGCAGGATAAAATGGACGCGTTGCAGCTGTGGGGTTCCCGAACTGAGGTGGAGCAATATGCGACATGTATATCCCTATTTTGTCCCCAGAGCACCTTGTCACAGATTATATCAACAGAAAGGGCTACTTTTCCATGGTTATGCAAGCACTGGTGCATCACTGGGGATGCTTCACTGACATCAAAGTTGGCTGGTCAGGGAAGGTGCATGATGCTCACATCCCTAAGAACACAGGACTGTTCAGAAAGCTACAAGCAGAGACCTCCTTATCCAACAAGTGGCTTACCACTGATGATGTTGAAATGCCAATAGTGATCCTGGGAGACCCAGCCTCCCCCTTATTCCCCTGGTTCATGAAGCCATACACCAGCCACCATACCAGCACAAAGGAAAGATTGAACTACAGGCTTAGCAGATGCAGAATGATAGTTGAATGCACTTTTGGTAGATTAAAAGGGCGCTGGTAGATTTACTCACCAGACTGGATCTCAGTGCGAAAAATATCCCAATGGTTCTAGCTGTCTGCTGCATAATATTTGAGAAGCAAAGGGGAAACAGTTGCTGCAAGGATGGAGGGTGGAAGTGGAGCGGCTTTCTGAGTTTCAGCAGCCAGACACAAGGGTTATCAGACAAGCTCAACAAGGAGCTTTATGGAGGTTTTGAAAGAGCTTTAATAGCAAGCCAGACTAATGTGCTGTTGTGGAATGTGTTCTACCTGGTGCTGCAGTTTGTGGATCTCAAGAATTGTGTGGTGCTTGGTGCACAACTGCATTTATCCCTGACAGTGCAACTAATAATATTGGGGTGCTTGCTGTACATTTATGTACACTGTTTGGCATTGATCCTATGGGCTGTGAGTGTACAAGACCAACATTTTCACTGCCAGCAGGCATTATACACAGGGCCGGCTCTGGCTTTTTTGCCGCCCCAGGCAAAAAAGCCTCCTGCCGCCCGCCCCCCAGCGGGGAGCGCAGCAGGGGAGGGCACCGAGCCCGGCTGCGGCCCCGCTCTCCCCGACCGGCCGGAGCGCCGGGAGAAGGGTGGAGAGCCCGGCCGGGGCCCCACTCTCCCCGACCGGCCGGAGCGCCGGGGGAGGGCGGCCCCGCTCTTCCCTGCCGGCCGGAGTGCCGGGGGGAGGGCAGCAAGCCCGGCCACGGCCCCGCTCTCCCCAGCCGTCCGGAGCGCCGGGGGAGGGCGGTGAGCCTGCCGCGGCCCCGCTGAGCGCCGCCCCCCTCCAGGTGCCACCCCAAGCACACGCTTGGAGGGCTGGTGCCTGGAGCCGGCCCTGATTATACACCATGAGCTGTAAACTAATAAAGATGAATGACTTGCAAAACAAAATTTTTATTCAGTTACAAAAACAGCTCCAAACAAAAAATCCAACCTTAAAAGTAAATACATTTTAACTTAAATTTTTTGGGGAACCTTAATAAATAAACAAGAGAAAGGAACACTGATGTCCATTGTGGCTACACATACCTTAACCATGGCTCTCACAGTGTATGTGAAGCTGTGGCTGTCCATACTTTCCCCCGGTGTGGAGTGGTAGGGGTAGGCATGTGGGCCCTGAGGTGATGTGGGATGCTGAGGGGGCAGGGGTTGAGGGAGGTGCTATGCTGCACTTCTCCACCAACTGCAATGGCAGTCGAGCCCAGGATTGTTGAGCCAGAAGGTCCAGAAGAATCTGCAGCATCTGTGTTTGCTGACTGAGGAGCTCCATTATATCTTGGTGCATCTCCCTCTCCTTTTTCTGTCCCTTTCTCCAGTTCGCCCTTTCCTTCTCCGTATAGTTTGCAGTATTCACCCTCCAGCCCTCTGTTCAAGGTCTGATGCAGCACCAGCTTGCAGGATCTCGCAGAACATGTCCTCCTACATCCCATTTTTTCTTGACCTTTTCTGGGTTAGTCATTCCACTGGTGTACTTCTTAAGGACACAATGGCTGTAGCTACAGGTATAACACACAAGTACCATTGTCAGTATAGTAGGAATGGAAAGTGAAACTTAAGATTCAGAACTCCCCCTTTCCCATGCTCTCCTAAAGTGCTAAACAAGACATGTTCATTGGCACTTTTTTGCTTTGGAGTGCTTGTTCACAGCATCACTCAGCATTGGCCATGGTGAGTATGAGCCACCAGGGATGTGGGAAACCAGGAGGGAATTGCTTGGTTGCATGAAACTATGAGTATAGGGCACTGGCACTGACTACCAGTACCATTTTCCACAGGTGATATCTGACTCCTGAGGGTAACAAAGACACAGGGAGCACAGTTGCTGCTGGAATCCCAAAGCCACCCGGGCCCGTATGTCACTAGCCTATTAACTTTGGAAGGCACCACTGCCGTAATCGCCACTTGGCATGGGAAAGTGTGGAACTGCAGTATAACTCCATGAAAGTTTCATCAGGATCTTTCAGAAGGATTCAGGGACATCCTTCTGTACATAAGCAAACTGTTCCACATGCTTAACTCGAGAGGGGAATGAAAAGCAGATGGCAACTCTGACTTTGTTTGTTGTACCCACTATCTCTTGGGCTACAAGTAAATGAAGGAAAATTCAATACCTGTGTCCTGATAATTTGGGATGCCATCACTGTAATGGAAAATTTATTTACACACTTACCCGACTTTCCTTCCTCTGCTTCAAGCTCGCCCATGCTTGACTGCAGGGACTGGCTGGACTGTGGTGGAATCAAAAAGAGGTCTTGGCTTGAGGCACAGCTCAACCTCCACAGTTACCTGTCCCCCATCCTCCTCTTCCTCATTGTCTACTTCCTCTTCGCTGTTCACCACAGGGGCCTGTGACTAGGACTCCTTGGAGGTATCCATGGTGGTGTGCAGAGTGGTGGGGTCTCCACCAAGTATGGTATGTAGCTTTTTGTAAAAGTGGCAGGTCTGAGGCTTGGCATTGGTCAAGTGTTGGTCTTCCTGAACTTCTGGTACGCCTGCTGCAGCTCCTTGGCTTTCACGCAGCACTGCTGCTGATCCCTGTTGTACCTATTCTCCTGCATCCCCCAAGCAATCTGCTTGTAGATGTTGACGTTTCTATGGCTAGTTCAGAGCTGTGCCTGCACAGCCTTTTCTCCCCATAGCCCAGGGGATCCAATATCACCTGTCTACTCCAGGCAGAAGTGTATCTGGAGCATGTAGCCAGTATGGGCAGTCATGCTGCATCGACCTCCATACATCAACCATGACTCAATGCTGCTTGGGAAGCTGGTGTTACTATGGCCATGTCTACACTTACCAGGGTTTGATGCTGCTGTGATCGATGCAGAGGGAGTCGATTTAGCAGGGGTCTCACCTGCTAAATCGACCGCAGAGCGTTCTCTGGTCGACTCCAGTACTCCACCGGAACAAGAGGAGTAAGGTAAGTTGATGGGAGAGCGTCTCCCGTTGACCCAGCGCGGTGTAGACACCACAGTAAGTTGACCTAAGCTACGTCGACTCCAGCTACGTTATTCATGTAGCTGGAGTAGTGTAACTTAGGTTGACTTACCCCAGTAGTGTTGATGCAGGGCACCCTATGTCAACCTAGCTTCGTAGTGCAGACCAAGCCTAGGGTTGCCAACTTTCTAGTCACACAAAACCGAACACCCTAGCCCCGCCCCTTCCCCGAGGCTCCGACCTCCACTCACTACATTTCCCCCTCCCTTGGTGGCTCGCTCTCCCCCACCCGCACTCACATTCACTAGGCTGGGGCAGGGGGGTGGCGTGAAGAAGGGGGTTCAGGCTCTAACTGGGGGTGCGGGCCCCAGGGTGGGGCCAGAAATGAGGCCAGGTGCAGGAGGGTGCTCTGGGCTGGGGCAGGGAGTTGGGGTATGTGAGGGGGTGTGGGCTTTGGCTGGAGATGAGGGGTTTGGGGTGCAGGAGGGGGCTCCAGGCTGGGGAGGTGGGGCAGAGGGATTTGGAGTGGTGGGAGGGGGCTGCGGGTTGAGGCAGGGGGTTGGATGCAGGAGGGGGTGAGGGCTCTTGTTTGGGGCTGAGAATGAGGGGTTCAGGTTGTGGGAGGGGGCTCCGGGCTGGGACAGGGGGTTGGGGTGCAGGGGGGCGTGTGGGCTCAGGGCTGGGATAGGGGGTTGGGGCTTGGGGTTGGGCTGTAGGCTTACCTCGGGTGGCTCCCAGTCCGCGGCACAGTGGGGGGGGGCTAAGGCATGCTGCCTGTCCTGGCTGGTACCACGTTGTGCATGCTCCGAAAGCAGCCAGCAGGTCTGAGTCGCTCCACGCACCGCTCTCACCTGCAGGCACCGCGCAACCCCCCCAGCTCCCATTGGCCGGGAACTGGAGTGCAGAGATGATGCACAGGGCAGAGGCAGCACGCAGAGCCCCATGGCCTCCCCCACCTAGGACCCGGACCTGCTAGCCGCTTCCGGGGCGTGCGTAGCATGGTGCCAGCCAGGACAGGTAGGGACTAGCCTGCCATAGCACCGCAGCACCGCTGACTAGACCTTTAGCGGCCTGGGAGCCGCTAGGGTTCCTTTATGACCGGGTGTTCCAGTCGAAAACTGGACACCTGGTCACCCTAATTCCAGGCCTCAGCCTCTAAAATCCCAGTCCTGTTATCTCTTGCATCTCTGAAATATCAAGAGGTTTGCTTCCCAGTTAAAAAAAGATGCTAAAATGTTTTCCTGAGTCAAATACATAGTAAAAGGTTATGGCACTGACTGCATCTGCAGTGCAGTCCTTCTCTGTTTAAATACAAGTGGCATAGGTGTTACTTAGTCACGCAATTTAATTTTATGGAGGTACTACTGTATTTATATTAAGTATGATTAGATATCATTACTTAAAGAATAAGTGTTGTGGAGGCATTCATTGCCAGCAGTAGGGAAGGAGTCTAGATAGCCGGGATAATTTTTGCTGCTACTGCTCCTGTCACAAACAGAAGACACTTGGGTGATTTTTTTTTTCCTTCTTCAGAGCTTGAGTTCTTTCCAAAAGCAAGTAACCTGTTTTGGCTGATAAACTGAGTAAATCGACTACATTGCGTATTTTTTTTTTAAATGAAGGAGACAAGAAGGTGGGAGTGAGAGAGAGAGATCCTTCCCACTAAACAATATTCATATACAGTATCTGGGTGAACTGCTGTACCAACTTCCTCCTCTTTTGGCAAAGGAAAAAAAATATACCTTGCCAAGTCTAACATGCTTGATGAGTAGTCAAAGCTCCCATATGCCAAACAAACCCAGCTCTGCTGCAGACGTCATTTTGGGGAATGGGGGTGTGGCGCTGAGTCATAAAGCTATGGTTCAGTTATAGCTTTTAAAATTGCTGCATGGGGTGGATGTAGTTTTGTTTATTAGATATGTACTGTAGTTTATAAGGTTGAAACAATAATCAATTTGCTAGGATAACCAGCAAGCACTATGATATTGATATAGAACTTTTTTGCATTTATTATTCTCTTCACACACATCTCTCCATTAATACTTATAGCCGTTTTGTACCTACAACGAAGGGAGAATATACTCCTAAAAGAGCATGAGTGGGAACTAATATGGGAGCAAGGAGACAAAATATAAAGAACATAGAATGGAAATTTGATCTTTAAATATGTGCCACTTTTTGTCATTTTTTTACGATTCAGAAACTTACAGTAACTAAAAAGTCAGATTCTAGTGGTGGTGCTATGAGCTGGGTTAAACCTTGTTTGGGTTGAGTTCATTGAAACTGATGAGTTGAATGAACCGTTCATTTAAGATAGTTGTAAGAACAGTTAAGGAGTCCCACCTTAAACAAAGCAGACTGCCTAGAAATTAACCCCTGGTAGGTAAGGGTTCCCCTGGGTATTGTTTTGTTGTGTGCGCCTTTGGGCTAGCTTGGGGGGATGGAGAGAGGGAGACAAAAAATAGAGAGAGAGCAAGAGATCCAAGGAGCAGCCTATTGTAAGCATGGTGTGGCCCTGGGACAAGCCTAGAGGGAGGTTCTGTGTTGGGTGGGGTGTTGGAGTGGGACAGGCTGAGAGAAACTTGGACTTGTAAGCAAAGAATACACCTTTCGATTTTGGTTCCTCTTGCATTCACAAAAGCATTCATTGTAAATATCTTGTAAACAAACAAAATTGCATCAAAGAAAAT
Source organism: Terrapene triunguis (assembly GCF_002925995.2). Classification (NCBI taxonomy): domain Eukaryota; kingdom Metazoa; phylum Chordata; order Testudines; family Emydidae; genus Terrapene; species Terrapene triunguis. The sequence goes on from NW_020664499.1 coordinate 4,420,038, forward strand.
AGCAGACTCATCATCAATTTCTATTCCCAGCTGGAACAACCAACAAAGCCCTGAACTTTGACTAGCCATTTGGGTCGAAAACAGGGAAAAGGTGCATAATGCACAGGTGCCAGGTTTTTTCCAAGGGGTACGTGCATCAGCTGCATGTCTAATAGCCTGTTTGTATGCACAAATATGGTAACTGTTGGTGCAAATAGGTACAGGTCAAAATTAGTGGTTCCTTATTGAAACATATGACCTATTTCACTTGGTTAATAATGAGTACAAAATACTGACTTTAGATGAAACAGGGCTGCCCTTTGAAGTTTGCTTGTAATAAAATGCTTGCCATCTACATCTTCCCTTGCTTTCTGCCAAGCCCCCATCCTGTTCTAAAGCCTCCTTTCCCACAGTACTATGACCTCTAGAAGGTACTTTCTCAATGAAATGCAATGTTCACATGCACATGCAAAATAAATCATAATTTCCTTAGGGTCAGATGTTGATAACCTTGCTCCTGTTTAGTGCTTTATTCCATGATTAGTCCTATTGAAATTTGTGGGGTCTATCTGTGGAATAAGGTGCTCACATTGAATAATCAGGATGGCACAATCTGTCACACAATTTGTAAGTATGTAATTAAGTGTTGATTCTGCCATCTGAATAAGACTATGGACAATTGACTTATATTTATTAAATTGTCATTTTAAAAAAGAGTGGTGAGCTGTAAAGCTTTTGCTTGTCAGGACTTGAATTGTATATTTCTAATCCCAGCCACAGAAAAGATCCCCTTTTCCTTTCACACTTACTGCCATTGTCAGCAGCTGTAGGAAAGCACACATAGCTGTGAGCTTTTTAAAGACTTAGCAGTCCTATGAAGGATGAAATAATTTCTGATTACAGTATTGTCAAATGTATTTGTCATTTTTAATACTAAAGCATATATGAAGGTGGAAGAAACATGGAGTAAAATGCCTAGCTCTGCTGAAGTTAATGTGAGTTTTGCTATTGTTATCAGTGGAGCCAGGATTTTAACCATGAACTAGTGATTAGACCAAGAGACTGGGATTTGGAATTCCTGGTTTCTATTCTTGGCTCTGCCACTGACTCATTCTACGACCTTGAGTGAGTCACTAACATTGTCTGTGTCTCAATTTCCCCACCTATAATTGGATATGGTAATGCAATAGGCACTGTATCTCATAAGGGTGTTATGACAATAAATTGGTAAAGATGGATAAAAGAGGATATATAAGCGCAGAGAAATATTGCATCTTTGTTTTTATTTACCATATTCTGTGAATGTTTTGGGATCATGAACTTTTTTGCAGTTCTTTAAATTTTAAAGCTATAGTTAGATTCTTAAATCAGTAGTTATAGTGGAGTCCTTAATTTAAAAAAAAAAGTTCTTTTTCTAAGGTAAATGTGGGTTTAATTTTTTTGTCCATTTTCTTTTATTTGCTTTTATTGGTTGTTCTCTCCCCCCCCCCCCCCCGCGAACTATTATTCTGTACAGTGTTAGGGTAGTTTTGATTTATTTGCCTTCACAGTCTGAAAAGTGATACAGCAAAGTTGCCTAACACAGGATGAAAAGAGATGTAGAATGACCATTTGAAATAAACCTTCTCTTGTTTCTTATTTTTCATAATCCAAGTAAGCACACTACAAATTTCCAGCTTGTCACTTTAAAAGCATAGGGAAGCACTAGCAAAACAAGTGTCTGTACAGCATCTAGCACAATGGGGTCTTGATCCATGACTAAGGCTCCTAGGTACTATGGTAATATAAATAAGCGTGAAAACTTTGCACTTTCCTTAATACTGCTTTAATTATTCCTTCAGATGATGGGACATAATGGTTAATGACAACTGTAGCAACTGATGCTCTTTTGTCCATTTGTCAGCCTTTACATGAAAAAACACATCAGTTAATAGTTCCACCTTGTTAGAAATAAATGAAGTTCATTAAAATATGCTTTATTATTCTTTTCCAAATAACACACTGAATCCTGCACTGCCCTGGCATGTTTGTGAAAGATGAATGACCCCCAGTGGTCATGTTGTAGATTACCTGCTGTCAGTTATCACTTCTTCTTTTCCCCTGTTAAAGAGTCAGAAATGGAATTATTTCGGACAGACTAACTTTGATAAATGATTTCTACTGAAAAAAATTGCTTTCAGTCTGAAATCTCAGCAAATCTGTCCTGACAAGTATTTTTCACTGGCTAAGGTTTTCTGGTCACTGTCACATATTGAAGGTAGTGAGAAGTCTGAAAATATCACATAACCAGAATTGTTCACATTATGATTCACCTGGATGAAGACAAGAGATGCAATCAGTATTTCATAGATGTGCTTCTTTCTGCAAAATGTGAAGGGAGACTAACCGACTAACTAGAGACACTAAGTGCAAAGTGGAATGGCATAAGCAGATGACCTTGACATCTGCCCTCACAATGAAATATATATTTTTATTATAAAATATTATTCCCTTAACTAGATAGAGAGAGAGATTCACACACACATAAAAAAGCAAACAGCCCAAAAGCTCTAGGGAAATACTTTCTCAGATAATTTGCAGGAAAGATTTTATGGGTCTGATCTCATTCAAGTCAATGGGAATTCAGGACATTCAGCACTTTGCAGGAGCAGGCTCTCTATATTGTATAGATCTTTGCTTTAGTAGCCACCCCTTTTTGTATGCAATAAGTTCATGTAACATTTCTGTAATATATGTATTAGCATTGTTTTATATACAGTTATAATATACTACATATATTATCAATGTCTGACTGAAGTACATAATGCAATGCACAAATATGTTACTTCTACTAAACAAATGTATTGCTTTAAAACAAGTGGCTATTTAATAAAGATCTACAGTATAGATCTATTGTACAGTGCAGGCTGTATCTCTCTGTCACTGTGTGAGTTTTGGCTGGGATCTTCAAAAGACCCTAAGTAAGTTAGACATCCAACTCCCATTGACTTGCAATAGGATTAGGGTGCCCAACACCCATACGTTCCTTTGAAAATCCCAGCCATAAACATAAAATGTATGAATGTGATGTCACTTTGAATCCACCTGTTATGCAGGGGCAACACAGTTAGAAATCTAAATGGCATCAGTTGCAGCCAGACACAAAAAAGAGAGTTCAGGTCGTGGTCAGTTAAATTTTAGGTGCAACTCCCTCTGTGTTTATGTATATATAGATGGGAATAGAGCTATGTAAATGGATGTAGATGTATATTGTTTTATGTCTGTATCTTTAAAAACTCTAGTCTTAATTTTCAGAAAGTGGAAACTCATGTCCGAAACTGTTGTAGATTGAAAAAAAAAATTAAAATTCTTTATCCTTGTGACTTCCCTTGATTTTTCAGATAATAATGAGACATCTGCATTGAATTTCAATTCACTTTGATGCTGAAAGCAACAATAAGTAAGACTTGCAGGTTAGAAATATAATTTTAAGCAGCAGATCAGGTTCTTTAGCAACCTCAGCTTCAGATAAAAAACGGAAGAGTCATTCATTGTTGCATTTTGCACACAGTCCTTAGGTTGCTCACTCCCACTCATGCCAGCTGCCAAGGTATTTCCCAACCCACACCTAAGCTTAATATCAGTTTCTCCATTAAAAGCTGATAGTGTGACAGATTTTTGTTACCAATCTGCCTGGGGCATCAGGTGATCAAGCTGAGACCACAGGACCATTAGGGGAGGAGATGAAGGAGCACACAAGTGGCAAATTTTAAAGCTTTATTAATTAAATAATAGCGGTGAGTGCTGGGTTCTCCCCACGTCATTCAAAGGAAGGAAGAAAGCATTAGTGCCCAAGCCCTTACCCGCTTTCATACTCACACATGCACAAACCAAGGCTGGCCAAGCCTGAGTGTAACGTAAGAAGAAGACGGGGAAGGGTGGATGAGAGTTTTGTCCTTTGCACAGGCCGTCCGGGGTCCACTGTTGATCTCCGACTTGTTTTAGGTTTTGGAGGAAGTTTGAAGCCCTGGGTTCTTCTGGGGGCGTTTTGTTCAGGGACCTCTGTCCCCTGTGCTTTTTGTACCAGTCCCAACCGGCTTTCTGTGGCTTCCTCAATTTTCCCAAAACACACCAACTTCAGAAATGCAAGACTGTTGTTTTTTAACTTGCTGACCTCTGCAGTCTTACTAGCTTTGCAGCTCCTGCAGTTTGGTTCAGCTCAGTTCCTTTTCTTTTCTCACGGCTGGTCGGGGTTCAGATATGAGCTTTTGGCTTTTTGGCATTAGAGTGTTTGTGTGCATTGGCCTAGGGCGGCTGGAATTAGCTTTTTATTTTTGGACCTAGATGGAGCGTTGAGTTAACCCGTTCCCTTCTCCCTTCCTCCCCCTTCGGCCTCTTGCAACCTGCAGAGAAATTTTTCATTCCACACTTACACCTTCAACCCTTCCCAAAATCCTTTCCAGTGAATCTCAAAGCATAAGCAATATACAATGCTGGGGCTTACCCAGGGGACCCCATGGGGGGGGGGTGGAGGCAATTTTATTGTAACAATAGAATGGAATGTACTCTAATGCAGACCCATACCTGACACAAGGAGGCTCTGCGGCCTATTCCCACAATACACAGGGAGACTCTGCTTAACTCCCATGTTGGCTGCAGGGGATGCTCTGAAATAGATCCAGTCAGACACATAGGAGACTGTGAGATCCCCATCTAACATAAGGAATTCCCTGATGCAGTCTTCGTCATCTGCAGGGGAAACTGAAGTAGAGCCTCACTGGAGACAGAGGGAAGTTCCCCTGTAAATCCCTTGGAGTATGGAGGAAGGCACCAGGGGGAAGGGATGAAGATTGAGCTGCTACAGATTACACATCAGATGCAACAGAGTTAAAATGAGCTCTACTACACTCCATCAGCGATATAAAAGCTGACATAGATATCCATCAGACACAGGGAAAGCTAATGTAGTACCCAAAAAGACTATAACCTGTTGTCAATTCCATATCAGATTTAGAAGAATAAAGTTGGGGATTATAGGATACAGACTCCTAACATAGAGAAAAGGCTCCAGTAGATAAGGTGTGTGGCAGTGTAAGGTGTGCTTATGATGTCAGTTCCAGTTAATGGAAACTAAGATGGGCTGTAATGAAGATTTTCTAGAGTTGCAGAATCAGTGCGTTGCCAGTACTTTAATAAGGGGTTCCCACACCGCCACCACCACCTAGCCTGTGAACCACTCCTGGGCACCAGAAATGGACATACTTAAAGAGGGGAGATTTGTGTGGAGAGAAGGCAGCACTTTTTAGGGACTAAACCTGTAAAGTGAAATTCACTGAAAACTTTGTTTCTGAAAAATATTGCCACTCTTTGTCACCCTTATTAGCAGTTTCAGCAGAGATGCCCTCCAGTTCAGATCTCGTGCACATTGGTGGTGAGCAGTGTAAGAAAGCTTATGCTGACTTTGCTTGTGCTGCACCTATTCTGTGGGTTAAGGCAGCAGAGGACTTAATTTCTCAGACTAACACCACAGCACCCCTCACAAACACTAAATTAATTAAACAATGTGTAATGCTTCCCAGAGGTATCCAGGGCTTTGAGGCACCTCACTACAGCCTGCTCTTAGAGTGAGGAAGTCTTGTCCATGGCTGCTCTGGATCAGCTCCCTGACTCCACCAGCCTCTAGCAACACAAGCACTGCCTGCAAGGCCTCACCCTCTCTGTGCAGGTTAGCGATAGGCACACACCAACCCCTGAGTCCTCCAAGTGTCCCTCTGGAGTACCCAGCTCTTGTGCCACTGAACAACCACGGAACTCTCAGATTTGCAACTTCCAAAGCAATCGTACACACCAGTTTAAGAATCAACTCAGGATTGCCCCTATACTTAACACACAGCACTTGGATATAGTGAAAACAAGAGGAAATTTATTATCACAGAACAGAGATTAAAGTGATTAGAAAGTAAGAATATTGGAAACAAATGGTTACATATAACACAAAATCAGAACACACTGTCTAGATCCTAAACTTAACTCAAAAGACATTCCTCTACTTCGTATAAGATCGCTTGCCCCAAACCCTTTTCAAAGATTGAGGAATGCCGGAGTGGAGCTTTGCACCCTCAGCTACACCAGACCAGACCTTTGATGTTCACCTGAAAACATAGTCCCCCTCAGATCCCTGCTGTTTACCTCTTCCTGTTAATTTCCTTCTGAAGTCTCTCCAAGCTCTTCATTAGCATTTGACTCACTATGCTAATAGGGTCTATTGTAAGACAAAATGGTCCACCAGAGAGATAAGGGACTCCCATCTCCCCTCTGGAGAAATTTGTCTCAAGGCACGCTACCTTTGAGTGATCTGCCTTTAACTACAAGGCCTAGAGAACCTAATTTTCAGCATACATACTTAAGTCCACATATTTTCTACACATAACATCTTGCAGTGGTTGTGATGATCAGTGTGACAGACTTTCCTTAGAGACCTTACATGACATTTGGTGAACGTAGGGGACACCTGTGTCCCTTGCACCCGTGACCTCTGCCACTTGGCATCCAGAGGTCACACAATGCAAAGTCAGAAAGAGAGAAAACACTAACCCAAGCACACTAATACTAACAGGAGCCTCAGCTTCCAGAGAGATTAGGGTATGAGGGTTAGTGAATGAGGACATAAAATGGCATTATTGACTCTCCCAGTTCTACTACACACTTAAGCATGTACATTTCTGGATCAGGGCCTATATTAGCATTACCTCCTTTGGCGGTCTTACCTGTCCCTTTCCTAGTGTGTGCATTTGAAAGAATGTGCTGTTGGAATGCTCACCAGAGCCCAAATCTATCTGACATCATTCTTGCACTTTCATTAGACACTGCGGAAGATGTAGATCAATTTGAAGATTGTCTTGCTCTGTGCACTTTGTCCATGACCACATTGAGAAGCCCTTTATAACCTGTAATCCCCTGGAGTCACCTTTTGCTCTATCTTTCATAGCTTTCAGGAGAGTAGTTATGTAATACACTCTTTAGGAGTTTGGCATCTCGTTTAATTTCCAGTGTTGTCCATCACCTATATAGCTAACTGCCGATCCTCACAGAGGCCTTATATGCCTTATATAAAATCTAAAAATAATCAAGTCTTTTAATTGTCACTTTCTATTATTATCTTTGATGTTAACTTCCTATTTAACTTTATAATGAATTTACAGTACTGTAAAATTGTGCAGAACTGTGTTATGTTAGAGCATCAGAAAACAAACAGTTTACTCTCTCAGGACTAGTGCAGGTATTTAAGCTTTCATGGGCACTTTTATGGCACTTTCCTTCCACTACATAGAGCTGCCACCTTTAAGAGTGTTGTCCTTTGGTACCAATTTGTGCATCACAATCTGGTATTGTTATGAAAGCCCTAAAATTATTTGCACAAATGGAGTCAAGCTGCAAATTTCATCTCTGGATTTTTATCCAAGCTCTCCCAGAATTTGGTGGACATTCAAATCCAGAGTTTTGGTGTGGACCCATCTCTAGTTATTTTAGCAATCTAGCCAGACTTACAGAGCATAAAACCAGAGAAACTGAGATGGATGGCAGGGGGAAAGGATCATGCTCTGAGGTTACTGAAAGAAAAGGAGACTGATTTGCACTCATTATAAGTCAAGGGTATTCAAACCCCAAGGGATCTCATGCATTTCTCAGGAACATTGTATTCCATGTTTAAATAGAATTGTAGTTTTGTCTTTCAAGTGGTACATGAGATGACTCAGACACTTACAAAATTCAGAGATTTCTTCCTTCAATATATATCCTGCAAAGGAGGAATATTAGCCATAGTCTCTGAAGAATAGCTGTTATAATCTGTGTTGCTGAATGTTTCAGTTAATTGGTCTTATTGTTTTTGAAAGGCTCTGGGATGTTTACACAAAGCTTGTTGAGAAAGTAGAAGAATTTGATTGATAGCTCAGTAGTTTGTGATCTGCATAATACATGAGGTCAGACCTTTTTAGAAACAGGCTGTAGGAATGAATTAACTGAGAAGTTGTACAGACAGTGGGGAGAGTCATTAAAAAGGAGGATTTTGGTCCATTCTTACATGAGATTGATAGTGCTTAACCTTCAATTTCCTTTGAGGCTGTACATCAAAAAAATAAAAATAAAAATTGGAGTTTCCTTTTCAATTGTCAGGCTGATATAAGAATTTGAGGATTTTTTGCTACTGCCTGTCCTAAAACCTTCAAATTACTCTACTGATCGCACAGTCCAATAAACCGGACCTGTTTCTGATGTAAAGCAGCTCCTCTCTCTCACTCCCTTTTTTTTTTTTTTTTTTTTTTTGCAGTAGGCCTTGTCATGTTCAACAAAGCATGCCAAGAAATGTGTGCTGCTGCTTTTCTTTTTTAAAATAGTTAAAAGAATAATTATTAAGAGGTGAAGAAAAAAGTATCCTAGGAGTTCTTTAGCAGAAGGTCATTATTTTACTATTTGGTTTACAGCCTTCTAGCTATACAGGTAGCTGCTGGTTAAAAGCAGTAACAACTGCACTGTAGGTTCTGCACAAAGACAGCACTGTAAATATCAAATAATTGCGCTGAAAGTTACTGAGGTTGAATACCATAAATGCATGAGGCACTTTCAAATATTAGTCATACATCTATGACTAATATTTAACTGGTGCACACATGTATTTATGCTTAGTGGGCCAAATTCCCATCTCTATTATACCAGCATAACTCCGTGAATTTTAATTTTTGTAAACAAATATATTAAGTAGTTTACCTCTGTATTTGGCACTGGTGCAACTGCTGCTGGAATACTGTCTACAGTTCTGGTGTCCACAATTCAAGATGGATGTTGATGTACTGGAGAGGGGGTTCAGAGAAGAGCCACCAGAAATATTAAAGGATTAGGAAACATTCCTTATGGAGATAAATAGACTGAGCTCCTTGAGTCTATCTTAACAAAGAGAAAATTAAGGGCTGACTTCATTACGGTCTATAAGTACATATGTGGGGAACGAATATTTAATAATGGGCTTTTCAATCTAGCAGAGAAATGTACAACATGATCCAATGTCTGGAGGTTGAAGCGGCCCAATTTCAGACTGGAAATCATTGAATCGTAGGACTAGAAGGGACCTTGAGAGGTCATCTAGTCCAGACCCCTGCACTCAATGCAGGACTAAGTATTATCTATGACCAGTATTTATCTAACCTGCTCTTAAAAATCTCCACTGACGGAGATTCCACAACCTCCCTAGGCAATTTATTCTAGTGCTTAACTACCCTGACAGTTAAGAAATTTTTCCTAATGTCCAACCTAAACCTCCCTTGCTGCAATTTCAGCCCATTCTTTTTTGTCCTATCCTCAGAGGTTAAAGAGAACACTTTTTCTCCCTCCTCCTTGTAACAATATTTTATTTACTTCAAAACTGTTATGCCCCTCCCTCCGTTGTCTCTTCTCCAGACTAAAGAAACTCAGTTTTTTCAATCTTTCCTCATAAATCATGTTTTCTAGACCTTTAATCATTTTTGTTACTCTTCTCTGGACTTTCTCCAGTTTGTCCACATCTTTCTTGAAATGTGGCACCCGGAACTGGACACAGCAATCCAGGCGAGGCCTAATCAGCACAAAGTCGACCGGAAGAATTACTACTTGTGTCTTGCTTACAACACTCCTGCTAATACATCCCACAATGTTTGCTTTTTTTGCAAGCGAGTTACCCTGTTGACTCATTTACCTTTTCCATGGTACTCCTTCCTAGGCAGTCATTTCCCATTTTGTATGTGTGCAACTGATTGTTCCTTCCTAAGTGGAGTACTTTGCATTTGTCCTTATTGAATTTCATCCTATAAGGCCAAAAAAGGCATAAATGTTTAATAGTGAGTAATTAACCATTGGAACAATTTACTAAGGATCATGGTGGATTCTCTATCACTGACAATTTTTAAATCTGGATGTTTTTTTCCAAAAGATATGCTTTGGGGATTATTTTGGGAAAGTTCTATGGCCTGTGTTGTACATGGGTCACAGGACAGATTTGGAGGGAGAGGTTTGCAAAAATGGCAAGTAGGGCAAATGCCTGAGGTTCCACACCATAGGGGCCCCACAAAGTTACGTTGCATGCTTCAGCCCCGCTGCCTGGGGCTCAGGCTTTAGACAAGGCTCACAAGTGATAAATAGGCTCAAGCATAACAGTGAAATGTGAGTACAATATTTACATTCCAGTTAATTTATTTTATAATTATATGTGTAAGCAAAGTCTGGGTGAGCTCTCCCCTGCCATCTAGTGGTGAGCTGTGGAAAGAGTTCAGAAGCTGATCTCATTTGCATGGACACCCCCACCCTGTGTAGGTGCTCAGCATGATGGGACTGCTGGTAGCTGGTGTTGGATCCCCAGTCTCCTTGTCATTGGGGCAGGAGTAATAAAGGGTTGCTATCCTCGTTGTGTGAACTGAGGACAGCAGAACTGTACCTGGCATACCCCAATGGAGAAACTTGCCCTTAACTGAATAGCATTCGCTAGGCAGGGGACATGGGTTCTAAAACCCAATGAATTGAGAGAGGGTGGGCGGTGTGGGCCATGTTTTAGGGTCCTAGACACCATTTGATCCTTCCTCTCTCCATGGTATAATAAGAGCTAATTTAGACTCAATTGATAGTCTTGTTTCATGCTGTAGAGCTGAAATCACGGATACCTAGGTCTAAGTATTAGTCCTACTTTGGGACAGTGTTTCTATTGCAAGAGACTGCACAATGTGCACCAGCAGTGAGGCTCCCCCACTAACAGCTGAAATTACTGAGAGAGGTGTTAAGTGTGTATGTGTGTGTGGGGGCCCTGAAGCCATCTTGGCGAGCGACCAGCAGGGCGGCTGGCGGAGAGGCGTGACCAGTCGGGTGTCTGGTGGACAGGCATGGCAAGCAGCTAGCAGGACAGCTGGCAGAGAGGTGCGACCAGCAAGGAGGCTGGTGGAGAGGGCCAGAGCAGAGCCCCGCAGAGGCATAGCAATCGGCTGTTGGGGTGACGAGCGAGTGCCCGAGCAGTGCGGTGTGTAAGGTGCCTCCTTAAACCACCCACCCTCCACCGCCTTCCACACAGGGTGGGAGGTGAACTCTGCAGATGAACCTCTGAACTCTGGGGCTGCACTGGCCAAGGACAGCAACTGTGAGTGGGGTACAGAGAAGGGTCGGGCACATTAAAGGGACTTTTGGGTTGCTGGACTTAAGACCCTGAAGGAAAAGTACACTGGCCAACTTACTTGGGGGTGGGTCTTTTGCTCATGGTTTGTGTTTATGAGCCCTGGTTGCGGTGTTTTCCCAAATTAATGCTGAGTTAATTTCCTCCTTTTATTAAAAGGTTTTGCTACATTCAGACTCTGTGCTTGCAAGAGGGGAAGTATTGCCTCTTAGAGGCATCCAGGAGATGGTGTGTAAATGTCCCAGGTCACTGGGTGGGGGCTCGAGCCGGTTTTGTGTTGTATTGTTGAAAAGGAACCCCTAGATACTGAACCCGGCCCTTGTTGCTACTGGCTTCACCTGGCAGAAGGGTTTCAGTACTAGTGTGCTGTGGCACTCTTGTATTTTTATGTCTGATTTTGTAAGCAAGTAATTTTTAAGTGAGGTGAAACTTGGGGGTACGCAAGACAAATCAGACTCCTGAAAAGGGTACAATGGTCTGGAAAGGTTGAGAACCACTGGACTAGATGATTACAATGGTCCCATCTTGAAATTTATGACTCTATTGGTGAAGGTTAGGATCTGTTTTTTATCTGTCCCTTCCTAATCTGAACAGCATAAAGGAATATTTGAGAACCAAGCATATGTTCTATTTAGGTGCATTTTACAGAGCATTTTATAAGAGACTTCAAAGTGAGGAGATGAACTATAGTTGGTTATAATGGACAGATTCATAAAGAGGGAGCACGGTATTGTGAATCTGATCACCATGTAAAGCCATTACACAAGATAAGCCTCCTTTTTTTTTTCTTCCCCCAAGTGTTACGTTGTTTGAATCAGTTCTTTTTGGTTCTTTTCCATGTTAAAGATAGAGATGAGTCAGATCCAAACATCCTTCTTAGAGCCCTCAAATGCTCTGGAACTTATGGGATGTTCAAAATTGGAATTGGCATCCAAATTTTCCAAATGGTCCCCATTTTTCACAGTACTCCAAGCCAAAACATTGGGAGTGGGGCAGGGGTGGCCTTGAAATACAGATTCAGATGCTTTATTTTGAGCTCATATGTACTAACAGGTATCTTTATCTCATAGGTGATAGAGATGACACCAAGATCATTGGCATTCTTGTTGTTTTCATTGATGGCCTTATTGCAATTATGTTCATTTTCTAATCCCAGATTGTTCTTTTGGGGATAAAGCAGGGTACAGGGAATTGCAATGAGTTCTAACCCAACACAAATACTCAATGTCTTATATGAGTATTATAGACGTGAATTTAATGAATGAACTCATATAATATGTAGGCACTTTCTATTTTACATGAATCCCATCTGGGTTCCCTGCAGAGTAACTTCTGTTTGTAAGTGTAACCCTTCGGTTTATGTCCAAGTGTTCCCAATAATGCAGAATCTAGCTCAGGGGCGGCCAAAGTTTTTGGCCTGAGGGCCGCATCGGGTTTCTGAAATTGTATGGAGGGCCGGTTAGGGGAGGCTGTGCCTCCCCAAACAGCCAGGCATGGCCTGGCCCCATCCAATCCCCCTCACACCCCACTTCTCGCCTCCTGATGGCCCCCCTGGGACTCCTGCCCCATCCAACCCCCCCATCCCCTGATGGCCTCGGGCCCCCCCCCCCCCCCCCCCCCCCCCCCGCTCTCTGTCCCCTGACCGCCCCGGACCTCCCGCCACATCCAACCCCCCCCTCCTTCCTGACTGCCCCCCGGGACCCCTGCCCTATCCAACCACCCCTACTTGGGGGATGGATAGCTCAGTGGTTTGAGCATTGGCCTGCTAAACCCAGGGTTGTGAGTTCAATCCTTGAGAGGGCCACTTAGGGATCTGGGACAAAATCAGTACTTGGTCCTGCTAGTGAAGGTGGGGGCTGGACTCAATGACCTTTCAGGATCCCTTCCAGTTCTATGAGATAGGTATATCTCCATATACTCCCTGACTGTCCCCGGACCCTCAAGCTCCCTCTACTTCCTGACTGCCCCCCCCCCACCAGGAATCCCTGCCCCATCCAACCACCCCTTCTCCCACCCCCGGACACCCTGCCCCTAACTTCCCCCCTCCGCCCCATCCAACCCCTCCTCTCCTTACTGACTGCGCCCCCCCGGGACCCCTGCTCCCATTCAGTGCCCCTGTTCCCCTGCCCTCTGACTGCCCTGACCCCTAGCCACACACCCCGACCACCCGCTGAACTCCTCTGCCCTCTATCCAACCCCTCCTGCCCCCTTACCATGCTGCCTGGAGCACCAGTGTCTGGTGGCGTGACTGCACCAGGACAGGCATCCGTGCCTCACAGCACAGAGCACTGGGTCAGGCCGGACTCTGCAGCTGCACTGCCCCAGGAGCTCACTGCTCCACTGCCCAGAGCATTGCTCCAGCGGTGGAGTGAACTGAGGCTGCGGGGGCAGGAGGAACAGCAGGGGAGGGGCCGGGGGCTAGCCTCCTGAGCCAGGAGCTCAGGGGCCGGACAGGATGGTCCCATGGGCCGAATGCGGCCCACAGGCCGTAGTTTGTCCACCTCTGATCTAGCTTCATCATTGCCCTGTTCTTTTTAAGATGTAATTTATATTTAAGCTGCAGTGACAGTTCTGCACAGTTTCATCACTCCAAAAAGTGGTTTTGAAACATTTTCCCTTTGGTATGGTAATACACGTCTGTAGCGCTACAACGATGTAAAACAATCGTTTGAAGTACCTAAGAATGCTCAAGCAGATTATTGTGCTTTAAAAATCCTCCTAAACAGAACACCCTCTCCCCCTCCCCCCAAAAACCCAAACACTTTTAATGGATTGGTAAAGCTACAGCATAAATAACCTAAGACCTGCTGCTGCTTCTCAGCTTGTCTCACTCCTTATTCACTTAGTTGTTTGGCACAAAGCCAAAGCTTTTGGAATAGAGGATCGCTCAGCTGCTAATTCTCATATGTTAGCTTGTGCTGGCTCATAGTCTTCAGCTGCCCATTCGTCTAAACTTTATTCATTTCTCTTTTACTGTCTTGATTTCCTTCAGTAAATCAATATAGATGGAGCTACCATAACATGCACCACGGTGCTCGTCTGTGGCTGATCTTATGCCTGTAGCCATGTCACCCTGTGCTCTAATCACATCCGATTTTATAAATTAAGTCATGATGGGCCTGGCCAGCACTTGGACAAGAGACTGCTGAGGAAAATCCAAGATGCTGCAGGAAATGGTGATGATGATTCAGTAGGTTCTATTATTGACTCCAAGTCAGTACTGTGACGTTGTGCAGTCTATATGGTTTTATAAAAAAAAGTGAATATAATGTAACTGGGATAGTTTTATAAAAATTTGACAATAAGTGAATATAATGCAACTGGGATATGCTTCGTGCAAAAGGTCTCTTGTAAGGTATCATTACAAAGTGCATAATCTACTGAGCATGATCATCTGATTTGTATAAATGTACCACTCTTGTATCTAAAACTAAAAATATAAAATGTAACTCTGAGGGCCTATTGTAATTATGTAAAGTGTGGGCCATTAATGATGGTTTAGAATCTTGATGACTCCCATTGTCTGCAGATGGCTGTTTACCTGTGAGTCTTCCTGTATATGTGTGTGCTGGCAAGTGAGTAATGAAGTCTTGCAGTGACATGTGATCATGTCACCTGAACTGGAATCCATCTTTAACCTGGTGCTTTTCCAGTGAGGGGGGGTGAAAACCCAGAGGGACAAAGAGTTCCCGCCTTATGCAAAAGATATATAAAGGGGTGAAAGAGAACAGAGGGAGAGAGGAGCCATCATGGAGAAGCCCCTAGCTAACACCTAAGCTGGAACAAGAGCTGTACCAGGGGAAAGAATTGTGCCCAGGCCTGGAAGGTGTCCAGTCTGAGAAAAACTTACTGAAGCATCTCTGAGGGTGAGATTATCTGTATTTAGTTTGATTAGGCATAGATTTGCGCATTTTATTTTATTTTGCTTGTAACTTACTTTGTTCTGTCTGTTACTACTTTGAACCACTTAAATCCTACTGTCTGTATTTAATAAAATTACTTTTTATTTAGCAGTTTACTCAGAGTATGTATTAATACCTGGGGGAGCAAACAACTGTGCATATCTCTCTATCTGTGTTATAGAGGGCGAACAATTTATGAGTTTGCCCTGCATAAGCTTTATGCAGGGTAAAACGGATTTATCTGGGTTTAGACCCCATTGGGAGTTGGGCATCTGAGTGCTAAAGACAAGCACACTCCTGTGAGCTGTTTTTGGGTAAACTTGCAGTTTTGGGACAAGTGATTCAGACCCTGGGTCTGTGTTGGAGCCAGACTGGAGTGTCTCGCTCAGCAAGACGGGGTGCTGGAGTCCTGAACTGGCAGGGAAAACAGAAGCAGGGGTAGTCTTGGCACATTGGGTGGCAGCTCCCAAGGGGGTTTCTGTGATCCAACCCGTCACAAGTACACTATTGATAGTGTTGTCCTTTGGATAGGCTCACACTTTGATTTTGTTTTTCTGAATTCCTCCTGCAGTTTTAGTGCTTGTCTACATGGCATGGTAAAGCACAGTAAAGGGATGTGATGTGTGGAGCTTTCTAATATGCTGTGCTCTAAACTGCCGTGTGCAGACTTCCTGATGTGAACAAACAGTTCCTCTTAGTTCTCACCAGCAGCGTCTACAAGTCAGACCCCTCTAATGTGCTTTACAGCACTGTGTAGACAAGCTCTTAATCAAATAACTTATTTTTCATCCCGTCTTTCACTGTCATGCAGTGTTACTATGTGCTGTTAAAAGAATGTTTCTCCCCAGAAAGCTGTACACTTTAGTGACAGGCAAACTGATTTGAACATGGAGTTTGTAAAGCAACTTGGGATGCTTAAGATAATTCTGGTCATTGCAAAAGTAACCTTCCTCCAGGGATGGCCGGCACTTGAATATAAGAATTCTTAAATTTACTTCTTATTGTAAGATTCTTTATGATCTGCATACCATTGCTTATTGCCTACTAAGCTATTGTTCCAGCTCATTCTCCTCTGTCTTGCTCTGAAAACAAGTGACAGCATTAGTTATAGATTCTGAGTGCAATGAGATTGGCAGATGAGCACTTGCATTTATTGATCTTACCAGAAAAGGCTCAAAGGAGGCATCACTGGAATAGTAAGCTTCCTTTGAGTAAACTGAAATATCACATTAGACATATAAATATATACTGATTGCAAAATGTATTTCAACTTTATTTTGATAGCAATCAGGGGAAACCAGTACACTTCTGAATAGTCTAAGCATTTCCTTTGCATTGTATAGAAATGAACTCATGTATAGAATTTATCAAGTCTAGTGTCTGAAGTACCTCTTCCTTAAAATGGATGACAGCAATAATTAGCCTGAATTTGAAAAATTGTAGAGCCTGATTCACAGGCCCACTCTTGCACTTGGTTACCACTTCGGTGGTGCATATAAACCAGTCATATTGGATCATAACAACCCAGTTTAAGAGGATTTTCCAAGTTGTGCAGAGCTTCCATAATGGCTCTACTCTGCTCCTGGGCTACAACTGAGGGGGAATGGCCAGAGTGGTACTGTGCTATTCCACAGCTATATCCAGCTATTCTTAGCTGACCATAGTTTAAAACATCCCTGAAAGCATGATCTTCAGGCCAATGGGAACTGCTGAGTGTCAGCACTTCTGAAAATCCTGGTCACTTACACAGATGCCTTGCTTTGGGTACTCAATTGGGAAGTTTTGGAATAAATTCTGAGAGTAGATATATATGTATATATGTATGTTTGTGTATAATATAATATGAAGTGTGCATGCACACGTGCATATTTTTAGCAAGGCGTTGGGGGGCGTGGTGACAATTGAGGATGAATAGAAAGAAAACACCAATATTTCCTGTTATAAAAGATGAGTGAATATTTTTTCTCTGAAGTCAGACCCTAACTTTGTTAGGATGCATGCTCAAATTATCATCCCTATGGAAATTAAATATATGCTGCCACAGCTTGAATACTGGGCAGGTTTTACACAAACTTTGAGAGAGTATGCTTCTCAGAATGTTATTGTGCTGCTCACAATTTGAGAGCCATTGCATTATGGGGATTGTCTTCTATCATGTGCTCTCTCTCTCTGAGATATGTGCAGTCATATTTTAAATTTTAATCATACAAAATATTTAAATAACTTTTAGTCACCTGTGAAAAGTGCCATAATGAATGTAATATCTTCAGTTCATTACACATCCTAGGACACTCAGGCAGCACTACCCGTGTGTAATGCTGGCTTAAAGCACTATCTGTAGGGCTGAGCTGATAGCTCTGTCTCCATGAACCCTTCAGTCTGTCTTCTTTGCTGAGGCTGCCTACAAGAGGTATGTTTCTGATGTTTTGGGGGTCCTTTTTAAAGAGCAACACCAGCTAAGAACTAAACCGAGACTCCGCAACTAATTTCATATAGATCACCAAGCTGCCTTAATATGGTAACAATGTTTGGTTAATACAGATCTGCACTATATTCCAATCAATACATATTCTTCCATTGTTTCTCTGTAGCTGCAGCTCTCCTCCACATCTGAGATATGGTGATATACTGGGATGCTATAATTCTCTTGCCCTAATGCCTTAAACTTTGTACCATTAGAAGTTAATCACTACCTGGGAATCAGTGGAGCTATGCTGATTGACACATCTAAGGATCTGTCCCAACATTTCCAATAAACTATATTTTCTTGGTGCAATGCTGGTGGTAAAATGAATCCTCTGAACCATATATTAATACTATGAATCATTGTTTAAGGTGGAAATCATTCCCATCTGTCCTATTATTTGTATGTAATGCTGTCCTATTATTTATGTTTAATATGCCATGCACATGTACTGCATGATACAAATAATATTAATAGTATTATCAGCAATAATAAAAATAACATGGGTTAATCATGCCATGATTGGAACTTAGTTCTATGAGTATTTGGCAAAAACTCCTTTTTGTAGACTGGGTGGTCCATGTGAACTTACTCATTTTACATTACTCCTGATGAATCGAAGCTAAACTATCTGGCAAACAGTTAATGAAAATGTATTTCAGCCTATTGGTTGTTCATGAGCTGTTCATGTTGGTTATTTCCTATTTGTTGTCATGATAGGTGATTAGTCAGAGGTATTGTCTGCTCTGTAATTGGATGACTGAGACATTTTAAAGAGAATAACAAGTATACTTGTTCCTGCATCTTGAATACAGGCATTGGTACAAAGAACAGCTATTCTCTGACTGTTCTTGAGGGATACAAATCCTTTTATGTGTAAGTTTGTGAATAAAAAGGGACAGGAATGTGTTTGAGCCAAACAGCCATTTGGAATTCAAAAGAATATTAGTGAATGCTATTGGGCAGTTTTTGACTGGCTCAAACTATCAGCAACCTGACTCGTGCATCATTGGTAAAGATCAGTTTGTTGATGTTCTGCTGATCAAAAATATGTGTAGGGGTTAGAATTGTGGTTATTTACAAGTTCAGGAACCTGATGAGAAAAGCTATTGATACCATTTATAATGGGGCTAGATGAGCGTATTCACTTAAGCCAGACAGTTCCATTCAGTCGATTTGATGATTTCATCGCACAAATGCTCCTAACAATCTGCAAACATCCTCTTCGTCCTGAAGTTGTATGTGTGCGTCTCTATAAATCATACTGTAATGATTTTATTATGCAAGTATTGAGTGCTTTAGGACTCTCACAGTAGATTTCATAGCCTGCCTGAGCAGCAATACTAGTGGCAAGCCATTGAAGATTCTGACAAGGTTTAGAAGAGATCCCAGCTGCGCTGCCCGGGACTGTGGCACACTAAGGATAGATGGGGAGGGAGCGGGAAGATTTCATTTAGTTTAAAGAACAAACAAATAAAATAAGCCAAACTTGCAGTACCTTATATTTAAAAAATGAGAGTTGAACTTGGGTGAATTGCGAAAGCTGAATACCCAAAGTACTAACCTGGGAGAGGAGGGTTTTCCTATTTAAAATATGTAAATTAAGGTTCCGGGTGGAAGTCAGTTTTGACAGCATTTACTGGGGAAGACAGATTAAGAAAGCAATCTCTCAGATAGCACTTTTCAGTTTTTACTTAAAAGTAAATGCAGTGATTTGTATTCCACCAAATCTCAGCAGTGCTGCTATACCTGAGGTTCTGTTAATATTTCCATTATAAAAATTCCTATTTGTATAGGTTTGTATCTCAGCCATTACATTTTGGCCCTGGGCTACATCTTAGCATACAAGGTCATAGCCTGGAGGCAAATTTATTTCTTTCACAGAAATCATTTTAAAAGTAAATGTCCATTTATGCAATATGTGACAGTGGCAAAAAAGTACTTCTGAATTTTTGGACAATGTATACGCTCCAATAGTTGACCAAAACTTTGTTCCTAAAACCCAATTTTGTAAGTATTTAGGGCTCAGTTCTGCTGTCAGTTATAGGTCATCCTGTTTGTTGGATTTACACCAGGGTTAATGAGTGGAGAATTTAACTCTTAGGCTATAATAATTTAGGCTTTTGGTATTCAAAAATGTATTTGAGATTGCCTGGGAGCCTGTCAAGATGAAAATCATATAATCATAATATGATGATGCCTAGTTCTGATATAGCACATTTTATCCATAGATCTCAAAGCACTTTACAATGGAGGGCAGTATCCAAATCCCCATTTTACTGATGGGGAAACTGAGGCACAAAGTGGGCTATGCAGTAGGCCTCACTGCCCCCTCCATTTTCCATCTGTAATTTCTTTTATTCTATCACAACTTTGTTTAAGTTGTGTGTTTCACATACATAGTGAACTAGACTGATCAGTTTAATTTTGTTTATAGTGAATTTCTGGCCCATGTCATGTGAGCAGAGACACCCAAGACTCCCAAATGCTTTTGCAAAGAGCTAGAGAATGACCTCTTACTCAATAGTCCCAACTTTTATGAAGTTCTTCCTATGAGATATCCTAGTGCTCTCTGGTAGTTGGAGGACCAAGAACTTTACTACTTCAACTCAGCTGCACAGTCCATTTCACTTTCAGGGGTTCATGGAATAGCATAGTGCTCTTGTATTTGGCTCAAGTCTCAGGGAATATTTAAATGAAAATAATTACCAAGCTGTTTTCACTAGAACAGCAAGCAGTTTTCTGTTAAGTTTTGCATACTTTCATCCCCCATCCCCACCTTCCCAACCCCTCTTTTAAACAAGAATGTAAGGGTACGTCTACACAGCAAAGAAAAATCCGCGGCTGGCCTATGCCAGCTGACTCAGTCTCGGGGGGGTCCTGTGATCCTTGTGGGACCCTCCCACCTGAGCTCCAGCCCACACCCGGAAGTTTACACAGCAATGGAACAGCCCTGCAGCCCGAGTCGGCTGTCATGGGCCAGCTGCAGGAATCTAGTTGCTGTGTAGACATACCCTAACTTTTAGGACAAGTGCAAAGCTACTTGACAGTGTCCTTGTAAAATATTGGCTACTGGCCAGACACCGTAGATTTTTTTTTTTTATGTTTCTCAAATATTCATAATTATTTTTACCACATTACACATCAAAATGATATCATTATATGACATAATGTAATTTTAGGCAATCATTGTCATGCTTTCTAACCGTTTAATAACTCAGACTTTTACCAATTATATCATTAGATTTAATGCAGTTACATTAATTGCACAAATAAATGGTAGTTGGCTACAAATGGCTTGAAAAACCAAGACTTTGCTTATATTATAAAAGCTGGAGCTTGCAAAGCAAACTCAGGAAATCACAGACCTATCCTGCTGGCCTCCATGTTATTACCACAACTTTTCCTATAGCGTCTGGAGCAGAGGTGGGCAAACTATGGCCAGCGGGCCACACCTGGCCTGCGGGACCATCCTGCCCGGCTCTTGATCTCCTGGCCTGGGAGGCTACCCCGATCCCGCAGCCACGCTGCCAGCACTCTGGGCGGCGGGGTTGCATGCTCTTGCCGAGCAGCGCAGCAGCCTGTCTGGCTCTGGCCGGGCGGCGCGGCTGCCAGACATGCTGCTTTGAGCGGCATGGTAAGGAGGTGGGGGCCGGGGGGTTGGATAAGGGACGAGGGGTCCCAGGGGGCAGTCAGGGGAGAGGGAGCAGGGGGCGTTGGATGGGGTGGAGGTTCTGGGGGGCAGTCAGGGGACGAGGGACGGGGGGGGTTGGATAAGCATGGGAGTACCGGGGGGCCTGTCAGGGGGCGGGGGTGTGGATAGGGATCAGGGGACGGGGAACGGGGGGGTAGGTGTGGGGTCCCAGGGGGGCCTGTCAAGGGGCGGGGGTGTAAATAGGGGTCAGAGCTGTCAGAGGACTGGGAGCAGGGGGATTGGATAGGAGGTGGGGTCCCAGGGGCGGTTAGGGATGGGGGATCCCGGGAGGAGGCGGTTAGGGGACAAGGAGCTGGGGGGGTCGGAGGTTCTGAGGGGGGCAGTCAGGGGGTGGGAAGTGGGAGGGAGCAGATGGGGGTGAGGGCCAGGCTGTTTGGGGAGGCACAGCCTTCCCTACCCGGCCCTCCATAAAGTTTTGCAACCCCAAAGTGGCCCTTAGGCCAAAAAGTTTGCCCACCCCTGGTCTGGAGGGTACTAAGAAGTTGTGTGTGTGTGTGTGTTACAGTAGCAACTTGAGGCCCGTTATTCTAAGTTCTGTACAAACACACAGTTAAAAACAGGCTGTGCCCTGAACGGGACAAGACAGACAGACAAAGGGTGAGAGCAAGGAAGTTGTCATTTTGTATTTGGAGAACTGAGGCACAAAGAGATTGATTTACCCAGGGTTATAAAGGAAGGCTTTCCCAACCTCAGTATTCTTTTAATGTAGTTTAGTGCTGATAGTGAAATGTGTTGTATTCTGCTCATTTAACCTGGTTTATAATATAACTATATTCTTGTTGAATATGTTAGTTGCTCAGATTGCTGCTTCATGATTAAGAATGTGATTACAAATGTGAGTGTGCATGTCAGAGAGAGATTATTTAGGGTTGTGAAAGATCCTTGATTGTTAGCCCTGAAAACGGCCTCCTTTATAAGGAGATGGTACCACACAGCTACGACAGTGCCAGGTCATTTGCCTCTCATCTGATCTGGGGGACCAATGTCTATTAGATGAAAGCTCTCTCTCGATGTCCATCTAGCCCTTGGTGTCGTGCTAGGGCTACCAACAACAACAAAGATGGGGGTGTCAGTTGTGATGGCAGATTTTGTGCTGTAATTATTATTTGTATTATGTAGCATCTGTAAACCTCAATTAAAGATCAGGACCATATCATGTTAAGTGCTGTTTAGAAAAACAAGAAAGAGGGCTGTCCCTGTCCCCACAGAGCTCAGATGTCAAACAGAATGTGACAGGTGGGCAAAACAGACAAACGAGGATGGGTGAGGGGCTGAAGTAACAAAATGAAAAGAAAACAAAGCAGAGAAATGAGTCTCTGCTCTCCCTTTGCCTAAGTGAGGTGGGCACTTTGTCCCCTGAGAAATAGACTGCGACCTCCAAGACTATTTCATGTAGGAGAATGTGCCATGTCTTCTTCTGAAAATGTGGGCTCTGGCTTAGCGTGTAATGACTTGTTGTGTTACCTCTGAGGTTGCCAGCTCTCAGAAAAATATTTGGGACTCTTACAACTTTCTGTCATTTTTGGAAGCTGTCCCTTGAACAGCTGCTGTCAGCTCAGGAGTTTCTGGCTGATTGTCTTTGTGGGGCTGCTGTTGGCTCTACAGCTGGTGACTGTGGGCTGCAGTCCCACCTACTGCCAACAGGAGCACCTGTTCCCAGACTAGCTGCTTTTTTCGTTTCGTTTGTTTTTTTTACAGCCTCTCATTCAGCTTCCTTCTCTGGGTTCAGAGTGGGGAAGCAGAGGGGATTTGGCCATGGGGAGCCCCAGGAAGGGGCATCAGCAGAAGCAAGAGCCACCCCTGGGGAGCCCCAGGCAGCCCAACCATCTCCCCTGGCACTGAAGTTAAGTTTGGTCGTTAACAGAGTAAGTGGGCAATGGGAGAAGGGGTGGTTCCCTGCTTACCCAGTTATCCTCTTTTCCCACTGCTGCTAGGCAGAGGTGGAGAATGACAAGAGAACAGAGCAGCAGGGGTGTGTGATGACAGGGCAGGTAGACAGCAAAGGAACAGGTAAAAGAGCTGGAAATCATGGTAGTAGGAGAGTTCTGGAGTGTCCCCATGAGCTGAGAGCACGTGTACATAGGTATACAAACAAGGATGGGTGCGCTGGTTGAGTTTAGAAATCCAAAGCCAGACTAAAAAGATCAGTTGTCCTAGATTCATAGATACCAAGGGCAGAAGCAACCCATTGTAATCATCTAGTCTGACCTGTAAAGACAGGCCATAAAACTTCCCCAAAATAATTCCTAGAGCAGATGATTTAAAAACGGTGAGTGATGGAGAATACACTATGATCCTTAGTAGGTTGTTCCAATGGTTAATTACTTTTGCTGTTAAAAATGTATGCCTTATACCTCATCATCTGATGAGGTAGAGGATGGTTATCTTCTAACCCATCAGGGTATAAAAACAACAGTGCATCAAAACCATCCTGCCCAGAACAAGTTTTTATCTGTCTGATTCTTGTCTCTTTAGCTTCTTGTACTTAATCTCCTAGATAGCTTACAAGTAGAGGTCACAGGCAATTTGAATCTAAAGATATTGTGACAATTAAGCACAGCTATTGCCATGCAACAGATGCATTCCAGGAGATCCCATTTTGGCAACAGGCTTAGAATCCCCTAGATGCAAGTGTGATTGGGGGTGGGGAGGTCAGTGTACACAATTGGAATAGATATCACATATCTGAAGAGACAGCACAGGTTAGCTGTGGGGTGCCTTTGTCTAACTAATTATTAGTACAGCACCAGCCTTCCAGTGTAAGTTTTAAGAGGTGTGTTAATAGTGGCTGTTGATGAATGAGTGGGAGAAAATATGATGTGGGTTTAACAAATGGAGAGCAGAAGTGTGAAAATTAGGTGTGATTAGAGTCAGCAGTACACATTCTGCTCTCATGGATTTTGATAAGGCTGTTCAAGTGTAACAGAGGGCAGAATTGGGCTCTATTTATTTAAATTATTAGCGAAATAGGTTGTAGAGGCATCAGGTAGGAATTGCAAAAGCCTGTTGTTGGAGAGATTTATTATCTGGTTTTGGGAAGCAAAGTCTGTTTACCTCAGTATTAAACCCACAATACAGGGAGATCCAGCCCATAAATACACACATGCAATGAGAAACCCAGGAGTTTCTTCCCAAGTTGCTCATATATCATATGAGCAGGACAATTTACAGAGCTATGACTAATAAGCATGCCATTCTGGAACTTGGCACGGTGGGCTGGACTTTCTCTGACAACAGCGAGCGCTGTCACGGCTGCTTTAGTGCCTAATTAAAACAATAGTCTGGAAATATTTTGGGAGAGGAGTAGGGTAGTGGGGATGGAAACATAAACACATTTGGCAGCAGACTGGTCAGAAGTCTTCCCCCACAAAATATATAATTATAGTGTAAATGTGCTTAAATGGCATCTGCGGAACCATTTAAAGAAAATTACAAACTGTTCTTGGCTTAACACCTCCAAACTGCTACACTGTAGACCTGCCCTGTAACCACTGTGGAACCATTGAGGTTCCAAATGAAGATTGCTTAAAGCTTAAAAATACTGGTTATGGTGTTTGACAGATTTGAAACCTGGGAAGAGTAAGGAATTCAGACAACTATACTGAAGTGTGCCAGACATACATGGACTTTTGGGACAAGAAGTGTTAAGGGGGTTTCCTGGGGAATCCCTAGGGAGTGGTTAATGCAAGTTACACAATCTGTGAAGAGACGACCACTGCCAGGTGATTTACCTGTTCACAGAGACTGTAGATCAAAGGCCTCAGCTGTATAAAGAAACAGCTGAACTGTCCACTCAGAGTCTGGTTCCTGATCTAAAAACTGGCATGATCTTGTAACCAAGAGGCTAACCCAGTTGAGGGGATTGAAGGATTGAAACCTACCAGAGTCCTATGTTGGAGGTGGGGGTGATCTCTGGAAAGCTTTTAGCATACATTTAGATTCTTGTATTGCATTTGTGTATGTTATCTCTGTAATGCTTTTACCCTAAGAATAAATGCAGTTTGCTTTGAGAAGGCAATTCAATAACTGCTGTACGTTATTGTAGCCCCTGGAAGAAGAGTTAACCATAGCTGCTGGTCCCTTGTTAGATCTGCTGGAAAATCGCAGTGAGCTGCAGAGGGTCTGCAACCTAAACCTCCAGTCTGAAGGGAGGGAGATGCAGGCCTCTGCCCCAGGAGAGGTAATGGCTTGGGAATGAAAACCTTAAGGGGGAGAGGGGTCAAAGGTACAATTAACCCTGAAACTGTGACAGTGTTTGGTTACAGTGTGTGTCAAAGGAAGATATTCTGGTCACATACACCAGAGGATTTTTTCAGTTTATTTGTCTGGGCTTTAAAGGTGCTTTAAGACTCTCAGTGAACCTCCAGATCTGTAATAGTACAGCAAGGCAAATAGATGTTTTTTCTTTAACAAGAGTGTTCTGAATTGATCTTCCTTTATTATTTATTTGTCTAGAAAAATCCTCCCAGAACCAGGCTGAATAGGCTGAGGTCTAAATTATTAAAGCACTCATTTCCATTTGTGTCTTTGTATTTTTCAGAGATGGTTGTTCTTGACTGATGCACAAGAGGTTTATGCACATGATTCCTATTGCTATTCACAAGAGTTACTTGCATAAATCTCTCTTACTCAGTGGGAGACTAATAGAACCCTAGGGCCTCCTCCTACCTCATTGAAGTCAATGGGAATTTTGCCATTTACCTCAGTGGGAACAGGATCAAGCCTTCAGTGAGGTTGAATGTTGACAATTAGCATCGGAGAACAAATAAAATTCCTTGTGAAAAATGTTGTATTGTTTAACATCACCTCATCAAATTGGCAGAAAGTCAATTTTCTTTAGCTTTGTGTCAAATGCACTTCTCTGATGTGCATGAGAAAATAGGGGGAGATTTTCAGAGGCACGTAGGCAGTCCCCTTTGTGCCTTTGGAAATCTCCCAAAGTCACTAAAGCCAATCAATTAAATGTGCAGGGTCCCATTGACATACTCTGGTAGAATGCCTAGAGTAACTTAGCTGCTCAGGTTAACCCTGTGTCCTCAGTATTTGTTTTTACTAATCATTGTTAATTACTAAGTTTTCTAATGAAACACACTTTCTCAGTTTAGACAGACTGGGTCCATTAACTCATAAATCTATCCCCAAAATCTGACGACAACAGAACGTTTGCATAGAATACTGCCACCTTGTGGTGCAGCAATGAATAAGATCCTGAAAATGTTTCCTCAAATTACAGTTTTTCACCATAGATACGGGATGGCTAGTGTGTGAGAGAGTTGAATTTGAACCCCAGCAGAGGTTTGTCATGTCCCAGGTTGACCAAATGCAGGAGTGGTACAAAGGTGACATTGTGACAGGATTCCTGGGGTACAGCCTGGGACCGTGGGACCACTGTGCCCTCTGAACTCTCTCCAGCCTGGGCTGTCTCTCACAATACCTTGCTAGTGACCAGCAACAAACCCCTCCAGGTGCTGTTATCACTCAGCACAACCACATGTGGAGACCCAACACCCAGCTAGATTGCATGAATGCTCCCAGAGCCACTCATAAATCACACAGAGATAGGCACCAGAACCAAATCCCCCTCCTTCCCCCCCCCCCCCAGCACTGCACTTCAGGAATATACCATCTTGCACTGCTCAAGACGAACAGTGCACATTTATTAATTTGTTCACCACTTCATCAACGGAAAGTGGATATACACCAGCTTTGCAAAACTGAGCAGATTTGCCACGCACTTCATACAAACTCACTGGTAAAGATAAAGAGTAAAACAAATTTATTGACTATAAAAGATAGATTTTAAGTAATATTAAGTGATAGGCAAAAAGTCAGAGTTAGTTACCAAAATAAAATAAAATATAAGCACACAGTCTAAACTCTCAACCCTATTAGGGTATGTCTACACTACGAAATTAGGTTGATTTATAGAAGTTAATCTTTAGAAAGCGATTTTATACGGTTGATTGTGTATGTCCCCACTAAGCACATTAAGTCGGCAGAGTGCATAGTCAATATCGTGGCTAGCATCGACTCACGGAGCAGTGCACTGTAGGTAGCTATCCCACAGTCCCCACAGTCTCCGCTGTGAGGAGGACATGGACACAGACATTCCTGAAAGCACGGGATGTGGCAGTTGGGACATCATGGCAGCAGTGGGGCAGGTTGATACAGTGGAATGCCGATTCTGGGCCCGGCAAACAAGCACAGACTGGTGGGACTGCATAGTGTTGCAGGTATGGGATGATTCCCAGTGGCTGCAAAACTTTCGCATGCATAAGGCCACTTTCCTGGAACTTTGTGAGTTGTTTTCTCCCGCCCTGAAGCACAGGAATACCAAGACGAGAGCTGCCCTGACAGTTGAGAAGCGAGTGGCGATAGCCCTGTGAAAGCTTGCAACGCCTGACTGCTACCGGTCAATTGGGAATCAATTTGGAGTGGGTAAATCTACTGTGGGGGCTGCTGTGATCCAAGTAGCCAATGCAATCACTGACCTTCTGCTAATAAGGGTAGTGACTCTGGGAAATGTGCAGGTCATAGTGGATGGCTTTGCTGCAATGGGGTTCCCTAACTGTGGTGGGGCAATAGGCGGAACGCATATCCCTATCTTGGCACTGGACCACCTTGCCAACCAGTACGTAAACTGCAAGGGGTACTTCTCAATGGTGCTGCAAGCACTGGTGGATCACAAGGGACCTTTCACCGACATCAACGTGGGATTGCCGGGAAAGGTGCATGACGCTCGCATCTTTAGGAACTCCGAGCTGTTCGAGCAGCTGCAAGAAGGGACTTACTTCCCAGACCAGAAAATTACCATTGGGGATGTTGAAATGCCAATAGTTATCCTTGGGGACCTAGCCTACCCCTTGCTCCCATGGCTCATGACGCCGTACACAGGCAGCCTGGACAGTAGTAAGGAGCAGTTCAACTATAGGCTGAGCAAGTGCAGAATGGCGGTAGAATGTGCCCTTGGACATTTAAAAGCTCGCTGGTGCTGTTTGCTGACTAGGTTAGACCTCAGCGCAACCAATATTCCCATTCTTATTGCTGCTTGCTGTGTGTTCCATAATATCTGTGAGAGTAAGGGGGAGTCATTTATGGCGGGGTGGGAGGTTGAGGCAAATAGCCTGGTGGCCGATTTTGAGCAGCCAGACACCAAGGCGATTAGAAGAGCACAGCTGGGCATGCTGCTCATCAGAGAGGCTTTGAAAACCAGTTCCATGACTGGCCAGGCTACTGTGTGACAGTTGTGTGTGTTTCTCCTTGATGCAAACCCACCCCTTTTGTTGATTTTAATTCCCTGTAAGCCAATCTCCTCCCCCGTTCAACAACAGCTGGCAAATAAAGTCACTATTGTTTTAAAACCCCGTATTCTGGGGCATCAGGGTGAGGAGGATATGGAACTTGGGGAGGAGGGCAGATGGTTATACAGTAGATGCAGCGGCGGTCTGTGCTCTTGTTGCCTTTCCTGCAGCTCCACCAGATGGCTGATCATGTCCATTTGCTCCCCCATTAGCCTCAGCATTGCCTCCCGCGTCTTCTGATCTCGCTGACTTAATGCTTTTGTGGCCTCTGTCACTGAATGCCTCCATGCATTCAGCTGTGCCCTATCAGTGTGGGAGGACTGCATGAGCTTGGAAAACATGTCATCGCGAGTGCGTTTTTTTCACCTTCTAATCTGCAATAACCTCAGGGACGGAGATGATAGGAGGAGCATAGAAACATTTGCACCTGTGGGGGCATAAAGGGAGAGTAAAATTTAAGATGATACATTTCTGAGAACAAAAGGGAAACTCTTTCACAGTGAATCAAGAAATGCACAGCAGATAGCACGTGTGCTTTTGGTACAAGGTCGCATTTTGCCTTTTATATTGAGCACCTGCCGGTATGGTGACACATCACACACGACTGAGCAACAGAATTCGGTTTCCAGACAGCCATGGTAAGCCAAAGGGTATGTGGGGTTGGCCTTCATAACATGTGGGGATGGTTTCGAACTGCAGCGCCCTCCTTTCCCATAGCAAGCAATGCTGGTTGGGTTTGCCATTTAAAAGGAGGGGCTGCGGTTTTGGGGTGGATGTGCAGCACACCCCTTCCCCCACCGCGTGGTTATTCTCTGGGATGATCCCTTCACCCATTCCCCCCATCACGTGGCTATTCTCAGTCATGAT
The DNA here is from genome assembly GCF_002925995.2 of Terrapene triunguis. NCBI lineage: Eukaryota > Metazoa > Chordata > Testudines > Emydidae > Terrapene > Terrapene triunguis. The sequence continues at coordinate 4,449,430 of NW_020664499.1, forward strand.
CCCTTTTAGCCAAGCGCAAACAGCCCAGCATGAACGGGGTCCTTTTACTATTACCTTACAAAAATTCCCCTATTTCAACCATGAATTATATCACTGTCCTGAGGCTAACATAGAAAGATAAAGACCGAATGTTGCTTGAATGCAACGAAAACCCAGGACCATTCGCTACCATGCTTTGTGCTGCAATGATTCCAGACTACTTGCTACTGGCTTGGCGTGGTAAAGTGTCCTACCGTGGAGGACAAAATAAGGCAGCCCTCCACGGAAACCTTCTGCAAAACCTTTCAGAGTACCTCCAGGAGAGCTTCATGGAGATGTCCCTGGCGGATTCCTGCTCCATTCCCAGACATGTTAACAGATTTTCCAGTAGCTGTACTGGCCACGAATGCATCCCAATTCTTCAGGGCAAATCAAACATTAAACACAATTTCTTTTAAACCCTGTAGTGTAGTTACAAGTGTGCAATCACCAGAGGTGCCTTCTCCAGCTTCAGGGTCCGGGAACCCACCTTGGGAGGGTATTGGATCCAGGGTGATGAAAAGGTCCTGGCTGCCGGGGAGAACGGATTCTCTGCTTGCCTGCTGCACATTCTCCTCCTCCTCCTCCTCTTCCTCATCCACAAAATCCTCCTCCCTGTTGCGTGAGACTTGCCTCTTGCAGGTGTCCCATTCAGTCCGTGCTGGAGCTCGTTTGCGATTCTGGGACTGCGTGGTCTCCTGTGCTGCTGAGCTCGTCACGCTGACCAAACAGGAAATGAAATTCAAAATTCATCGGGGCTTTTCCTGTGTACCTGGCTAGTGCATCGGAGTTGAAAGTGCTGTCCAGAGAGGTCACATTGGAGCACTCTGGGATAGCATCCGGAGGCCAATTCTGTCGAAATTGCATCTGCACTACCCCAAATTCGACCCAGCAAAGTCAATTTTAGTGCTGCTACTCTCGCCGGGGAGGAATACAGCAGTCGATTTTAAGAGCCCTTTAGGTCGATGGAATAGTGTTGGTTGTGTAGATGCATTGCTTATAAAATCTACCTAACGCGGCTAAATTCGACCTAACCTCATAGTGTAGACCAGGGCTTAGACTGGGCAACATCTAGATTATGTGGTTTTTCTCACTCCACTGGATATTGCAGTCCTTAATATACAGGTTTGGCCCTTGGCCAATCTCCCCTGTTGGAGTCTTGTCTTCTTCTGAGTGTCTTTGTTGCTTGTAGCATAGGTGGGTGAAGGAGAAAGGCCAAGCATGTGGCCACTGTGTCTGTTTTATACCCTCAGTCCATGTGCTTGGAAAACACAAGGCCAGGCACGTCTGGGTGCACAGCTGAGTCTCCAGGCAAGGTTGAGCAACTCCCCTGGTGTGGCCTCATGCGGGTGAGTCATTGCATTGTAGCTCCCTTGCTGGACAATGGTTGTTGATGGGTTGTTTCACACCCCGCCTGGGGGTTGGTTACTTTCCTTGCTGTTGCCTCTGGGGAGCTAATATCTGGCTGATTCCCCAACTTACAGCATGTTTTAGTAACAACCATACAACACAATTCTCATAACTTCAGCTGCATTAATGATATACATATATGGATAGAGAAATGACTTTCAGCAGATCATAACCTTTCCCCGGATACCTTACAAGGCATGCTTTATATGTAACATCACAATTATATACAGATGAGGAATATGGGAGGCTACAGAGTGCTGCCCCAAGGTACAGAATGTCACAGACATATTTAACTTTATGGAGAGGGGGAGCTTTTGTGTGCAGGTCAGTCAAATATCTGTAGAAAGCAAGTCACAATTTCTTGCCACTGGCAGTTTTGTGAAGTTGGGATTAAGTCTGCTTGTGCAGATCAATCAGAGAAATAATCTCCCAAGAACAGACTGATATTGTAGGTCACTCACACGGATGCTGGTGTCAACTGAGAGTATGCATCCTGCCTCACTTCTATAGAATGGGAAACAAATGAATGGGTCTTGGACTGAAGGAGGGCAGGCAAGAGTCAACAGAAAAATAAGTTCCATTTTAGTCAGTCTCCTGCATGGGAAAAATGGGGTAGTTTGAATTACTTCTCAATTGCCGTTCTCTTCAGTTGACCTTGCATAAATCTTCCTCTCAAGAGGCAGCACTACATAGTAGTAGTGAGATAGACGGATAGTGGAATGGACATTTTGGGGCATAATAAACAAATCTGCTTTGCCATATCAGAATCAAACAAAATTCCTAGTGATCAAATTTGACTCCAGCTATGTTTTAATTTAGTTTATTTATTCATCCACTCCTTCCTCTAACTGATCCCTTTATCATTCCAGAGGAAGAAAGTTTACAGACTATTTAGAAGGTAGACAGGGTTTACTGAGGGACAAAGTTTTCACTGTCTACAAGCCTCAGGCTACGTCTTCACTACCCGCCGATCCGGCGGGTAGCAATCGGTTTATCGGGGATCGACTTACCGCGTCTCGTGAGGACGCGGTAAAATCGATCCCTGATGGCTCTACCGTCGACTCCGGAAATCCACCTCGACAAGAGGCGGTAGCGGAGTCGGCGGCAGCGCGGCAGCGGTCGACTTTCCCACGTCCTCACCGCCAGGTAAGCCGACCTAAAATACGCAACTTCAGCTACGGTATTCACGTAGCTGAAGTTGCGTATCTTAGGTCGGAACCCCGCTGTAGTGTAGACCTAGCCTTAGAGCTTAAAATTGGCAGGCATCACACAACATTGTGAGTTTTATTCTTTTTGGTGTTCAGAAAGGATTGCAAGTACATGATGATGTAGTAGAGGGAAGAAGTCTGTGATATAACTATAAAGTAATTAGAAAGTCAAGTTGGTAAATGGTGTACTTTCCAAACAGATTACATGGTGTATATAATTATGTAAGAACTCTAGTGATGGGTGTACCATGAAAGGTTGAAAGGCTCTGTTTGGATTAGTGCTTATCCCATCTATCTGAACATCTTTGTTGTTTGAAGTTGGAATGGAAATCTAGGAACCAGCTTCCTTTTAGAACTTCCTTTATTTCCCACGTCAGGGCAGAGTGGTGGTATTTCAACATTCTTTGCTACTTATCTTGGTTAGAACCAGAAGTGAATGAAAATGAAAATCAATGGCAGGGAAAAGATAAGCAAACTTTTTTGAGCCCCACAAAAGATTTGGTTTGTCTGAAGATTTAGATCAGTTTTTTTTCATATAACCCAAAAGGCTTCATCATGTCTGGCAAGAACTGGGAAGATGATATTTTTGTTTTTTATAGGAAAACCACTATGGCATGCTCATCTATTTATTATAATGCTGTACTCTTGAACGCAATGCACAGACTCCAAACTAATCCTCACAGCATCTCAGTGAGGCAGGCAAGAATGATATTATTTCTCCCCATTTTACAGATGGGGAAACTAAGACGTTAATAACTTGATCAAGGTCACATATAGAGACAAGGTGGATGGGGTAATATCTTTTATTGGACCAACTTCTGTTGGTGAGAGAGAGAACCATTTGAGCTACACAAAATTCATCCCGGGACCGACACGCCTACAGCAACATTTCATACATCAAGATCACATATTGAGGCAGAGATTAAAATTCAGTTTTGTCTCTCATCCTCATGCTTGTTTCCCTACACTAGGTCAAACTGCTATTCCACCATCTCTTTTCCAGTATTTTTATACTTTTAATTAAATAATATATCTTTTGTCTGGACTCCAAAAGGTTGGGGAAACATAGAAGAAATAGATCTTTTTGATTGACTAGATTATTACTGCAGTAATTCAGCATAATTTATCATTTAACTGGTATTTTACCTAAATAGCAAGAGAACAGATGTCAAATATGCAAGGACAATTTTTATGTCCTTGATAGGAATTTGAGTAGATTCTTTCCCATCCATTAAGAACTGCTTTGTCAGCCTTCAGCAATTTGTCAAGCTAAAAGGCGAAGCAAGCTGAAAAACAGAAGTTGTTGTACAAACAGTCGAGACAGGCTCTGAAATTCTGTAGCTATGCCATTTTGGGTTGTGATTTTCTTAGTTCCCACAAGCCAAGCAAACTTAGACCTGTTCAGAATTAAAAAAACAAACAAACAGGTGCTACAGGCAGTGGCGTGGAAGATCTAATAGATGGCACTCTTTACATATGAGACAGAAATGAAGACGTGCATGTTGTCAGCCCCTCTGATGACAGTGTTGTATCTTTTAGATGAGATGTAAAATGAAGGTCCTGATTTCTTGGCTATTTAGAGATTCCATGGCACTTTTTGGCAAGAACGTATATAGTGTTAACATGTGATGCCTGCCAAATTCCAGTTTGAGGAAAAAAATAGTTCATTCACCAGATTATCCCCTTGCTTTTCTTGGACACGGTGTCATTTACTACTTTAACATAAAATTGTTGTGCATTGTTTCTGGTTGCTTATAAATTTTAGGTTATTTTCTTCTTAGATGAGAGAAAAAAGAAGATAAAAATCTTCCGCCACTCTGCAGAATGCACATAAAGTCCTCCAGTGGCCGCCGGACCATTGGCTGACTTGAAAAGTAATGTCTTGAAAATGTTTCTCTCCCTCCCTACCTCATGGTTTCCCTCTTGTTGCATAGTGTTCCTCCCCCATCTCCATCTTGCTCTGGTGAACTCAGTGCTCCATGCACTGCACTGCCACCTAGTAGGATACCAAGGAAGTTCAAGGTCTCACTGTTAATGTTCAAGGACCTCAGTAGAACTGACCCAACATATTTCCGAGGATGCCTCTTTTTTTAGTGTCAACAACCCTCCCTGAAAGTTCTATTCCTCAAGGAATGAAGTAGTTGTAAATTTCACTGATGTAAGATTGTCAGAGCAGGACTCTTTCAGCAACAGGGCCAAGCCTTTGGAACACGTTACTGGAGAAGATGAGGATTACTACAGATCTACAATGTGCAAAGCTCAATTCTTAAATTTAGTGTTCACTCAGAACAACTAAGCAAAGGGAAGGAAGACACAGAAGTGGGGGCAAGAAGCAATAAAGGGGAAAGAAATAAATTAAAAACAGAAACAAACTCCCTTGAGGAAGTAAAGAGGAAATTTAGACAATGAGACCATTGACCAATCGTAACTTGGGTTACTGTCTCTTTGGAGCCACTAACATAACATAGCGATGGGCTCCACTGTAAGAACTTTGTTAGCTAGTTACATGAATCTGCCTTTCAGCTCTGCACTCTGCTGACATGGGCACAAATCTATAGGCAGTGGAGTAACTCTGATGAAGCTGGGAGCAGCTGAGAAACAGCAGGGAGAAAGCACTGAGATACCGCCTGCCACACTGTAGAGGGAGGTCTGGACTCACCCCTGCGGCGCCTCCTGCTGGTCGTCCCTGGAATTAGCTTACCAGCCTCTGGAGCGCCCTCTGCAGGCCGGTGATCCGCCTTGTCCTCTGCACTGGCCCCAGTGTCCCTCCCAGGACCCCGGTGCCCCTTTGCTCTGGGTGCTGCCCCTTGACAGTACCCACACGCTAGGTCTCCCCTCCCAGGGGAACCCCCACCCACTAACCTCACCTCGCCTCAGGATAAGGCCACTGCCAGTCACCAACTAGCCCTCACTCTCTGGGGCAGAGTGCAGTATAGGCCACTCATCATCGGCAAGGTTGGGTTTGGACCTGCTGCCTTGGCCTAGCCCTGGGCTGCACTCTGCAACCCCCAGTACCCCTTGGCCTATAACCAGGCCGCAGCCTGTGGCTATCCAGGCTGGAGCTCCTCAGCTCCTCAGCCTTTCCCCAGCCCTGCTCCACTACAGATACCCTGTCTAGCTCCCTGCAGCCAGGCCCTTCTCTCTCTGAAGGCAGAGAGAGACTCTACTGAGCTCTTGGCTCCTAGCCCCTTATATAGGCCAGCTGAAGCCTGATTGGGGCATGGCCCCAGCTGCAGCCACTTCCCCCAATCAGCTCAGCCTTCACGCTGCCTGCTCCCTGGGCTATCCCAGGGCCTTCCAGGCAGGAGCAGGTATCCACCCTGCTACACACACAATCCTTGTATGTTGGCTAGGCCAGCAGTTTCACAGGATAACTTTTCAATACCCAGGAGTGCTCCGGCTCGAACAGGGCTACTGGCGGTTATGCTGTTGTCTTCTCTTCCCTTACCCACCACTTACCAGAGTTATCCATGCAGGGGGCAAGGAGGTAGTATCACATGGTGCTTTGGTGCTACCTGTGGGACGAGGATACAGGCTGGGTGGAAGGTTGTCTGAGAGAACATGAAGAGATGACAGGCTGCCTTAAAGGAGCCACCAGGGAAACAGCCTTGACTCCAGATGGCTCTACGATCAGGGGCATGTAAAAATAGTATAATGCGACCTTTGTGTCCCTGTTTCTCCTCCTCCTCTCTTCCCCGTCCCCCACACCAGTTTTCACCTTCTTGTCTTCCACTAAGCACAGCTTGATAAGTCGAGGGTATCTCTGCTACAGAGTCAGTTGCCCAAAGTGAAACCCCGTTGCCCACGAATTATTCCTTTGTCAATAGAAAACCAACATAGGCCGCAACATTAAAGATATAAATTATAAAGGGGAGAAGGGGGAACTGTTAGTCTTCCATGCCTTGCTATTATTGCTTCTAACGCACACAGAAAACACAACATCAGGCTTTCAAATGTTTCTTGTTGCAGCACAGAGATGATTAACAACCTACATGTATATTTAAGAGTTCATATCATGTGGGTATTATTTGCCTATAAGCTTAGATTCAACTCCAAACTGAAAACACTGCAGCTAAGCCCATGGAATTGAGGACTAAAATAGACCATGCTCTATTCTGCCATTAAAGTGCTAGTCAGACTCCCACAGAGAACTTTCTTACACTTCCAAAAGGACAAGAAAATGCCAGCTGCATGTATCAGCTGAAGTACCGTATGCTATTTTTCATCTATACTTTGGTGTAGAAAAGAATAGTTGATGAGAAATCTAGATAATGAGGAATGGAAAAAGATAAGGACCTTTGCTTGGGTCAAACAATATACTCATAGTTAGTTATATCATTTCTAACATGAAAGCAAGAACTGTAGGGAACAATTTGAATCTAATTTGTGCCCCAGGGATTGGAGTGGGTCTGCCAGGCAAGCCGCTTGTCTGTACAAGGGTTTTATTGTATGTGGTTTTCTGTCAAATGTGAAGCTGTCGTGACATAGGGTACAATTATATTTGATAATTGAATGTCTGACTTTTCACTCTGCACATTTTAAAAAAACAAAAACTATAGTCCTACTCTTGCTTATATAGGTGTCTGAAAGTTTTTTGACTTGAAATGTATGTTTGATAATCTTCAGTAACATTTTGTAATATTTTCAGCCTCTAGAGTTGAATCAATAGATAATCTGTACTCAGTATCAAGAACATGCCATGTCCATCAGTGTTAATAATAATGATGCATTGCACTCTCATACACCTCTACCCCGATATAACGCGACCTGATATAATACGAATTTGGATATAACACGGTAAAGCAGTGCTCCGGGGTGGCGGGGCTGCGCACTCCGGCGAATCAAAGCAAGTTCGATATAACACGGTTTCACCTATAACGCAGTAAGATTTTTTGGCTCCTGAGGACAGCGTTATATCAGGGTAGAGGTGTATCACCTTTCAGCAGAGAGTCTTAAAGTGCTTTATTGACCTAAACAGCCTGAGCTTCACAGCACTTTCTGGGAATTATCCCCATTTTGTGGAAGTGTAAACTGGTGAATAGAGAGGGTAAAGTCATGCAGTGTAGCCATAGGCTACATAGGCAGGACATGAAAAGCCCATATCAGCTGTTGACTGACTATGTGGAAACCATGTAACTGAATATGCACAAAGGGACACATTTCTACAGGTATTTAGGTGCAATAAGATTCAGTCAGGCACCTAGTGGGATTTCCATAAGCAGCTAGGCACCTGTGTCTTTACAAATCTGGCCCAAAATGCAAAAACTAACTAAACTAAAGAAATAGAGAGGGATATTGCTGCTCACCCTATAATTTATTTTGGTTAGTCATTTTCAGTGTCATTTGTAACAACAGTTGGTAAAATATTTTCAGGCAGAAGGGTGGTTTTTACATTGTCATTGACCATTTAAGTAAATGTGCAACTGTGTTCTGTGCCAATTTTGTGGTGTATACAGCTGTGAAGTTGTTTTCTGTGTACTGTGCCTTTAATGTAAGAAGCCTCTGTCACCTGGGGACAGTGATGAAAGGTTTAAATATGAAAGTCGTCATATATTGAGAAAGACACTCTAGTTTTTTCCCATGGAAATACTATATTTATTTTTTTCTTTGTACTTAATCTAGAATAAAAGTAATGGAGACTGAGAAATACATATTTATGGAAAACATAGTTTTGATTCTGAATTGTTATAAGATGTACCCACCCCCCTTTTATAGCATAATCTACTTGTCTAATCTTTAGGAGACGAAGGCATAGTTAATTATAGTAAAGTCTGTATCCAAAAGGTCCATCTTATTGCAGATGAAAAGAGTGCCGATACTTTACAGATGCGGTTACTGAAGAGACTGTACGAACAGTTCTCATATTTGAATATCTATCATCCTAGAACTATTCATTTCCATGGTAGTAAATACTTAGGATATTTTAGCTGTAACATTCCTTAGTATGTATATGTAGCCATAGATCTGTTATGAAAATCATCAAGATGCTTTTCAGCAATTGGAGGATGTTGATGGACACTTTCACGATGCTTTTCTTTCTTGACTAGCTCGACGTTAAAGGTTTTTATGTGTCAGTATGAAAGATAAAGGTGTACTTACGTTAGAACCAGAACACCTTACATTTAGGAAATGTAGATGACCTCTAACTTTGATATGCTAATATGAAAATAGGCATTGTTCAGTGTTGGTTTTTTAAAATGTATTTTATTGTCTGGTTGAAGTTCAGCAATGTCACAATTAATAGAGAAGATGTGTTTCAACTCTTGTTTCTCAAGGCCACAATTCACTCCCACAATGAGTGTGTATACAAAACCAGTGCTGTGGGTGAAGTTGCAATAATTTATAACCTCCAATATGTTACTGCCATTGTGTGTGATAAATATAGCTAATCTTAAGGCCTCAGGGAGTATGTAGGCTTTCAGAAGAGGCTGAATGAATCACAGAATATTGTTTCTAGTAGTATGCATTCTATTTAAACAAGCAGCTGTAAAGAAGGTAAGCTCTGTATTGACCTATGGGGGGTGGGGGTCAGCTTCATTATTCATACTGGGACAGGACAAAGAACTACTATACTGATGGATTGATGACTCAATGGTTAATGAGGCTTGAGGTTGATTTGCTATAGTATTTGGATTTTTAATTCTTCTATTTGCTCTTTGAAATGTCTCTCGTTTTGTGGGATGTGATGGGGAGATATCCAAGAAGCTACAGAAGTAGAATAACAATACCACAGATACTTAGCACTACATGAACCAGATGTGTGGAGTTAGCTGCTAGACCTATAAGAATGCACCTTCCTTCCTTTTGGTGTCAGTCGCTGCAAGATTAATTAAATGAACATGCAAAAAGTTTCCTACTGCTGTCCTGGTTCTTCCTTTGCAGTGATACCCAAAGATGTTTTGCCTACTCTGAGGACCCTGAGGCCTTGGCTACACTTGCGAGTTACAGCGCTGTAAAGGTTCCCCCAGCGCTGTAACTCACTCCCCATCCACACTGGTAAGGCATTTGCAGCGCTGTATCTCCGTGGTTGCAGCGCTGCATGTACTCCACCTCTCCGAGAGGAATAGCAAGTATTGCGCTGCCGCTGCAGTGCTGCGGCACCAGTGTGGCCGCCCAATGCGCTGTGAATGGCCTCCAGAATTATTCGGCAGTATCCCACAATGCCTGTTCTAGCCACTCTGGTCATCAGTTCAAACTCTACTGCCCTGGCCTCAGGTAACCAACCATGTGACCGACCCTTTACATTCCCCGGGAATTTTAAAAATCCCCTTCCTGTTTGCTCAGCCCGGCGTGGCGTGGAGTGCTATCAGCGAATCTTTCCAGGTGACCATGCCTCCATGCGCCAAGCGAGCCGCAGCATGGAGCAATGGCGAATTGCTGGACCTCATCAGTGTTTGGGGGAGGAAGCTGTCCAGTCCCAGCTGCGCTCCAGCCGTAGGAATTATGATACCTTCGGGAAGGTATCAAAGGACATGATGGAAAGGGGCCATGACCGGGACACCCTGCAGTGCAGGATTAAAGTGAAGGAGCTGTGGAGTGCCTACCGCAAAGCCCGCGACACAAACGGCCGCTCGGGTGCTCCCCCCGCAACCTGCCGATTCTACAAAGAGCTGGATGCGATACTTGGGGTTAACCCCACCTCCACTCCGAGCACCACCATGGACACTTCAGAGCCGGTGGGCGGGGGGGAAGAGGAGGAGGAGGAAAATGGGAGTGATGGTGGTGGGCTGGATGGAGACACCCCGGAATCCCTGGAGCCATGCAGCCAGGAGCTCTTCTCGAGCCAGGAGGAAGGTAGCCAGTCGCAGCAGCCGGTACTTGGTGGAGGACAAACAGAAGAGCAGGTTCCCGGTAAGCGGTTTTTTTTTTTCGGGAAGGAATTTTTTCAGTGTGGGCTCTTTGGGAGAGGAGGGTTAGGCATGCATGCCTAGATGCGGAATAGTGCATTGATGTGGTTTATCACATCGCGGTAATTGGTCTCAGTAATCTCCTCGAATGTCTCATCCAGAACGTGTGCAATGCGCTTGCGCAGGTTTATCAGGAGAGCCACCGTGGTCCTTGTCCCAGCCAGGCTAACGTGTCCGTGCCACTGTGCCGCGAGGGGCGGGGGGACCATTGCTGCACACAGACAAGCTGCATATGGGCCAGGGCGGAAGCTGCATTGCAGTAGAAGACCCTCCCTTGCTTCCCAGGTCACCTTCAGCAGCGAGATATTGTCCAGGACAAACTCCTGTGGAAAATGTTGGGACAGTGTTCAGTGTAGGTGCCCCCTGAAGCTGTTGGCTCTCCCCAAGGCACAGAAACCCAGAGGACAGTGCAGCCCTGAAACAATCAGTCACCCTGACTCACCATTTTGAGGCTCCCATGGGATATGTGTGCTCTGTTTCGGACAGGAAAATTATGCTATTGTGTAGACCCTGTGTGTTTTCTACTCCTTAAGTGCGGGGGGAATCATTACTCTGTCTGGTATAAACAATGCTGCCTCTGTTAAATGTTGCATTTTGCCTATACAGCTGCATCAACCTTGAGACCTCAGCCATCCCTCTTATCGCCTGCTCAGAGACTGCAAAGACTCAGGAAGAGACCGCGAAAAAGCAAAGAAGACATGCTGCAAGAAGTGATGCGGCAATCTATTAAAGAGAATGAGAAAGCACAGGACTGGAGGGAGAGAGAAAGCAGGATCCGCCAGGAAAACGCAGCACACCGGCAGCAAAGCACCGCGCACCGGCAGCAAAGCACTGATAGGCTCATAAGCATCCTGGAGCACCAAGCAGATGCTATCCAGGAACTGGTAGCCATGCAGAAAGAGGAGCAGTACCGCAAACGCAAACGCCACCCCCTCCACAGCCCTTGTCCCAAAACTCTTTCCGTTGTGCCCCACTGTCACCTCCAACCCACTTTCCCCAACTTCTGTGTTCTTCATGCCACCCGCTGCCTCCAACACCAGTATCTTCACCACCCAGCCCTGAAAACCACGACCCTTACCCTCTGCACTCAACCCCCATCACCATGCAGTATAGCTGTCCTGAAGTGCAACACTCACTGCACAGCACACCAGACAGGACATACGCGAATCTGTGATTGTACTGTTCCCCACTCCACCCCCTTGTTTCTTTTCAATAAATGGATTCTTTGGCTTTGAAAACATTCTTTATTATTGCATAAAGTAAAAGACTCCTTAGCCCAGGAAATAAACAGGCACTGCAAGTCTGCTTGTCTGCTAAGCAGACACTGATTCCTAAAGATTGGAACTACTGCACTTCACTCCCATGCAGGGCACCAGATATCACTGCTGGTTTTCAGCCTCAAATTGCTCCCTCAAGGCATCCCTAATCCTTGCAGCCCCGCGCTGGGCTCCTGTAATAGCCCTGCTCTCTGGCTGTGCAAATTCAGCCTCCAGGTGTTGAACCTCGGAGGTCCATGCCTGAGTGAAGCTTTCACCCTTCCCTTCACAAATATTACGGAGGGCACAGCACGCGGATATAACCGCGGGGATGCTGTTTTCGGCCATGTCCAGCTTCCCATACAGAGATCGCCAGCGGCCCTTTAAACGGCCAAAGGCACACTCCACAGTCATTCGGCACCAGCTCAGCCTGTAGTTGAACCGTTCCTTGCTGCTGTCAAGGCTCCCTGTGTAGGGTTTCGTGAGCCACGGCATTAACAGGTAAGCGGGATCTCCAAGGATCACAATGGGCATTTCAACTTCCCCTACCATTATCTTCCGCTCTGGGAAAAAAGTCCCGGCCTGCATCTTCCTGAACAGCTAAGTGTTCCGAAAGATGCGTGCGTCATGCACCTTTCCGGGCCAGCCTGTGTTAATGTTAATGAAACGCCCACGGTGATCCACAAGCGCCTGGAGAACCATAGAGAAATACCCCTTCTGATTAACGTACCCGGATCCTAGGTGGGGTGGTGCCAGAATAGGAATGTGTGTCCCATCTATCGCCCCTCCACAGTTAGGGAACCCCATTTGTGCAAAGCCATCCACTATTTCCTGCACGTTACCCAGAGTCACGGTTCTTCTGAGTAGGATGCGATTCATGGCCTTGCAAACTTGCATCAACACGATTCCAACGGTCGACTTTCCCACTCCAAACTGGTTTGCAACTGACCGGTAGCTGTCTGGAGTTGCCAGCTTCCAGATTGCAATAGCCACCCGCTTCTCCACTGGCAGGGCAGCTCTCAATCTCGTGTCCTTGCGCCGCAGGGTGGGGGCGAGCTCCTCACACAGTCCCATGAAAGTGGCTTTTCTCATCCGAAAGTTGTGCAGCCACTGCTTGTCATCCCTTCCATGACGATGTGATCCCACCACTCGGTGCTTGTTTCCCGAGCCCAAAAGTGGCGTTCCATGGTGCTGAGCATGTCCGTGAATGCCACAAGCAATTTCGTGTCGTACGCGTTACGCGGCTCGATAGCATCGTCGGACTCCTCACCCTCACTCTCACTGTCACTTTGGATCTTAAGGAATAGTTCAACAGCCAAACGTGACGTGCTGGTGAGACTCGTCAGCATACGCCTCAGCAGTTCGGACTCCATTTCCCGCAGACAGATCGCGCTGCACAGAAACCGTTGAAAGATGGCGCCAAAGGTGGACGGAAACAAAGGGATTTCTGGGATGCGAAGCGATGCATCACGGGGCATTGGGACAGGACCCAGAATCCCCCACACCCACGCCCCCTTCCCACAACCCACGGCGCCAGAATGGGAAAAGGTGCTCTGTGGGGTAGCTGCCCATAATGCACCGCTCCCAATAGCTCTGCAATTGCCGCAAATGTGGTCACGACAGTGCGCTGGGCAGCTGTCAGTGTGGACAGACTGCAGCGCTTTCCCTACTCAGCTGCACGAAGTCAGGTTTAACTCACAGCGCTGTACATCTGTAAGTGTAGCCAAGACCTGATAAAATGAAGCAGAACATTGGATATAAACCCCTGAAGCCCTTACAGGAAGGTTTAAAGAAAAAAAATGATAGGTTAAGTTATAATGCATTAGACAGCTAAATGGATATCTCCTAGCAAGAAATTTCAGACTTGGGAGTCTAAAGTTAGTCACCTAAATTCATATTTAGTACTAAGTGGCCTGATTTTGAGAGGTGCTGAACACTTACAACTCCCATTGAATTCAGTGGGAATTGGGAGTACTCAGCACTTCTGAAAATCAAGCCACTATGGATTTAGGTAGACGCCCAAGATTGAAAAGTTTAGCCTTAGTTTTAGTTGAACTAGTCAAAACCTATCCCATTTACATTGTGCTTTTTTTGTTTGTTAGGCTTTTTTTTTTTTTTTGGTTTCTTTTTAATGAAAACATGGGGAAAAATCATAAAGCTTTTCTTGATTTCCCCCATCCCCTCAGCTTTTCATCCAGCTCTAGATTCCAGGGCCAACCATGTGGCACCTTTGTTGAGAATCCTCGTGTGGCAGTTATCATGAAAATAGACCCACCCCCTCAATTTTTCACAAAGCAGTTCTACATATAGATCAGTGCAGATGCAGTATTTTGCAGGGGGGAGGGGAAGGTGGGTGGGCCAGTATAAAATAATACTGTGCAAATGAATGCTATGCACATTGGCTGTGTCTTTATTAAAGATAGAGACTTGCATAATATCGAATACTTTACACAAGAAGTACAGGTAATCTTCAAGATCCCTGGTTGTTTTGTAAAGCAATCAGGTTTATTTACTACGAGTTTTAGATTCTTAGATCGACTCTTGATGAACATGCATCATAGATACTCCATTCTAATAGTCCTCAGTTGTTGTAATATACTGATAGTTTCTCTGATAAGCAAGAGAAGAAAAGGAGCGTTTCCCCAATAGCTATAGTCATTTCCATCAATATATGAATATTGGGTCACCAGCCTGAGCCTGTTCTCTGCTACTGCAGCCTGTTCCCCCTAGGGTTCCTAAAGCCTGCTCCTTCCTAGTTCTGTAACCAACCCTGCCTTACTCACCACTACTTTTTATCTTTAGACAACACCCTGGAGGTTCAAGGTGTTTTCAACATTCAAGGAATGCGCTGTATGAAATTCCCAGACAAGTCTAAAAATCACAGGAAGTTTAGTAAATCAAGGTTTATACAAATTTTGTGTCATCGCGGGGGATAAGCTGTAGCTTACATTTCTCATCTGCCTGCTTGTTTGTTTGTTCTTCTTTCACCCTTTGGCAGGGCAATGTGTCATAGACCCAGCCTCTGGAATCAGATGTCTCTTTTGTTCTCCTTTCCTCTCTGGTGTGTCCCTCGGTTATACCTTTCATGCTGTTTTGATCTCTTTTCTGCCATCTCCCTGGCAAGGATGTTTGAACAGATGTGCTCTCTGAGGAGGATATGAAATATATGTTACATGTTTCTCAAATCCTGTATTTGCTGTTTTGGCCAAACAGTGGTGTGGTTCCGTCATGAAATAAATTGATCCCAGTTCTAAAATGAAATATCTGTTGTCAGCTGTCTCCAGAAATCCCTTGTGCGGAACCATTCTGTATTCTTTTCAGAGTGGTAGCCGTGTTAGTCTGTATCAGCAAAAACAATGAGGAGTCCTTGTGGCACCTTAGAGACTAACAAATTTATTTGGGCATAAGCTTTCGTGGTCTAAAACCCACTTTATCAGATGCATGGAGTGGAAAATACAGTAAGCAGGTATAAATATACAGCACATGAAAAGATGGGAGTTGCCTTACCAAGTGGGGGGGTCAGTGCTAACGAGCCAATTAAATTAAGGTGGAAGTATTCTGTATCTCATAGAATCAAATATTGTTAGCTTTTGGCAGAGAAAAAGCAGTTACTGTTACAGGCATGGCTTGTTTTAACTTTCCCAGTGGTAACCAGTTAAAGTATATGAAAGAGAAGAGATCAGAAATAGTATCCTAGGGTAGAAGTTCTATTGGCTTTAGTAATGCAGATGCCTAGATTCTGTGGTGATGGAGACCATGTAAATACCTTTGTGTTTAGATAGACTTGAATCCACTATTCGTTGTGTTTTACATGTAAAAGAATAAGAAATTACTAAGCAAGCTTTGAGCCAACACACACAAAAAAAGAAACAAGAGTTCTAAAGGATTGGATTATTAAGGTGGTAGTTGTTTCTCCATTAAACTTGTCTGATCTAATGGCACATTAATTTAAACCGCTCAACAGTATTTTCTGAATAATTCATGAGAGAGACAGAAAGAGGAAAAGACACATCTTTTGAACTGAATCTAAAGTTTTTTTTTATCTGATAAATTTGTAGTCAAGGCTTTCCCTGACTAGCCACTTACAGGAGAAACTGATTTTTAAAAGTCCATGATTTCCAGGGCAGATAGTGCAGTGGCTGCTGTAGAAAATCTATTTTGAGGTAATAGCAGGAAACTTTACCAGAAGCTTGAGGTTTTTCTCTGAAGCTGACAAGGAGATAGCTAACTACCTTGGCATGAATCTAGTCTGTTCATTAAGGCGCAAAGCCTCAGTATTCTGTGCATTGCTGAGGTTTGTGAGGGTCAAAGAGAGAAGGAATTTTTATTCACCCCAGGGATGCAGAGTGGTAGCAGAACTATCTCACAACCATGACTGCAGTCTCAGCTCCGCAGGAGCCCCTTCAACTCTGGAACACATCCTCCCCTTGGGTAAGGGGAAAAAGGCAGTGAATCCATGGAATGAAGGATCCACCAGCTCTGCTCATTCCCAGTCTCCCTTTGTACTGACACATTCTCTTTATGATGGCATAACAGGAGACCCTGCAGAGCTGTGCTCCACTGTGTGCAGTGTGGAGGCCCCTTCCATTGGTTCCTTCGACACCACCCCAGCCCAAGTTGTGTAATCGCAAAATTTTAGTGACATCTTGCCTGTCCTCCTTGCCTGTAGAGAGTAGGGTAGAATTTGCCTCTAAATTTAGATATAGTATTTTAAGGTTAAATCTTGCCAACTTTATTCTTAGACATATTTTATCATTGTTCTTTGCATTAAACTTAGGGTTGCCAACCCTCCAGGATTGTCCCGGAGCCTCCAGGAATTAAATATTAATCTTTAATTAAAGATTGTCATGTGATGAAACCTCCATAGGGTGACCAGATAGCAAGTGTGAAAAATTGGGACAGGGGGTGGGAGGTAATAGGTTCCTATATAAGCAAAAGCCCTGATTATCAGGACTGTTCCTATAAAATCAGGACATCTGGTCACCCTAAACCTCCAGGAATATGTCCAACCAAAATTGGCAAGCCTAATTAAACTCCAGTCCTCGCAGATCTCAAAGCAAATTCCGTGCATGGAAAGAAGGGAGGATGTGATTTCAAGGGAAGAGTTGTCCGAGTGAACATCGAGTAAGGACTGCAGGGGTAAGGTAATAATTTAGAAGAACTGGATTTTTTGTGTGTGTGTGGCTAAGAATGAATTGTCTGCCAAACCTCACATATAGTCCCAGTGTCATACCTACTTGACATAAATTCTTTCACAATTTTTGGCCCTAGATTTTCACCATATCCTTCCTTTGTTGTCATTTAGACAGGTAAGCCTAAGTAGCTATTTTAACATTCCTCATAAATTGATCCCTCTTTGCCCCTATTCCCCCCACCCTTTCTGAATTTCCTCCTGCTTGTCAACATTGTTCTGTTACTGAGGTGTCCAGAATTGAATTGTGCTCAGTATTCTCACCTGTGATTGATCTGTGACTTGATGCCCTTGCATATGCAGCCAGACATGACATTGGCTTACTTTCTTTCCTTTATTTTTTTCTTCTGCTGCAGAACTGCACTGCAAGTTCATATCCAATTTACAGTTAACTATTTTTTAATAAATTGTCAATTCTTTTAAGATTTTTGGCCAGCTATATGAGGTAGGGACAAATTCTGTCCTGAATTACATTCTGTGCAACCCACTAGCTTCCATAGGTTTAAATAGGGTGTAAGTCAAGTAAAACTTAGCTCTAAATGATTTGGAGTCACAACTCCTTTTTGTTTTAAACTGCATTCATTATTGTTTTCTAAAAGCTTTTCAGTTTACTATTAAAATCATATTATGTATTTTAATGTGGTACATTCTACTTAAAAGGCAACATCAGTAGAATATAATAATCATAAGATAATGGTCTTCTCCTGCTTACATAAATATCAAACAGAAGCCAAGATATTTACTTTTCAAAGCAAGAAATCCTGTGACACCAATTTATTACAAAGACTTTATTTCTGTTATACCAAATGCTATAATGGACATTTGATAATTTTGGCTGATGAATGGTTATACATGAGAGTAAAGGTTGCTCAATGTACCACTGGTGCAAATCTCCATTTTAATTGTGAGGCTTCTGTGCTTCAGGCAATCAGCAAAGAGATTATTCATAACCTACAATTTTGTGCAAGTATCGTATTTGAGTAAGCTGGTTTCTGCTTGCATGAGAATTATTGAACAACTGCAGTCTGTAAGAAAGTTTCTCCATCTATTTTATCTAATGATCTATGTATTTTATTACTGGAGATGTGAATTTTATCAGATTACTTATTGAAATTCTGTTGCCATGTGCAATACTTTAGGTAAAAAGTATTTATCAACCTTACAGCTGTAAATTCTTAATTCTATTAAGCAAAATGAGCTGCAATAATTAGTCTCTGTTCCTTTTTAGATTAACAAAATGATTTACCTTGTTGTGCCCATAGCAGGACTGTGAACTTTAATGAATTCTTTTAGTCAATGATTTTGTTGTGGAGGGGTAGTCTGTCTTAAACAGCATTTCTGACTAGGAACAAGGAGCTGCATTTGTTGAATATCAGTACATTGTGTATAGAAAAATGTATTGAATGGAAACATTAATATAAATTTCCTAGCTGTGAGCCCTATTAAACTGTGAAATAGTCTTTAAGTTTAAAGGCTGTGGTGGGAGTCAGAATGCTTGAGATCTTTAATTATAGTTGATAGGGTAAATTTTTTAAAAGCACTCAAATCACATTTTCAAAAGAGACTTAGGCTCCTACGTGCCTACATCACTTTTGAATATGGGACTTCGGATCCTATATCAATTAGATACTTTCAAAAAATTTACCCTACGTTTTAGCAATTTTACCTGCAGCATGAAAGAGACAGAGGCATGTTGAGTGCAATGTTCTTTTTAGGTTATAGAAGCAGAGACAGTTTGAAAGTTGTTTACATGCCAGAAAGTTAGGAGGGTGGTTGTTTTTCTGCTTTGTCAATAAGTCAGATAGAAACCTGCAATTGGTCACATATTACAGGGGATAGTTTCTTAGGCTCTGTTCCTGAAAATACCTCCTAGCACATTCTTAACTACACATGAGTAATACCATTGTAATCAAGGAGGCTGTGCATTTGCATAAGTGTTTGCCATGACTGGGGCTCAAATTTGGAGTATCTGTATGTTGGATGGTGTAACAGGGCAGGATTCACCATCACAGCGCCTCCTGCTGGCCCTCCTGGGAATTAGCTCTGGTTTCGCCAGAGCACCCTCGTCTAGTAGTGTCTCACCCGTCATCACTCTTGCCTCGTCGTCTAGAACCCTTATCGCTCCCGGACCATGATGGGTTACACAGCCCTCCGGCTGGCCCCACTCGGTTCTCTCCCCCCTTCCAGGGGACCCAACAGTCCTCAGTCCAGCCACTTGACTCAAACTGCAATCTCTGGTCTAGCCACTCGCCTAAGTGGCAAACTGCAGTCCATGCACTGGCCACTCCACTTGGTGGCAAATGGGGGGGCAAAGGCAGGGGGGACACGGGCCCGCCCACTACTCCAGGTCCTGGCCCAGGGACCCTATAGCTGGCAGCCACTTACTGCCCCTCCTCCTACTCTGCCATCTGTTTCCCTGGGCCACTTCCCCACAACCCTAGCACCTTCTCCATCCTTATGTCAGGGCCTCAGTCTGGCAGCCATCAGGCTGGAGCTCCCTCTTGTTTCCCTGACCCTGTCCAGCACTGCTGTTTCTGTGATGCCATCTCTCTCAACCCTCCTACAGGGCAGCCAGTCCTCCTCCCTTGGCCTCCGGGGAGAGACTGCCTCTGTTCTGCTCAGCAGCCCTTCTTATGTGGGCCAACCTGGCCCTGATTGAGTGCTCCACTAAGCCTTCTGCCTATTGGCTGGCTCAATAAGCCCTCTTCTAATTGGCTGGGTTCTACACAGCCTCCCCAAGGCTGCTTTAACCATTCCTCTGCCTGTGAGGGGCAGCCACTCCACCACAGATGGGTTACACAGAGCTGTATGGCATTTAGAGAAAACTTAGATACTTGCGTACACTTGAAGCTCATGTTATAATTCTGTCAGTGTCATTCACTTTGATGCCAGTAGTAGTTCTTGGAGTGATTGCACACCTCCATTCCACTTGAGGTGAGTGTGCACCCCGTGCACAGTTGTTGGAGATTTTTTCCCTCAGCGTGGCTTTATTGTCCTTTGTAACTGCATGAAAATTTAAAGGGTAGAGCCTCCCCTGTCCACCCTCAGTTCCTTCTTACCACCTGTGGTGGTTGTTGGCACAATTACAGCCTTGCTACTGTAAGTTCTTCCCGCGTGGCTTGTAAAATATACTTGTTTTTACTTAGAGTAGACTCATAGTTAGAGTTTTAGATCGTCTGTATTTAAGGTAGTGGCTAGTTAGTTATCTGTTTCAATTTTAAGGTCTAGTGTTGGAACTGTGCCTCGATCTCTGGTGTTTAAATCACGTCGCTCTTTCACCAAACCAATGTCGGTGAGTGACCCTTACCCAAGCTGCCTTAAACGCTTGGGGGAGTCCTATGTGAGTGACAAATAACACACTTGTAAAGGATTTAAACCTTGCTCAGAAAAGGAC
The DNA here is from genome assembly GCF_002925995.2 of Terrapene triunguis. NCBI lineage: Eukaryota > Metazoa > Chordata > Testudines > Emydidae > Terrapene > Terrapene triunguis. Next base: position 4,469,814 of record NW_020664499.1, read on the forward strand.
AAACTTAACTTTACTTTTATGGAGGCAGTGCTCTGTCCTTCTTCTGAGCCATCCAGTTTGGAGTGGGCACTGGGTACGTCAGCTCCCCCATTATTGGAAGATTCAGATTCTTAGTCTCTTCAGACTTGGAGGTTGTGTCCTATGTGTCCCAGCCTAGGCAGGATGTGAATCCTCTGTCAGGGACTTAAGCCACATGGTTTCTACCTCAGCAGTGGCCAGAAACAAGGGGCAGTGGCTTGGTCAGGGATGAGTCCCAGGACCCTGTCAATGGTCTCTCTGAACCCTATGGGGTTCCCCCCCCCCAGCTGGCAGGTTATCCGCTTATCTATCCCAATCTGTCTCCATGGGTGCATGTTGGGAGCATCAGCGCTGTAGATAACACCTTCCCGTGATCGGTGCAGAGCAGGTGGAAGCCATCCCAGCTGTTCCTCCAGCAGAGGAGATAGAGCAAACTCCACTTCAGCATCCCCGTGCTGCTGCTTCCTCATCACCAGATAAGGTGGGTAGAGGCAATGAGTGACTCTTCCCCACCAGATGTTTATAGAGCTCACCAGGGACTTGCTAAAAAGAGTAGCCACAGTCTTGGATATCCAAGTGGAGGAGGTCTGAGAGAAATCCCACAAGCTGGTGGATATGTTGGCTTCTGGGAGACCCACCAGGGTGACTCTCCTGATCAGTGAGGCTGTTGTGGAGCTGTTCAAGGCATTGTGGCAGACCTCATCTTCCCTCCCCCATGGCGGAAAGGGCAGAGAGCGGATACCATGTTCCCTCTAAGGGATTTGAACACCTATCCACACATCCCCCAGTGAACTTCTTAATAGTTGGCGCAGCAGAGGCAGGGACATCATTTTGACACCAAAAGGAAAGGTTTCAAAGAATCTGGACCTTTTTGACTGTAAGCTTTATTCTACAGGGGACTGCAGTTTAGGATTGCAAATCAACAGGCGCTCCTCAATCGGTATAACTTTACTTTGCGGGGTAACATTTTGAAGTTCAAGGACAGGTTACCTAATAACTTCAGAAAGGAATTCATTTTGATGGTGGAAAAGGGTAATCTAGTGGCCAGAACAGCTCTTTAGGCCTGCTTAGATACAGCTGACTCAGCAGCTCGGACCATGGTGTCTGCCATAACCATGAGAAGCTGTTCATGGCTGCATTTGTCCCGCCTCTCTCCAGAGGTAAAGCAGACGATCGATGACCTACTATTTGAAGGTCTCTTTTTTAGATAAGACAGAAGATAGGCTTCATAGCTTACATGGATTCTAGAGCGATGCTGAAGTCGCTTGGAATTTATATGCTGGTGACAAAAAGGAAGCAGTTCTAGCTGGAGCTGACCTATAGTCATCTGGGATTTATGCCTTAGTTCCAACACCTGTTGAGAAAAAAGGGACAGAAATTATAGGAAGCAACCACCACCACCACAGAGTGCCATCTGCTCTTACCCCACTATTTGCCAATCCTTTATCCCACTTCCTAACTGCTTGGAACTGCCTGACCTCAGATCTGTGGGTCTTAAGCATGGTGGATTTGGGATACACCTTCCAGTTTCTTTCTGTTTCCCCTTTCTGTCCCCCCTTCCCCATCCCTTTTCAAGGACCACGCTCACAAGACTGTCCTTCTGTAGGAGGTCCAGTTGCTCTTCAAGCAGTGGCCATAGAGGAAGTTCTTCTGTTCCTCAGGGGAAAGGGGTTTTATTCCTGCTGCTACTTTATTCCGAAAGCAAAATGTGGTCTCAGGCCTATCCTAGATCTAAAAGAGTTAAACAAATTCCAGAAGAAAATAAAATTCTGCATTGAACATAAATTAAAATAAAATAAACTTGAAAATAAAATTCTTCCATTATTCCTTTCCTGGAGCAAGAGGACTGATATACTGCCCTTAACTTAAAAGGTACATTCAGACTGTTAATCGCTCCTCTCATTTTCATGAAGTAGCAGTGTTCCTTCGAAAGTCAGAGGTCCAAATGTTCCTTTATCTGGACGACTGGCTGGTGAGAGGCAGGTCTCAGGTACTGTCCAGTGTAGCCATTATCCAGTCTACCTTTTCCATGCTGGAGCTCCTGGTCAATGTGGACAATCAATTCTGAAACTAGTACAGGGGAATAGAATGCATTGGTATGGTCCTGGGCTCTACAAAAAACAAAGCTTTTCTACCACAGTCGAGTTTCAAAACATTGCGGGGCTTTGCTCTGGAACTAAAAGCACATCTGGTCACCACAGTATTCAGCTGCCTCAGGCTCCTAGGGCACATGGTGGTGTGTACCTATGTAGTGCAGCACACCAGACTGCACCTCAGAGAGCTTCAAAAATGGCTAGCTTCTTGTGTATTCACTGAGCCATCATTGTCTAGATATGACTACCAATGCTAATCCTGTCCTCCCTGGACTGGTTGACAGGCCCTCTGAAAGTTTGTATGGGGGCCGCTTTTCCACACAACCAGTCTTTAGTCACGGATGTGTTGGCCTTGGGTTAGGGAGAGAACGTAGGGGAACTGCAGACTCGGGGTCTTTGGTCTTCTCAAGATTTGGAAGCTCATATAAACATCAGGGAATTGTGAGCTATTTGTCTAGCTTGTTCAGCCTTCCTTCCATGTCTCAAGGGAGGGAAAAATTGCTATTGTTAACAGACAACACAGCAACTATGTTTTGTATGAATAGACAGGGAGGAACCTGATTATGCTGGAGAGTGATTCTCCTTTGGGAGTTCAACATAGCCAGCTCTATTCACCTCAGAGCTGTTTACCTTTCAGGGATGCAGAATATATTGGCAGATCAGTTGAGCAGCTCCTTTACTGATCACCATAAGTGGCTGTGACCTGGGGTGCCTAGGACAGCCCTCACTGGAAATACCAAGGTCAGGGCAGGCTGCAGAAGGGAGAGCAGACACTCCCAAAACTGGTGGTTAACACTAAAGTTAAACTCTTCAACCAGTCAGAAACTGTGCTCCTAATCCCCCACACTGGTTATCAAGAGCAAAAAAAGAAATCTCACAGCCTCCTTTATTGCATTCCAGTTCTCTGGCTCCCAATCAGCCCCTAGATGCAGTAAAGCGAGGAGTTATTTTAAAACTCTGCTCACTAGACAAAATGTTCTTCTGACCAGGGCCGGCTCTAGGCACCAGCAAAACAAGCTGGTGCTTGGGGCGGCACATTTTTAGGGGCGGCATGGCCGGCGCCAGAATGCCACCCCTAAAAATGTGCCGCGGCCGCCCTAGCTCACCTCCGCTGCTGCTGCCTGGGAGGGAGGGGGAGA
>NW_020664499.1:4473463-4528722 GCF_002925995.2 Terrapene triunguis
GGGGGGGGGGGCGGCAAAAATTGTTTTTGCCTTGGGCGGCAAAAATCCTAGAGCCGGCCCTGCTTCTGACCCAAAAGGCCAGCCATATTGCCAGGTCAGTATTAGGTTGGATCTTACCTAATATCCCACACTGCCAGCCAATCCTTTAGCATCTAAAACTAAAGGTTTATTACAAAGAAAAAAGAAAGAACAAGAAGAGAGTTGTTAAATGGTAAAGCAATCACATCCATACAAAGACTTCAAAGTCCACATATTAGGTTCTTAGTAGTATTGGTGAGTTTGCTGACTCGAAAGTCCCTCTGGAACACATCCACAGCTTGGATGGGTCATTCAGTCCTTTGTTCAGAGCTTCAGTTTGTAGCAAAGTTCCTCCAGACTGGTAAGAAGCAAGATTGAAGACAAGAAGCAGGATTGAAGACAAAATGGAGAAGATGCAGATGCCCTTTATAGTCCTTTTGCCATGTGTCTGGTACTTCCTTTGTTCCAAACACAAGATTCCCAACACACAGCATGGAAATGCTTTAGAGTTCTGTGTCCATAGGCGTACCACATACCTTGCTGACTTGACTCATCAGGTGTAGTCCCTGGTCTTTCAATGGGGTTCATTGTACAGTTGATATACCCTACATATCTATAACTCATAATACAAAGGTGATACAAACATATAAATAAGATTATCATACTTTGCAAATCATAACATTTTCACAGATACCTTTCATGGCTTATCTGGTCAGATTCCTTGCAATTTTACAATATTGGTATCACTAATATTATAATGGTCTCCCATATTCCATATTGCATCACCATACACCCTTTATCCCTGCACACAGTCACTCAAGCCTCCCCGATGGGCACCACTGAGGGGAAAACATCTCTGACAATCATGCACTGGGCATGCACTCAGGTACAATGGAATGGACATGTGCAACATATCTCAGAGAGCAACAGTTACGTTCTTACACTGTGTATAAGAAGGAGATTACCTTTTCAACAGTGTGAAGAAGCTGCAGCCCAAATGTATGGCAAAACCCCCCAATTAATTAAGGAAAACTGTATAGTGTTGTTAATTTAATTTGAACCATACAATATCCAAAATTATTATAATTTTCATTTGGTGGGGTCTTGTTCAGACTATATTAAATCTAAATGGCTCCTGGATGCACCAGAACAAAAAAGCATTTGATGCCAATGGCTTTTCAGTCATTTGAGTTTGGGAGGAGATTTATGAGTCCTTCATTTTCCTCCTAAGGAATGGAGCACAGCTCACCTAGTGTGAGGCTGGCAAACAGCAACTAGCTGAAAGCTGCACAGCCATCTGTTATTAGGCATAAGATTTACTGCTCCCTTTCACTGTGGAGCCTGGATTCAAGACATCCAGTGATTCTACCTTAAATCTGTGCTTGTGTCTTGTTTAGACCGCTTAAATATGCCATGTATAATTGATAGAGTGTGGGAAAAATCATACTGAACTGTTTTTTAAGGTACTTTGTAGGCATCGGATGATACTTTGGGTCCTATTTTTGTCAAATAAAAAAAGCATAGAAAAGAAGCAAGCATTTTGGCTAGATTAAGACAGAAAAACTTCAAGTAAGAATAGCTTAGTTAAGGGCAAAATCCACAAGATGCAGAAAAAGATCCCTCATCCCTCCCCCAACTCTCTGCAGGAAACCCACAATAATTACTCCTTTAGGGAGAGGGTTTAGCAGTTACATGGAGGTGCAGGGGCACGCGTTCTCATTTGCAGGAAACCCTGATGATCTGTGGATATTGACGTCAAACCCTGTGGATTCAGCAGCATCCATGGTGTCAGGGCCGGCTCTAGGCACCAGCGCTCCAAGCATGTGCTTGGGGTGGCACTTTCCAAGGGGTGGCACTCTGCCGCCCCCCCCCTTTTTTTTTTTTTTGCTTGGGACGGCAAAAAGCCGGGAGCCGGCCCTGGCCAGAGCCCTGCCGCTGAGGAGCCAGAGCATCATCCCCTGGAGCCGAGCCCAGGCTGCGGTGGTGAGAGGGGCTCCCGGAATGTGTGAGGAGCCGGGGAGGGAGGGAAGTGGGGCCCAGGATGCAGGGAGGGAGGAGGGGACCTGCTGCCACCACCACTGCTGCTCTGAGTCTCCCCAGGGTGGCATGGCGTTTCCCCGCCCAAGTGGGCTAAGCAGGGCACCGCCAGGCTGGGCAGAGGGCACAGATCCCGGCTCGCACACTGATGGGGCAAGTGGCTGGGCAGCCTGAGCTAAGCACCTCCCCCACCTCAGCCCTGAGCTCTTGCCCCGGGCCCCCACAGCGCCAGGGGAGGGGAGAGGCAGAGCCCGGCTCCGAGCTGGGCAGCGAGGGATACTGCCCCACCAGGGGACCCCCGCGGCTCGGGCACCTGGGGGTCAGTGTCCGTCCTCTCGGCTTTGCCTGCACGGGGCTGGGGAAGCAGCTGTCAGTGCCTGCTGCTCGCAGCCTCTTCACTTGTACCTCCCCCCATCGCTCCTTCGCCGCACCCCTTCCCCTTGTACTCTCCCTTCACCCGCACCTCCCCCCTTGTACCCTCCCGCACCTCCCCCTTCCCCTACACCTCTTCTCCCGCAACCCTCCTGATACCCCCTCTCCTCCTCCACCCTCCTCCGCGAGTACATCACACCCCACTTCTCTGCCAGTGTAGAGCCCCCAAGCACCCCCACACCCGCTTCTCTGCCTGAACCCTCTTTACTAGATCCCCATCCCTTTCCAGGTACAAGGTTTGAGGGTTAGTCCCTATGCCTTCCATGTGCATTTGGAGCACTAAAGATGGGGTGATGGGGGGGGGAATTTATACTAAAGTGAAATAAAAATAGGAGAAACGGTTTGATCCCCACTGAAAGTGTAAACGGGGCTTGCTGTGGTGAACGAGGCGGTCACATTTTCAGGGGGGAGCCCAGGGCTGGGGCGGCAGGGGGTGTGGGTGGGGAGAGAGCCCAGGGCTGGGGTGGGGGGCAGCCACAAATGTTTTTGCTTGGGGCGGCAAAAAACCTGCATAGTGTGTATCTTCCCCTCCAGACTTCTCCCAGCAACCAAACCATTTTATCAGTATGAGGTGTATAGTACAACTCACGCCAGCCCTTTGCCCCACTGGTGTGCTCCTACTCTTAGGGAAGAAGGAGGCATGGAGAGGCATTCAAACTAGAGTGTTCTCCCAAATATGTGGGTTCCTTCATTGAGCATATTATGGAGAGCTGCACCCATGCTTCCACTTGAAAATGTTCCCCAGTATCCAACAAATCTCCAATCATTCTTTGATCTTGTGGAAGGCTTCCACAAGTTTGGGGAAAGATAGTACCCTAGATACTACTCCCCTCCATTTATGTTCTTGCTCCTTTGCTCTCTTCTGCCCTGCACAAGAGATGGGAGCATGTGGACCAAAAAAGGTTACACAAGCCATAGTACTCCTACATCCACGTTGTCCTCTTGGACCCTGTTTGATTTCCTGGTAGGAGTTGTTAATAGCCAATGTTATTGTGCTCGTGCTGATAGACTATTATCGGGGACCATGCTGAAGTTATAAACTGTAACTTAATATATCTGATTTTCAGAGGTGCTGGCACTTGTAGCTCCTGTTGATATCAGTTGGCTTTTGTAACTACTCAGCACCTCTGAAAATCTGGCCCTGTGTTATTTAGGTTCTTTTAATTGACATTTTCTTACTCAGACTGACAGGATAGGAAATCTAGGCAAGTTGCCTGGGTTACAAAACTCTTAGAACATTTCTATAATGTCTAGATGAAAATAGTAATTGTTAACTGTGCCTCATTTTTACCATGGATGTGATTTTTGTGAATAAAATTCATTTTCTTAGCTGGATCAATATTTGTCAAATAGAAAAGGAAAGAGATATTAGATATCTATTTTCAGACATGTAAGACAGTATCACCTACAATGCAAAATGTTACATATATAATATGTATGTATAGTTTATATCATTTGTATAGTGTATATTAAGTATATTGTAATTTATATTATGGATATATAGAATGAACCTCAACTATTTGGCTGGCATTCCTTATAAATTCACAAGTTTTATGGCCCCTCAGCTATTTGCCTTGCACAACTTAAAAAGGCTGCTGGTTTTGGTAGCAGAGTTTATAAATTTCTTTAATCAACAAGTGCCCACCTAATTAACTGTGTGTCCATGTGCAGTGCATATATGTGTAAGTGTGCATCTGTATGCCTAAGAAAATGTTCTTCTGACTCCCAGTCCATAATTTTGAATTGAACAGCTATATCTTTGTTAAATTAAAACCAATATTTTCCAACCCCCCCCCCCCAAAAGATACTAGTGATGGTTACAGATTCTGTGTCAAGTTTCAGGTTTGAAATTTTAAGGTGAAAACTTCATTCACATTTTCCTTGTCTAAATGTAGTATGGTTAGAGTTTTTAATCACCCTTGCCAACCTCAGAAGCTGCTAAAGGGAGTTTGCTCAAACCTTATGAAAGAATTCAGCAGTTTGTAGAAATAAGAGGTTCAATTCTGCTCTCAGTTAAACTAGTTTCAGTTGTCTTTAGAATTTGGCCACAAGTATGGAAAAGAGAAGTCCAAATTGAATACTTTAATTTCACATCCTCAGAACTTTCTAGAGACTTTAAAGGCAATTGTTTTGCAACATTAACTAGAATGAGTTCTACCAGGTACTGTAAATGTATGAGATGTTAGGTTTGTGTATCAGTGAAACTGTTTTTGGTGTTCTCTGAAATGCTCATTTATACTATTAGGTAATATTATAGAATCATAGAATATCAGGGTTAGAAGGGACCTCAGGAGGTCATCTAGTCCAACCCCCTGCTCAAAGCAGGACCAATCCCCAACAGTATGTTTGGGAATTACAGTACACACCTACTGTGATCACCTACATTTCAAGCAAGTAAAGGACAGTTGCTTAAAAAATAATTGACAACTAATAAAAATTATGGGACAAAGCTCACTTGTAATAGAGCAGCATCACACAATATTTCATTCTTGATACAAAATCGTACATTTTTGTCACACAGTATGATCCTTTGCATGAGTATTACTTGAAACAAACTGTATCTGATCAAATGAATTGTAATAGCAGCTAGTTGCATTTGGGCTGTGAGATATTGGGTGCCAAATATTGGATGTCCCTTAAAACATAGGATATGTGCCACCCTATTTTCCAGGATATATTTTTATATTCATGATAGCCATGAAGGTGAATAAAACTAAAGGCTATTCAGAGTTAGTGCTGTTTATGCAATGTAGTATCTTGTTCAGAGAAAACAACGTGGCTTACCAGTTAAGGAGCAGAATCATTGCTGAGTAAACCCTTCACACCTAATAGTTTTCTTACATTATCAATATTCATGCAATGAAATATATTATGCATTCAGATCAGTGGAAGTTGTGTGATTTAAATCCTGTGTGCCTCTTTGAAAATTCAGTGCTGCTATATGTTTGTGTATTTACTAGATCAAATTATTCCCCAATTACTGAATCTTGTAGGCATTTTGAAATTACAGTGTATATCATTATAATCTGTGCCTTGTTTTTTTGGAATTTTCAAAACATCTTGAAAATTAAGGTTTGGTTTGAAAGCTTTAATAAGGTTACTTTTTTAAATGACATACCAAAATGCATAGAAAAACATAGATTGAATTTCAAGCTAATTAATCTTTCTCCTTCAGAGAGCTTCCTTTTCTAGTGTGTAAAGCTGGTGCTATGTACAGTATTTTTGTTTATAGTAGTATAAACATTTTCAGCCTGTGTCTTCATTGCTGAAATAACCCACCTCTTTCATATCAACTCTTACCTAGGAGCCGCACTGCAGACTCATTGATGTAGGTTTTTTCTGCATGGCAGCCAAGGCTAAACTGTGATTTCATTGCATGATGCAACTTCACCTTTTTGGTTGTCTATGGGATTAATTATATTTTATTCTTGTACTGCCTGTGCATGTCAACGTGCTTATCCTAATGGCCTATACACTGAATGCAGTCTAAGCATTAAGTGCATGCACCAGAATTTAAAACAAGAAAGTTTGAACAAATATAAATTATGGTTATCAGTATCTGGAGTTACACTCTTATAGAACTAAATTAGTCCCAATATGTATCAGGTCTGTCAATTTAAAATGTCTGGCATCATATGGTAGCTAACCAAATGGATAAGCGCTAACAGATGGGTGAGGTCAGCAGGAGAGAGTGAGAGAGAACATACTACCTACTTGCTATTATTCTTAGATGAGGGCTGAGTGAATGCTAAAAGCATTCAAAAGTCAGGTAAGCCTCCCATTGACCGCAAAGCCTCTTCACAGTAGGCTATGCTGGCAATAGTTAGGATTAAAATACCAGTTCTTATCAGATATAAAGCTTTGGGAAGAAACTTAAAGTACTATAATCTGCTATATTTAACCTGCAAAATAATTTAAAATTAATTCCGTTAACGAATACCACCAAAAGTATTGATTGAGATTTGACATGAAGAATCACAGTCCTGTTCTAAACTCCTTTTGCAAACTGTTTGGACCGTCCAAAATAGCACTTCATTAATATTTGTTCTTAGATGTGTTGACAGAAACCTTTAATCTAAAGTGGCAAGAGATGTGTGATTAGTACTAATTCTAAAGGTTGGGTCTTGATGGAATAATGACATATCACCGCTGGGAAACTTACTACCAAAATATACGGTATTTTGAGCATCTTCTCTAAACTTAGTTTGGTGTTATTATTGATTAGCAGATGTAATCACGTGAATCTTGTGTTCAGTATGTGTCCAAATGTTATGCACTATATGTTTTCCTTTCAGGATTGATTAAATATTCTCTAGCAATCTGTGATGCATGGAGGCTATGCATTGCCCACTTTCCGCCCTCTCCCCCCCCACACACACATACACCCACACTTTGCATTAGTATTCATTTTAATGGTATTTTAAGCATGAAAAATTATGTAGATAAGTGGAACTGTAAATGTGAAAAAAATACTTAAAAATTTGCTATTAAAAAATCCAATGAATACACACAAATATATTCAGAATGGAACAGAAATAATGAACATTGCTGAAAGAACATCATTTTACAACAGCTGTAGTGTGATGTCCAGCGATGTTTTGCATCTCTGAGGATTCTCTACTATTTTTTGCCTTTATTTTTTTACATACTTAGGATACCATATAATACTGGTTACCCTTCTGCTGAAGAGAGATGGAGGATCTTGCCAGTGCTGTTTCTGAATTGACCAGAAGTGTTTTTGTAGAATAAAGGAGGTACTTCCTTCCAATGTGGAAGCGGTGTGAGCAGAGTTCTGTTTCTGACTCTGCCACTGTGTGGTATTGAGCAAGGCACTTAACCTTGCTATTCATCAGTTTTCCCCATCAGCTGGGATAAAAATACTTCCCTCCCTCAGTTATAAGGGTGTTATAAGGCTTAACAAATGTTTGTAAAGCATTTTGATATATTGTCAGAGAAGAGCTGTACATTTTTTATTCTATCAATATAATTCCTCATATTGTCTCCCACCTTGGGCATGAAGTGGTTTTGCATCCTCCCAATTCTGCAAATGATGGAGCTCAAGTCTCGCCCTTGGAGCCCTTTTGTGATAGCTTGTTACACTGCTGCAAGCTGCCAGCCGTTAACTCCATTTTGAAAGGGAGATTAAGTGACTGGTTAAAAGCAAATGTGGTGGTGGAGTTAATCTACTTCAGGGGTCTTCAAACTGGGGGTTATGACCCCTCAGGGGGTCACAATGTTATTACATGCGGGGTCGCGAGCTGTCAGCCTCCACCCCCAAACCCCGCGTTGCCTCCAGCATTTATAACAGTGTTAAATAAAAAAAAAAGTGTTTTTAATTTATAAGGGGGGTCGCACTCATAGGATTGCTGTGTGAAAGGGGGCACCAATACAAAAGTCTGAGAAATATTGATCTACTTTTGCAAACCAGGCTTTGGCTTTAACAGATCACCAGGAGTCAGTATTTGTCATTCGGATTTAAAACAACTGTCTTGTCTGAAAAGTTGAAGTAGGAATATTAAGTTATAGCTTCTAAAATTACTTTTCTGTTTTATTTCTGTTTGCCATATTTTATTTTCAGGAGCTCATAGTGTTCAATAGATATAGACATAAAAATGTGACTTCCCTTACATTGTTATTCATTTCATTTAAACAAATAGGACAGTCTCTCATGCAAGGTAAATGTGACTTCTGTGAATGTTTAACAGGATCTGCATTTTGTTACTGTATCTTGCCATAACAGACCAGTGTTACATTCTAATAGGATGTAATCTGGTCCCCCAGTTGGAGCAACTCTGATGTCAAGACTTCCAGGAAGAAAGGTTTACTACTATGCTTGTAATATGCATAGGGAAAGAGGGTCACATAAGATGAGTACAGGGATTTAGTCTGGGAGGGAGGGGGAGTGCTAAAAGTGACAAAGACTAGCTGGGCTCAAAGGGAAGAGCCAGGGAAACAGGCGTCAGTAATGATGAGACAGTCACAAATGTTTATATGAGCTGGGGGTAAATGCTGCCTGGATTTCCTAGCCCAGATTTGGTGTAGGAAGTTTATGCTATGCTGCGATGCCCAGGATATTGCCAGAGTGCCCGATGAGGACCCTTGAGAGTAGGGAGGATGTTGCATCAGGATAAGTAGTCAGGGAACTTATCTCTGCCTGTGTGTCAGTGAAGCAGAATAAGAATAAACCAGCAGGGCTTCCCTGTCGCGATTTATAAAAACACTAGCCTGGTAATAGCTAGGGCTTGTAGTAGCTGAGTCACACAGATGGTGTTTCCGAAAAATTCCAAAAAGAGCTAGGACACTAGTTTAAAGAAGGGACCAGCAGCTCATCTAGTCTGATCTCCAGCATAGCACAGGCCACCAACACCACCCAGCCCTCACACACGAAGTCCAATCACCAAAGTTTTACAGCCCATGGGAGCCTAAACAATTATGTATCACAGGCAAAAAATAGGAGGGACTGAGCTGTACCAGCGCCCGAAGCTCCTGCAGTGGTAGGGGATTGATTAAATGTGATATACCCAGATAATACCAGCAAGTGACCCACATGCTGCAGAGGTGAAAACCCCCAAGGTCATTGCCAATCTTACCATCTGGAATTCCTTCCCAACCCTCATATGCTCATCAGTTAGACACTGAGCATGCTGACCAAGAACCAGCCAGCCAAGCACCTAAGAGAGAGAATGCTTGATGCCACCTCAGAGCACTGGTCTACCCTGTCCAATGTCCTGTCTCCAGCAGTCCCATCTCTGATGCTTTAGAGGAAGGAGACAAAAAAACCCAGAATACATTGGGGGGGGGGGGGAGGAAGTCCTTCCTTATCCCTGCAGGTGACCAGCTGAAGCCCTGAACCATAAGCTTTAGAATTGTAAGATCAGTAGGGGCCCCCAGGGCTGCTGAGCCCCCCGCCCACCATCACAAGCAACCCCATCATACAATCTCACGCCTAAATTTGTCTAGCCCTCTCATAAAATTAAATTGTTTGTTCCCACAACTTGTATTTGGAAACTGTTCCAGAACCTCACTCCTCAGATGGTTAAGAATAAAACAACATTGGGTGCTGGAAGACCCCTGACATTGGTGAGGAGCACAGAGCGACACGGTTTCCTACAAGGAATGAGAGCGATAGGACTATGATTGTTAAAGATTGTTTGCGTCAAGTGTGCTTTGTAGTTTCATACAGAGTCATTTCCTAGTTTAAAGTATGAGACTGCATCATCTCAGGAGTGGCTACTTATTCACTATGGGAATTGCTTTCAGAAGGTATAATTAATGCAATATGAATCGTTTGTGTTTCTGTAGATAGTAGAAAGCCTGGAGCTATGCTAAAGAGATTAGAGACCCAGGACACCACAGTTTGGGTTAATGCAAGATTGTCTTTATTTTCTGCTTACACAGACTCTTACCACCTTACAATATTTCCCCAGTTGACACCCTGAGTAGTGGCTGTAAATGTTAACCATACAGCAAAAGAGAATGGCAGAAGGTCTGATCGGGCTGTGTAACTACCCATTCCCACCACTCAGTCAGTGCGTTTAGCTTTCATAGCTCACTTGCATTTTCTTCTGCACTAGACACAACTACTTAACTTTAGGCTCTGATTTATTACTGCTTTGTACAAATTAGTTACATTAAGCAGATGTCTCCCTTAGACCTGTGACACAATATTACCTAATTGGATAATTCAGAAAAGACGTACAACAGAATGAGGTGGAAATCTTTAACTTTCCCACCCTGTCATTTTCATGTGTGATAGATCTAAGTTAGGTTGTAAGATCCTTAGGGCAGAAACCTGAATTTTTATTTGCTATATAAATAATTATATGTTGATGGGGAACAATTTGATCATTGGCAAACTTCTTTCAAAGAAAACCATGTGATAAGAACAACGAGGAGTACTTATGGCACCTTAGAGACTAACAAATTTATTTGGGCATAAATAAATTTGTTAGTCTCTAAGGTGCCAAAAGTACTCCTCATTGTTTTTGCTGATACAGACTAACACGGCTACCACTCTGAAACCTGTCACCATATGGTAAAAGACACCAAGATGGAAGGCTTGTAGATGTTCTGAAAGGGTCCCCACTCCAGAAGTGGAAGGCATTCTGAGGAAAATTGACAGAACAGTGGATTGTCTACTTAGGGTGAGACAGGGCAGTTTCTTATACCCACATGTCATCAGGCAAGGCATTGAGGAGAAGAGGTCTTGTAGCAGCTTAGGAAGTGGAAACAGAATCCATAGTGGAGAATAGTCAAAGATGGAGGGGTGGATGATCAAAAGGAAAAGGCAACTCTGCCATATTCAATAATTAGTGTATAAAAGAGAATATTCTTTTGCTAAATCTATGTCAGTTCATTAGATGGTGCATGAACATTCACCACTGGCCTGTTAACTATGGTTTGTTTTTACATGTGCATATTAATGATTCTCACAATGAAAAACTAAAGGTAGATTTCTGCAGATCAGCTAAAATTTCCACATTTTGGATGTTCTGACTTTTCTAAACAGGTGTGGTAAAAAGTCCAGTGCCAATCTTCATAACATTTCTAGGATAAAAGACAAATCATTGTAAGACAGAGAGAGAATGTATTTATCCTTGCAGTGCAAGCCATTGAGATCTATATCCTTTCTAAGGTAATTCTAGTTGAAGAGCTTTGTTGAGAATCTGACTGCCTCATTTCTGAGTGTGGGTAATATACTGTTTAACCTTGCTATGGACTTTCTGCTTGCTGTCATAATTCAGTTTCATGCTATTTCTTAGTGGCCTATAGGCTGGGGACAATAGCGATTGCAAGTAGCATTAAATTATTTATTTTTTTTTTAATTAAAAATAATCTGAGTGATGGCAATACAATTTTAGAAGAATGGTGCTACGATAACCCCCAGGGTTATGGCATTTTTTATAATTCTCTCCTGTAAAATTGCCATGTGAAATTACTCTTTAATTTCGTATTACTGCAATTAGTGCTATGTAGCCTCTTCTTTCTGTGTGACAACCACTGAATATTAATCCACACTAGTTATAATTATTTTGGCACCTTACATGAAATTTGCTATTCTCCAAAGTGATGTCCCTATCTATTAATTTAAGCAATTGCTATTTTGCATTTTTTTGAGTTGCCAGATATTTGCAAATTCAGTACTGAGTCCAGAAGGGATGTTGCATGTTTATCAGAATTGTATACAGTTGAATAATTTGTGTGTGCTGAGAGGGAGATACATAATATGGTGTTTTGGGATTTTGTTTGCAGCAGCATTGTAGCTTTTGTTTGGATTTTCAGAAGGATGGTGTTACAGGAAGTTTATCCCCTCCTACGAATACTTACAGCTCAAGGAAAACTTGTATTAGGGAAGGACGAGGGCTTGACTCCCTCATACTAGGGGAAAGTTTCCAATAAAGAAAGATGTATCAAGTGGGGTCACAGAATATCCTGGACATATTAAGCCAAATGCATGCATGAGATTTACACTGATGTAACTCATCCGACTTCAGTTGTTGTTCCTGACTTACAGCATTTTTAGTGACAGAACAATCAGTGTGTAGCTGTGTAACTTATACCATCACTTCACTGCTGAGTTTAGCCAAATTGCACTGGTTTAGCTAAGTGAAGTTAGCAGCTAGCACCTGATTGTTCTGTCACTAAAAATGGTATAAATCAGGAATAAGTCAGTTAAAATCCTAGCAGTTACAACCAGTGGCGCTGGAACAGTTTTTGGAGTGGGGGCACTGAGAGCCATTGAATCGAACTGTAAACCCTGTATATGATGGAAACCACTTCAAGCCAGGGGGTGCTGCCCCTCTTACCCCTGTCCGTGCCCCTCACCGCCCCCTAGAGGCTAGATCTGGGGCCAGGAGCAGGGCTGTGGCTCCGGGAGGGGGGGGACACGCGCGGGGGTAAGGTGGCAGAGGCTGGGGCCACAGCTAGGGGCGGGTGCAGAGCCACAGGCATGGGACCAGCAGCTGAGACCCCGGGCCAGCGGCTGGGACCCTGGGCTTGGTGGCCGGGACCCTGGTCTGGCAGCGGAGTTCCCAGGTGTGGGGCCAGCAGCCGGACGGGACTCTCTGGCAGGTGGACGAGCAGGACCTGAGGCCAGCGGCAGAGCCCGTGGGCAGCAGTGGGGCCAGCGGCCGGGACATCAGGTGCAAAACCTGGGGGTGCTGCAGCACCCACTACACCCCTACTTCCCACGCCTATGGTTACACCAATGGAAAACTCGTGCATGTAAGAGGAGAATCAGGCACCTAGTATAAGATGGTTAGAAAATAGGTGTAAGTGACTTTGTACTGTAGTGTATGTTACACTGAAAACACACCAGCTTAATTTGGCTGTATGGATTTTGGTGCAACATAAAGTTTGGGAGCCTGTTTTTTCACACTGGAGCCGCTTCATCCCCCTTGATGTATAATCTGCATTAATGTCACACACTTCCAGAATGATGAATCGGTCTGAGTTACACCACTTTGCCACTTATATCTGTTTTCTGACACCCAACATACAGTGGAGTGCAATGTGGTTCTTCCTGTTTTACATGTGGGAGAGGGCTACAGTAACAGGAATAACCTTTCAAAGAGCATGAGGACAGGAATGATTATTAATGTACTTACCCTGCAGGATAAGAGCGACTCTATCAAAATACTAACCATGGTGATATGTATGTAGGTAGAGGATCTAAATAATGCCCCCACACTCACAAGCCCTGTAATAGACAGGGCCGGCTCTAGGCACCAGCAAAACAAGCGCCGTGGCCACTCGAAGTCTCCCCCTCCCTCCCAGGCTCTCAAACCTGGGAGGGCGGGGGAGATCCCGAGCGGCCGTTTCGCGTGCCGCTGCTCCCCCTCCCTCCCAGACTTGAGAGCCTGGGAGGGAGGGGGAGAAGCGGCGCCCACGCCACGGCCACTCGGAGTTTCCCCCTCCCTCCCTCCCAGGCTCTCAAACCTGGGAGGGAGGGGGAGACTCCGAGTGGCCGCGGCGCGGGCGCCGCTTCTCCCCCTCCCTCCTAGGCTTGAGAGCCTGGGGGGAGGAGGCAGGGAAGGGGCGGAGTTGAGGCGGGGCCGGGGGTGGGGTAATTAAAAAACGGGGGGGGAGGGCGGCCAAAATTGTTTTTGCCTTGGGCGGCAAAAATCCTAGAGCCGGCCCTGGTAATAGACCAGACAGAATTGTGGGGAGGGCAACTGTACAGGGGCAGAGAGTCTCTACGTCCCTTGCCCACCTTGCCCTTTGCCAGCCTCATAATGGTCAGGTTTGTTTTGAGTGGGGTGTGCTTCTGAATCTATGCTTGTGCAGATTTAGTAGCTCAAAACAGGATGTGCAGCGCAGTTGTCTTTGGAATAGGTCCCCAATTTCCATCCTCCCCAGTACAACTGAATTCTCTACTCAGTTGCTCAGGCTGTGTGCATTTTACCCTAGTAACCATTCAGCTAAAGTGTGGCCCATCAGCATTAATGTATTTGGAGATTATGGTAGGATATTAGTCACAGGGTGCTGCTAGTATGCATTCGTTTGGTTTTATCCACAGCATTATCTAAAGGATCCCATCATTATTTCTTTACGGGATTTGATGTTCATTAGTATACCTGGGTGTTCCACATTGCGCACACACAGAACAAGATGTGCCCCCTGCCTCAGCAAGATGACAACTGAATAGATAGTGGCTCTGGTAGGGAACGCTGGCTGCTGCATTGTATCTGCCCTCTCCATAAAAGGGAAAAAGGACAAGAGTCTGTCTGCAGTCTCCTCTCCTCTACTGTACCCACGGTGGAGTCATAATTTGCCCATTCATGTTTTGATTTATTTTTTAAGTGCCAAATTTGTGTCTCATTTACTCAACTCAGCTGAAATAAATTTATAGTGGGCAGAATTTAACCACTAAAACCTAAAAACTGATAGTTTTGTTAGTCTGTTTGCTGATAAAACACTGTTTTGTTATCGACACTCAAGTCCACCAGATAAACTAATTCTATGCATACCGGTTTAGCATAAGAATGGCCTCCTGGAGTGATATGGGTGAAAGAACATGAAGCAAAGATGTGGGGTTTTGGCCTTGATTTCAAGAAGACGACCAGAGGTACACTCAGTAATATGGATTTATTTATAAACAATCATCTTTGGTTTTGTTTTTTTCCTGATGGCATTATTGTTTTCTACATCTTTATTTGTTATATTAAGGTGAAAACACAATGTTTGTTTCACCTAGAAGAAATTGTCACAAGTCAATCAAGCTTTCCCAGTGCCCTGAGAACTTAGTAACATATTGTAATAGTTCTGCAGAGGAGATGAGTCGAGATGTATTTTTTAATCAGGTTAGAACTAGAAGGATATTTTTCTAGTGCCAGTTTGTACTGTGCCAGACTGTAAATGGTAGAAGGGAATGTTATGTTAGGAAAAGGAAATAAAGACAGTTTCTTGCTTTGTTTTCGTGGGGAGTGGGGCTGTCTCAAGAAGCTTACAATTTACATGAAGTCAATTGTAGATGTAGTCAAAAACACACTGGAGACCCAAAAGATGTTTGTTGATTTTTTTTTAATTGGGTGAGTAAAGGCATCAAATGATGGTGTAATGCTGAAGTGTGGATTAGTATTTGAGCCTCCTGGCATTAATGGATTTTTAAGAGGAATTTGAATCACGTGAGGGAGGAATGAGATAAGGTAGGCCATTCCAGTTGTGGGGAAGCAGGCTGGAGAAGATAAAAGCAGAAATGTTGGTATGGGGCAGAACTGTGTAGTCTTTAAGGTGGGGAAGAGAAACTTAAACGTTATTCATTAGGCAATGAGGAGTCAGTGGAGAGATTCAAAGAGGAGAGTGAGAAGGTCCAAGTGGTAGGCATGAAATATGATTTCAGCTGAAACACTCTGAAAGGACGGGAGTGAAGAGAGATGGGAAATATATTTCTCCAGAGAGGAGGAAGTTGCATAACCCAGGTGGGAGAGAGACATCAAGGCCATGGCCAGTGTCTTAGCTGTGGGGGCAAAAATCTGTTGTGTAAAAAAGAAACAGCAGGGTTTGGCAATAGCAAGAAACAGAAGGGAGGAGGATTCAAAAATGTAGCCTAGGGATTCGAGCCTTGGGGAAGTGAGAATGTTAGTGTCTCAACATGAGTGGCAAGGGATGAGGGAAGGATAAAGAGGGTGGGTGTCAAACCCCCCCTAGAATTCAGCAGGACCATAATTGGGGCCTCTTTTACTAACTGGGTTAAATTTTAGCTCCCTGCATTGAATCATATTTTAGAAAATACTGTAACCATAGAAATAAACACATCCATTTACCACAGTCCTAAATGCATTTCTGTTCAACCCAGGGCCAGATTCTGCTCTCTGCTAGAACAGAGTGGAGAATGGAGTTCTCCCATTAACTTTAGTGGACTTACTCCAGATTTACACTGGAATGAATGAGATGAGAATCTGACCATGAGTTTGTAAATTAAAAACAGCAGTAATTGGTTCTTAGGATAAAAGGTTGTGTCACAGCAAGAGTGTGTTTCATTTATCTCAGAGGATGAACAAGAGGAAGATAACGCTTGTAAATGTTGAGCCCTGAGCTTTTTATCATGCGAATATTTTGTTCAATGGATCCCAGTCCTAGGGGCTGTTACATTGCTCTTAGATACCAGTATGTATCATTCGTGGTATGGTGGGTCCTCTCTTTCCTCTGTTTAAAATATTGTTCTGATCCAAATGGCAAGTGTTCCTTTTGACAGAAAACAACCCCTTCCTACATATTCTTTGTAGTGCTATCTAAAAGCATCATCAATAAGGAGACATTCCCAGTTGTTTGGCCATATCATGTTGGTCCATCAGAGAAATAATTAAAAGCCTTTTGGCGCTGGAGAAATTATAGATGTCAGGCTTTAAAGTGAGGCTCTCCAAATGTAGCCACTTAACTAACTGGCTTGCATTTAGAGCAGATCAATGTATGTGTTGCAGGAAAGCAATGTTTGCGTTTCAATTAAGGAACTTTGCTTGGTCCAGAAAACATGGTTAATAAATCAAAGGCATTTGAATTAAAAACAAACAAACAAACAAAAAAACCTGTCATGTCCCTTATTACTCTCTATGGCTGTCCGACACTTTACATTCTTACTGAGAGTCTCACTCTGATTTGTTTTAATTATGGTATTAATTCACCAGGATGTAAAATTTGCTTGCTAGGAGTCCATTTTTATAACTGCACAGTGGGTTCTTGTCTTTTGTTATTTGCCTGTCTTTGCTAGGTAGTCATTCTTGTCCAGGGTAAGTGAAGCTATCCAGGGTAAGAGTAAGAGAAGACACACTTCTTCAGATGAACTTCAGCATAATAGAGCCAGGCTTTTTGGGAGCAGATAAATGTTGCAATTAGAATGACAAAATTAGTTCAGATTTGATGCGGTTACATTCTGCCATTGAGCCTGAATCTCAAGTTCTGCCAGTCTCTTGATTTACACCTGTGTCAGTGAGTAGAAAATTAAGTATGCCGTTCTTCAATTCCACTATATTAAAATATTCTGTATGGTTTTTTATATTCCTAAAAAATAACTCCAGTGTAATAGATATAACATGATCTAATGCCTCCTGGAAATATGAATCCCACCCAGGTACAGAGGGGAGAATGGAGCCTTTAGTATGAGCTGACCAAAATGTTTTGTTTCTAAACAAAATGCAGCAGAAACTCTGGGGTTATATTTTCCACTTGGAGTACAGGGAGATAAGCGCAGCTCCCATATTGTTAATTGGAGTTCAAGTCTCTGATACTTTCTGCATATTACACTGAAAAGATACATCTTCATGTTTTATTGGCTGAAGAGAAACAGAAAGAGTGGTTATCCCTGGTTCCTTTAGGATCTCCATGCCGAGCTGTTGGACATATTCTCCTAGACTGACCCTTTGCAGGATGTCATGGTGAATTCTTTTGTACAGTTTTTTTTTCTTTTTCATGGAATATATACTGTTTGTAGACTTGGGGGAGAAAAAAGGAACCTGTGGTAACATTGTATTTTCTATAGCATGGGGAAGGAAATTGGTTACGGTTAGGAGTGGTATCATCAGCAACATAGCAAAGTGTCATGGCCAAAGGTAAGGCATCATGGATGACAAAGACCCAACCCTACATCATTCATTCAGGAAAGTCAAATTACCGTGGAATTAACCTTTTTGGTGTAAATAGCTTTCCTTCCTTTCCATGATCCTGCATTTCTGATACAAATAATTTTCAACAATAAAAGTGAAAGGACACCACATTTGTGTGCAATGGAAGTAATCTGGGGACTAAAAATGAGGGACTTGAAATAAGGGACACTTGTAATAGTAGTGGTATTTATATTTTGATAGCACCCAGAGTCCTGAATCTGGATCGGAGGCTCATTTTGCTAAGCTCTGTAGAAACATGAGAAGCCATGGTCAGCATTAGCTAACCTGTAAAAATCTTATGGATTTCTGGAAAGGACAGTGGTACACAGATGCAGGCATTAACTGCAACCCAGGCTGACTCCTTCCAACAGCAAGCATGTTGACCACTACATGGCAGTGGAAGGGAAGATAATATGCCTGGTTATTCTTGTCTGGTGTTACACCTGTGTAATTCCATTGATTTCAGTGGAGTTACTGCTGATTTTGCAATGGTGTAACTGAGAGCTAGAAGTCTTCAGACCCTGTGTTGGAGCAGCATAGTTTTTCCTGTTTCTATTGTTCTTCTTTTGATTTTTGTTGCTATGGTGCATAGCGACTCAAATGTGTATCCTGCCTTGTTATAACAAGATCCTTTGCTCTCAAAAATGCCCTCACACAAGGTGTATTTACTGGTTCTCCGCTTATATCCTCCCCTTTTTTGTAGCTAAATCTGTATGAGTAGTGTCAGATGCAAATTTCAATACCATGAGTTAATTTTTGGCTGTTTCTTTCTGCCTGCCTGCTTTTGTAAATCAGTTTTTCAGCTATAATATAGGTAGTATGTTTCGTAATGTTCACATCTTAGTAAAACAGTATTTCTTTATAAACATTTTGAATACAGTTTCCTACAGCACAGAGGTTTCTTAAAACACTAGGCTATTGTATGTCAGGGAGACTTTTGCCATATTTTTATGCATCTAAAGTCAAGAGAAGGCATGCCATACTTAACTTGTTTGACCTGTAATGTATACAAGAAATGGAGAGAACTTGACTGCATGTTAAAATGACCTAGTAGCCCAGCTAATTTCTTTTATGCCTTAAATTAGGTTACTGACATTCATAATGCATAGAACCTTGCTTGTTGAGCAATTCAGCATCATATTTGCAGAGGTACAACTATACCAACTGGTATTACACTCAGTGATTTATTTGCACTGGGGAAGCCAAGAAAATTCTGCATCTCTATCTTAAAAGTGTATTTTCCATGGTTCTAAATGATCAAGAACTTTCCAGCTAGAAGTATATTTTCCCCTTCCTCTTTATATAACTATGATGATTAAATGATCATTTGCTATATATATTGGGACATGCTGTTTACCTTGGTCTGCAACTTGAAGACCCTTCTGTGGCTTCCCTAATCTGATCTAGGAATTTCAAAAATAAATCACTAATTATATTCATAGAAAAGGTCTCCTTCCTTAGGTCTCTGAGCCTGTAGATCTAAGTATGCCATAAAGTACCAGTTTGTATAGAGTATGCTTTGGAGTTGGACCTACCTTACTCTTAATATAATATGCTAGAATGTGCAATGTCTGCTTGCACACACAAAAGTAATTAATTAACCTGCATGCAAAAATTAACCCTTAGAGTACTGCTTCAAATTCCACAATTTTGTTGTTTAATTTTTACTTGTGGGCTATACTGCTTTCCTACTCAGGTCATAGTACTGTACATAAAGTATGTGTCTAGACATGTAAAAAAAATCTCTTTATGAAAACAAGGAATCCTATCAATACAAACTCCCCCAGGTTGCTAATGGGTGATGTATTCATAAGCAACTACAGTTTTTAAGGTTTTACATTATGACATTAATTTAAAACGTTTAATGTTTCAGTGTAATTGTGTGCCTGTTAGATTTAGTTCCTAAACTTTGTAGTTGTGTATCCAATAAAAAGTCAGTTCTTTAAGGGTTAATGTGGAGTTAGGGGATCCCAAGGTATTCTCCTGCTTGTCTTTCCTTAAGATGTCTGCATGTTTCTTTTCAGGTAGTTACCTGAACATGTGAACATTGGGAATGAATGAATGAGTGACTAACTGAATGAATTAAATGTTCTTTTTGGAAATGCCTGCTTGTACTTTGCAGGGGGTGGAAAAACAAAATGGTAGCTCCTAAATTCAGGCCTTTATCAAAACAAAGTGAGGGGAAAAGAAAAAAAAAAGTATTTTTGACATTTTCCACGCACTCTGATGCCACCAGTTTATTCGATTTCTTTTTCTTTCAAATAGCCCAATAGAATCCTGCCAGAATTTCTACAAAGATTTCACGTTACAGATAGACATGGCTTTTAACGTGTTCTTCCTACTCTACTTCGGCTTGCGTGTAAGTACCTTGAATTATGTCGTGTGGTTCAGGGGAGGGAATGCAATGATTGTACTCAGAGTTTATTTGACAGCTGCCTCACTGTTCATTTGCCATTGATGCAAGAAATTAACGTGGTTTCTGAGACCTGTAAGTAAAGATTTTGACTGAGGGCTGAGAGCCTCTACGTAACAGTGGTGAGGGGACTGGGTAAGGGGATTGCAATTGACAACCTAGACTATTGCCAATCTACCATCATCTGATACTGCTCAGTGGCCTGTGTGGAATTTGGTCTCAGTCCAATTCGCAATGGACTGATGTCTACATCACAAAAACTGCCACAATAACTGGCATTAAACACCCACCCTTGGCAATCTCAGGCTGATTGAACTACCCTGTTGCTCCTCAATGTGTTTGCTCCAGTTCAAGTTTCAGGTCAGTGAGGTAGCATGGGGAAGTTCACTGCTGCATCCTGTGTCTGCAAGGCTGTCAAGCTAGCACCAGTCTGAAGTGCTAAGTTCTTAGAGAAAATTTTATTTTGAAAATGTATCATTGGTCTCTTCTCCCCACTTTCTTCAAACCAGGTCTCTTTAACGGGAATCAGGTTCGGCATCCAAAAATCAAAGTACCTAAAATCACTAGTCATTTAAATAAATATTTGGGTCAATTGTACCCATAATGCACGCTGGGTTTTTTGGCTAAATTGAGGGGAATGGGCTATGCACTAGAAATTAACGTTACTGTTGCTAGCTGGGAGAGCAGGAGCAGTGGAAGTTTTCAAGGACCACATGGCCACTAATGCTGATGGGAGAACCTGAAAAGGTTAGAAGGTCTGCAAAATGGCTGGAAATCTTTTAAACATGCTGTGATGAGCTTTCCTCTATATCCTGTTTGTGGTTCACACAGTGTTTTGGTATTTTGGCACTTCTGCTTTTGTTTCTTCTCAGAACCTGGAAGTTCAGCACTGTTTGAGAATAAAAAGTTAAGAAAAAGTTTACCAACATTTTAGGAACCAGTAAAAAATGTGGTTTGTGATTTGAACAAAAGGTCTGGGTTGGTTGTTATTTTATCTGATCAGTTTGACCCGGGCTAGATACAGTCATTAGCCCTTTGATAAATAGATTAGATCATCTCAGTATTTGCAATATTATCTATGCTTCCCATATTCTGTATCACAAATACATAATATAATGTATTCCAAATACTAAGATATGGTTATTTTAGGTTTTTAAATGTGACCACTATACCATCGAGATATTCTGACTCCTTGTCAGAACAGATTCAATACACAGTACCTGTAATTTGCCAGCAACTACAAATTCAGAGGTGTCCTAATCTCTTTTTAGGTCTGTGACACATTTTGCACACAGAGAATCATTTATGCATGTATTACCCATGCTGATTTACACTGAGTATGGAATAAGTTTTTACTCAACTTGAGTAAGGTGGCAGAATTGGCTCAGTAGTGAATTTGCTAGATATATAACAATTATTTCCTACCTGAAGTTCTTTCAGTATAGTCTGACAGACTAAAGTGCTTTTGTGAAGACTTACTGGCAAGTTAAGTTATTTGAAGAAACATTATTTAACTGTACCCTTCTCCATCTCTTTCCCCTGAAATAATGAAATGCAACTCACAATCATATAAATATTCCTATATCTGCAGCTCTAGAAGATGTGTGTCCAACCACATGCATGTATATTATGTAAATTCTTAGTCAGCTGGCATCCAAGTTTGCTGCAACAGAGAAATAGAAGCTCTCAAACTACTAATGAAGACAAAACACAAATTAAATGTATTACCAGATAGTCAGGCAATAAGGCATGATAGAGCTATGGTTTTCAAGAGCTAATCACAGCTTTGGGAGGCACAAAATATTGCCAAGAACCTCACTGATGGCATGCGAACACTTGAAGCATGATAAGGATTACCCCCAGGAGTTTATCCTGCTGCATTTATGGAATTTGTTTGAGAGTTATTAATTATTTAAATGAATTACCTTCACCATACTTTCACAGCATTTGTATTCAATACCATTATAGTAAAACCAGGGACTTTTGCAAACAGCAAACTGAATTTGAATGAAGTCTCATTTACAGTTTGACATGATTTCTGAAAGCAAGGGATTTCTGAGTTATGGGAGGCTAAAATTCTGAGAAGAACCAACTCCGTTGTGCCTAAATATTTCTGTGTATATCTTCCTAAAATCTCCCTGTGTCTGGGACACCCCTGCCCAACAGAGTTATGTTGAGTTTTAGCCTAAACTCTGTATCTCCTTGTTATATTTTCATGCCAGACCTTTGATGTTAATTAAGGAATCAGGTGTCTTGTTTAATTATTTTAATGTGAGTTCATGAGTATAGAAATATTTTTCATGTTATAAACATGAGGGGCCTTTTTTATGGGTGGGACCTTAATCATATTGTTATTACTACTTGCCCTTTTCTAATAATCTCTCTGGAGTTATAATGCAGTTAGTACACAGCATGTATTAGTTTATGTAAAACAAAGTTGTGAAGTGGTCCTGGCAGGTAGTAGTCATGGGCTTAAGAAATAATTATATGGTAAGGTGTAATATCAGTGATGGTTGGTGGACATTGCTTTTAGCTGAAGTATTAAAGGTACTGCTTTTGTAACTGATAGTCCAGCGTTCAAGAGCTAGCTGGGGTAGATTCCTGATTTCTCTAACTAAATGAAAGAATGTCTTTGATGTACATCTGAGCTTGGTGTCTACCCTTAAACCAATTTTTGCATGGCAGTTCCTAAAAGGGAACATTAAAATAGCCCACATAACACATATGATTCCGCTGAGATCATAAAAATGCCAGGAAAAATTGGGTACCAAACACATGGGTGTGCCAGCTGTCAAATACTCAGAATACTTGAGTGTAGGTGATGGTGGAAATCTGATTCTCTCCCCCCACCCCCCAGTGACATTTTATAAAAAAAGATTACCTGAAATAGTCTTGCTAAATGCTAAAAGAATGATTTGTTGAATCTGTCTCCTTGCAACAAGTCTGAGAACTCAATGCAAAAATGTTCTTCATTTCTCTACTTGATATATGGCCCTCCCATTGTTAATTTAGTGTTGCCAAGTAATGTTGTCAGGTAATAGTTTTATCCTCCAGATAAAACCACTGTCTAGTTATGATTGATCTGAGGACACCAAATGTTGCTCCACTAACTCCTAAAGTAAAACTGGAACTTAATTTTCAGAAAGGAGAATATTGCACACAGATGTATCGACATGCTTATAAATTGATTCTTTCCCCTTTTCTTTTTCTAGTTCATTGCAGCCAATGACAAGCTGTGGTTTTGGCTGGAAGTTAACTCGGTAGTAGATTTCTTCACAGTCCCTCCAGTGTTTGTGTCAGTGTATTTAAACAGAAGTTGGCTTGGTAAGTAAATTGCTTTTCATTTTAATCGCTGATATCAAAACACACACACCGGGCCCAGTTTGACAGAGCAGTTCTTCGTCCTGCACCCCACGTAAGTGAAGAAATGTAACAGATGTTGTCTTTGTGAGCTGTCCATTTCAGCTGACAGGTGGGTTATATTGCATGGGACATTTACCATGTCCATTTTGCTCTTGATACATAAGTGCAATTCTCTAAGAGAGGTTGCGAGAGGTACGGTGTGACTTTTGCATGGCAGTGAACACCAACTTGAAAGGAGAAGCGTCTGAAATTAGGCTGCTTTTTTAAAAGGTAAGTTTGATTTAATTGTCACTGCTCCCAACCTGGGTAGATAATCCAAAGCATTCATTTATAGATCTTCATTGCCATGAATAATCATGGACCTATACAACAATGAAATAAAAAACAGTTAAAACTTGAACTGATCTGGCCCAACTCAGTTGAACAATGGGAAAGATTCCGATGTTATTGGTCTCACCTTTTGCTTAGGATAGACCGTTGGGGGTTGAGGGTGTGGAGAGAATAATAAGGTGTTGAGTGAAAACAGAGGGCACAAAATGAAGCTGAGAAGTTAGGGTTAAAAAGAAATACAGAGAGAGAATGTGGAAAAAAGCAGAGATGGCGAGAGAGAAATATTAATGGAATTAATGTGTGCCAACATACTATTTGGAAGCTCTTCTATCCTTAATACAAAATACAGGTTTCCCCTTTAGTTCAAATCCTGAAGTACTTATTCAGGCAAAGCTCCCAGTGAAGTTAATGCAGTTATGGTTACCATTACTTTTAACAAAGGGACTCCCCCACACACCTAATTCCCACTTTGCTCTGTGATAAACCACATGCATCAGGAGTGCATGTGTTTATAGAGAAGCTGAGTGAAATATACCCCATTGTTTTGGGTCATGGATGAGAACAAGGTAGTTGTTTGAGGCCCACTCCACCGGTTGTTCGTCGTCTGCATCTGGCTCTGAGTAACCCCAGTGAGTGTGTTGGCTGTTGAATTCATCCACATAAACATCTGGGTGAGTGAGAGTGAGTAAGACTGGCTGTTCCCAGTTCACACTTGGTGGTTTATAGACATTTGCAACCTGGAAGCCAGCAACCTGAATGACATCACAGTAGTTGGTCAATGACAGTGGGGCAGCATCAGAGATGTCTGAGAGAATATATGTTGCTCAAACATATTTAGCATGTGCAGTGTGACACAGCAGATCAAATTCATTGATGGCATCTTTATATATATGTGTGGTCTCTTGTAAATAGACAATGTCAACGCTGTGATGATGAGTGATTTAACTGATTATGTTGTGCTTGGATGCCAACATTGAGTTGGAGAACTCTTAAAGCCGGACCAATGACTAGAAAGCTTGGGGATGGCACCACATCAGGGGTGATGGCTGGAAAATGACCAGGATTCAGTGAATTCATTGAATTTGGTCTGGTAGGTTGTATCATTAGCTTCCCCGGGGTTAGCCAGGTACTGAGGGGGGATGTAACGTGAATGTTGAGCCAATGCCCCCCACTACAAAGGGATGATTGTTTGAACTATATGTTCTTGGGGGCAAGGACAGCTTGATTTACTTGGGGTGGTACCACAGTCTAAATAATAAATAGTAATATTAGAGAGCTCATACACTGTCTACAGTTTTTATAAACTAGTTTTGCTACAGCAGATGTCATTTTACAGGAAAAGTAAGTTAAATACTGTACATGACTCCTTCCCATTAGGTAGGGAGAATCGTCCCTGATCCAGGCAAAAGCGTTCTCTCCCTGATTGTTGTTTGTAGTCTCATTTTTGCCTGTTGCCTGGCTACATCTTTTTGAAGGCTCTCCTTCCCCGTTGAGTGACAGAACTTGTCTGTGAAGTCAGCCTAGGGTTTGTGTATAATGTGCGATACTCTAATCCTTCACCCTGTCTCCTTGTGTCTTTTTTTTTTTTTTTACTTTAGAG
Organism: Terrapene triunguis; assembly: GCF_002925995.2. Taxonomy (NCBI): domain Eukaryota; kingdom Metazoa; phylum Chordata; order Testudines; family Emydidae; genus Terrapene; species Terrapene triunguis. The sequence goes on from NW_020664499.1 coordinate 4,498,758, forward strand.
CAGAAGGGTCCTTAGTGAAAGAATTCACTGTGATTCATCAAAGTTTCCTGCCAGAGCTATCATTTACAGCCATAACCTCAGCTCCTTAAATGTTGTGTCTAGATGCTGTGATAAACGAATAATGTGCAAATCCAGTAATATGTGTTAATGATGAATTTTTGTTACCTTCCATCCTTTAGATAGTTGGTTCTGCCTAAGGAACCCAATTATGGTATAAACATTTTTTTTTCCTTTTGCCACAACAAAGCACTATTCCAATAGCCCTTTGCAACTCCTTGGCAGTGTAAAGGGACTATGATGCTGACATAAGCAGGCAGTGGAAGTATTCCCCCAGCACAGGAGAATTCCCAAGCCATAGGTATAAAGGGTAGGATGTGGTAGAAGGGGAAGTATCCAGAATGCACTGTACACCGGTGTTTCCTGAACTGATCCCTGGCTTCCTTCAGGTTTGAATGCACAAAGGATGGCTTCAAGCCATCTTTGCCCTTCTTCATTCTACTCCAGCTGTACTGAGTGGACCTCTGGCACAGCTGAGGATCTTAGTTACCTGGTTAGCAGATAAACTCAGTGAGAACATCTGTATTATTTAAAAGTTAATTCACATAATACAAATGGAATGACATTCAGCATTTTATCACACCCTGATGTTTATCCGAACAATCCAAACATGTGTTTTTCCTCAGAGTGATGTTTCCATGGGCTGTAGGATTTTCATATACAGATTAACAGGAATCCCTTATGTATAGGAGGTATACAGTAGGGGAGATTAATGTGGTCTGTTTCATTATTAATACATCAGGTATTTCCAGTGGATTTCACTGCACTTTCATGTCATTCAGCTAAGGTGAGTTCACCTAAGGTAAAGATACTGGAGGGATCAGATGTGACTTCCTGCAAATTTATGGTGCCATCTCCTTAATATCACAAGAACTGGCCCAACTGGTTAAACAGGTTAATAGATGTCTAAGTGTCTGTGAATGAGGCAAAGGGAAATAGATAGACGGACAGTATAATCCAATTAAAACAAAACTATAGAAACCAAACCCCTCTTAACCCTGGATTAAACTCTGTCTCTGGAGAACTAAACGTTCATTGCAAGAACTGAAATATAGCCCCTTACATCATGCATTGCCACAGTCATCAAGATAAAAAAGGGACTCACATGATCTTAATGATCAGTAGGTTATTGTTCAGTTATAGTGGGAAGCCAGTTTAGTTTCTTTCCTTCCCTCCTGTGGTCTAGAAATGCCAGATTAATGGAGAAGCATCAATAATAAAGGCTTTACTTTAAAAAAAAAATCTCTGGAAAATATTTCTAAAATACTTTTACTATGGATGTGGCATCGTCTATGGAAAATACTTGCTGGTGTGGGGTAGTGCACAAAAGATTTATCAACACTCATTTGGGATGAACTGCATGACTCATGCAAAGTCATTTGTGAGCACTGCTGTCCCAAATGTATGTCAATAAAACCTTTATCCTCACCACATCATCATGGATTCCTTCTCACTCTAGTTCTCTTTCTGTCTGTCTTTCATGCTAGTTTGTTTGCATTTCATTTCCTGGTTGTTATTTTTGAAAGGAAAATTGGAGTAAGGTGAAACTCCAATACTAAAATGTGTTAGTATATCTGGAGCCAATCAATTTGAACACTGTATAGGTTGGGTTTATTTTGTCAGTCAGTGGAGTTGTACCAGTTTTCACTAGGGGTTGATTTAAAGACAATAAGATCACAAATATTCCTGTGTTTTCTTTAGGGAGGTTCACTTCTAGTTTTCACCTTGGAAAAGAGACTCCCTTGCCATTTGTTTTAGCAGCAGTCATTCATGTGCTAGCACATTCATGTGAACTGAGGTCATGCTTCATAAAATCCTCAATACTTCTAGCATAACACTATACAAAAAAATTGATGATGGTAATAAAAGGGAAATTCTCCAGTCTAAGCACACACTTCTGTGGAGAGGAGAGTTTTGCCAAGGAAACAATGCCAACAAAAAGAACAGAGTTTCAGGTTTAAAAAGTCATTTTACAGATTATTTCAACCAAATGACTACAGTGCATTGTAGTGTGTGTATTTCCAGTTGTAGTGAAGCTAGGTTAAGAATGAAATTGTTCTGTGAAAACAGTGACATCAGTCGTAGAGGCTGAGTCTTCTGTAATAATTTACTCTCATTTTGTAACACACACGAGTTGTGCTTTAGCCAACACAGCTAAATTTTCAACCCTGAAATCCTCATTGCTTTGGATGGGCTTGCAATATGCTGAATTAAATAACATTGTAAAAAATGAGTATCTTCCTGTAATATGTTCAGCAGTGGTTTACAAATATACCACACAGCATTTTAATACTGTTACTTTATCCTCTGTGATAGCAAAACCACGTTAAATGTCTGAAATTGCCTTTCAATCATAAAACTATAGACATTAGAAAAAAGGAAGGTATTGATTCTAGTTGAAGCTTTGTGTCAGAATTAATTGCCTAGACAGGATAGTATTGACAGAGGTGGAGTAAGCAGATAAAAAGGAATCCAGACTGCCCCTTGCCACCGGCTGTGGCAGCATCCGTGTCTGAAGAACAGCCGCAGTGAGACACCATTAGGACTGCCATCATTTTAAATAAAGCCTAAACATTTTATTGCTTGGATTTCTTCTCTGGTATTCTAGAATCATAGAAGTTAGAGATGACCATTAAATCATCCACTCTTTCTGCCTCCCAGTGTGGGAGTGTTTTCTACAATGTCCCTTCCGGTAGTAAAAGTTCCAAGTGCTGGAGACTATTTCACAACTTTAATATATTCTATTATTTTTCTTCCTAGTCAACCTAAATTTCCCTTTCCCTAACTTAATGAAATTATTCCTAGCTATGTACATTACCCCTTTGGCCCATCCATTGAATTGTCTTTCCTTCTTTGGTGTTTAGACGCCCTTTAGACATTCATAGATTGTTGTTATTGTCCCCCTTAGCAGTAGTTTCTTAGGTTTTTACATCTTTTTTAATAAATCTAGTCAATCACTTGCTGCTGTTGACTGAATTCACCCAGAATTCAATACAGCCAAATTTTCTGCTATTGTAAATTAAAACTCCACTGAAGAAAATGTCTCAAGTGGAGCATTGCCAGTTGTGTGCAGGTATATCAGAGCCGTATGGAGGGACTGTAACTTCCTTACTTCAAAAAGGGAAACATTTGCCTGAATAGCCCAAAATTGCATTTTTGCTCCCATACTGAATGGGAAAAATCTGTCTCTGGAACTGGGCAAACGATTTTCAATGAACGATTTAAGTAGCAGATTTACCCCTTTTTCTGTTTATGAATTATCCACAAACAGACTTCAGTTGTTACTAATTTGTCCATTAGTTGCAATTATGGAATATGTTTCATGCAAACAAATTTCAGCCTGTGGCTTGCTCACAGATTATTGGCTGTGAACTATTGCTTTGAGTATTTGCTATTTGTGCCACTTAAGTGGTCACAAAAGCCATGTGGTTTTGCCTTTGCTCCTTGATTGCATCATTGAACCATTTATAAACAGTAGGAGGCCTTGGATAAATCACTCTGACTGTTTGTGTGATCACAAAAGTGAGATGATTTGTGAAACTTTTTTTCTGGCAAAAAAAAATCGCTTCTGTGACTGTGGCAAGAAAGAGATCAAGAGTGTGTGTAAAGCAAGCCTTAACAGGAAGATGTAAAATAGGGGGTGAAATTGTGATCAGACTTTGCACAGCGGATTCAACGGAGGCATGCAAGAAGCCTCCACTCTTTCACCTGTGCCAGGGCTGACCACGATAACAGTTCCTGCAAGCAGTTCCTCCAGTGAACAAGTTGCCATGTCCCTGGACCAGCCCACAGAGCACTGGGGGTAGTAGCCTGCATTAGAAAACTCCAGGGGAGATTGTGCTGGGGGGGAGGGAGGAGCCACAGCTTTGCACCACTCCCTACATAAGGTTGTATGTAAATTGCACTATTTAGCCCAAAATGACTATGTATTGGGTGATCTGCAACAGGTGTAAGCACAATATGGTACGGATAGTGACTTGGTGACTTTTAAATAAAATAACTTCTTGAAGAATTGCTTTTCAGACCATTGCTGTGGTAGGTTTGAAAGAGAGGTTACATTGTATATACACAGCCACCTTTGAAAAATGAAATAACTGTTGTTTTGTTTTCCCAAATACCAAAAGTTACTTTACACCAGGGACTTATCTGCCTGCAACATTTCACTTAAAATAAATAAAACAAACATTAACTTGCTTTTGAGTTAGCAATGGGGAGAAAAAAAGCAGTTAGAATAATTGTTCTGGGTGGTTTTGGTTTTTTTGGGGTTTTTTTTTTGGAGAGGGGAGTGGTTTAGTTTTTGTGTATACCATAGTACCATCATCTTTTTTTTTAATTAGCTAAATTTCTAAATGAAATGTTGTTTTGAAACAATAGTTTTGAAACAATAATTTTGAAAATACCAAAACAAAACTGATTTTTCCTAAAAAAAAAAAAAATCGTTTTTCACCAAAACTATTCACTGAATTCAACCCAAATTTACAAATTATTTCAGTTGATGTGAAACTGCATTTTTGACAAGCTATTAGTCAAAAAAAAAATTCACTCAGCTCGATGTGTATTTGTTTCTGTGTAAACTTTGCAAAGCAACAAGAGCCCCATGTTTTATATTTCCTTCCTGAGCACATTTTTATAAATCTCAGAAAATATTGTTTTACATGGGACTGTGACAGCACCTGAAATATTAGTGCTAAATACAATTGCTGTGATAATAGGTGAAGAACTATGAGCTCCAAAATGTTTATTTTTGATCCGCTGACCTAATAATCAGTTTCCTCCAGCTCCTGTTTCTGTAGCCTTACAAAAACTCACTTTCTTTTCATCATAAATTTGCTCTCATTTTTTAGTGCTTTTGTTGGTTAAGTATTGTGCATTTCTGCCATCTAGTGACCAAGAGGAGGATTGAAAACACTTCTGAAAATCATTGGTTCATGTTTTCCAAATAGATTCTACAACATTTGTAACAAGTAACTCTAGAGAGCAATTGTAATGTATCCAGTTTATTTGTTTTTATTTTTAAAAGCATACTGCCAAGATATTTAGACTCTCAAATTTAATTTCTTTAAGGGAAGTCCCATGTATTAGCCTTGAAGGACCATACATCATATCTATGTACTATACCTTTCTCTCTTATATAGGCACAGCTGTTTGTGTACCTCAGACAGTTTCAAATTGCTACTGAGACTTCTATTGAAAGTCTTTCTGAATACCCTCCATATGCTGCCACTTGGAAATAATATGGCATTGAAAGGAGTAATATCTCCATATTATATTGCAGACCATACTTTTCAGCTTTCCTCATTTTTTCAATAGAAAGAGATAATTCTGTTCCTTTAGAAAATATGTGGATGTGACTAGACAACACAGCTACAAATTAAAAATTGTAGGAATTAAAAATACAGATGCTTTCAGTTCTCTACCACTTCAACTTGTCTTAAAAGAACAAATGCTCTACTTAAAAATGTACTAATGCCCAAATTCTTACATGTGCAATAAGAAAAAAATCTAACAAGGCACTAACTGAATTTGTAAAATTGAAATTGCAATTATATATCTAAATATGCAAATTATATTAAAATAATATATTGTGATGGTCAAAAAGTGATTGGAAAGAGGAGACTTGAGGAAATGAAGCAGGCAGTATGTATTGCAAAGTAGTTCAACAGCATCTTTCATGTCTGTTTCTTTTTATGTCTTGGATATCTTTACATAGTGTGTGGTTTTAAGATGGAAGATATTTTGACATAATTAAAGTTTGAACTGATTTTTGCCATCTAACATAAAATTAAGTGAAAGAGGTGTTTGAATAGAATAATTGTCCAGATATGAGCTGGAACTGAAGCATCAATAATTAACTCTATTTTAGTGCCAAAATCTGTTATGCAACAAAGGAGCAGGCATATGAAATGCAACCGAAGGATTTAAATCACGAAGTTGCTCTTTATTAGCCTTGTAAGTATTGTTATTTCCCCATGTCTCCAGGGAAATAAGTTAGCATATTATTACAAATTTGTAAGCCCAAAAGACAAGTGTTACAATTTGTCATAATGCTATTAAGGAACACTTTAAAATTCTTCACAAAAGTAGAACAATAATAAGACCAAAACATTTTCTGCCTGTAAATACTGGTGCATATTATCATTGTCTTGTAACATCTTTCTCCTCCTCATTCTCAAGTCTCTGTCCCTCGGGTGCATATTCTAATGGTTACAGCAGGAGACTGGAAGAAGGGACTCCTAGGTTCTGTTTTCCTAGTACTAAAATTGAATCCCTGTGAGAATTTTTGCAAGTAATTTAATTGCTTATGCCTCAGTTTCTGCATTTCTAAAATAATGCTACCCTGCTATATGATTGGCAGGACCAGATTCTGTACCTTCACTCAAATTGAGTAGTACCTTACTCAGGAGTATTTCCGATGAAATCAAAAGGACTTCTCTAGTACTGCTTGAAATAAGTAACAGTATAAGAAACTGGCCTTTAATATCTGCTTCATCAGCTGGGGCCTGATCCTCAGATGAAAAGTGTACAAGTGTATATTGCCTTCTGTCTCTTCTCAAGAGTGTCTCTGTCTCTCTCATTGTAGTCTCACATCTGCAAAGCACCTACACAGTACAATGTAGCTGGCTAATACAGATACACAGGTTAATAAGGACCTTGGGTCAAACTCTGGAAAACAGAGCAAAGCCAAAATAAATTGGCTTTGATCAAGAAAAATGCACTTGAATATCACAGGACTAGGAAGCTGAATCTACAAGTAGTATGTCCACTTATCCAACTTATTGGGAGTCTGCTACTGTCTCTTTATACAGGATTTTGGTTCTTATTAGCCCTGCTGTGTGCAAAAACAGAGGTCACACACTACTGCTACCCAACCTGACCAATATTTAGCCACACACAGACTTGTATGCAGGGTTGGCTCCAGCATTTTTGCCGCCCCAAGCGGCGAAACGAAAAAAAAATAAAATAAAGCCGCGATCAGCGGCACTTTGGTGGCAGCTCTACCACGCAGCTTCATTCTTCGGCGGCGGGTCCTTCGCTCCAAGAGGGACTGAGGGACCCGCTGCCGAATTGCTGAATTGCCGCCAAAGACCCAGATGTGCCACCCCTTTCCTTGGGCTGCCCCAAGCACGTGCTTCCTTCGCTGTTGCCTGGAGCCGGGCCTGCTTGTATGAAGACCTGCCACATATTGCTGAACTGTAGATACAAGGGAATGTGGAGTCTGCTTATGCAATTGCTCTGCTACATTGTCTGCCAGTGCAGTAGCAATGTAAGTCTCTTGCAGCATTTTGCCTTTATGGACTTACTCGAGTGTGTTCCAGGTAGAGCTGTATTTGCAGGCTTTAAAACTCATTGCAGAGAAGTTTTCAATTATTATTACAGTATTAATGGCAAAACATTAATATTACCATGCTAGTTTGCTTTAGCTCTTAAAAGCATCAAACTTTTTGCACACACTAGTACACACAAAACATACTTGCTTAGATTTTTCCATCTGGTTTGGGGGTGTTTTGGATGCAAAATTTTGCCACAATAATCTTTATTCAAACATGTAAAATGCGTGTATTTAGCCACAAGAGTGATGGCTTTATCCTGGCTCTTGCCATAACAACTGAGCATGGGAATGATTTATTTCAGAATAGTTACAAGCAGGGCCGGCTCTAGGCAACAGCGCTCCAAGCATGTGCTTGGGGCGGCACTTTCCAAGGGGCGGCACTCTGCCCCCCCCCCCCCCCCCCACACACTTTTTTTTTTTTTTTGCTTGGGACGGCAAAAAGCCGGGAGCCGGCCCTGGCGAGAGCCCTGCCGCTGAGGAGCCAGAGCATCATCCCCTGAGCTGCCAGGGAGCTGCCCCCGGACCCAGCCTGCTACGCACCTCCCCCACCTCAGCCCTGCGCTGCTTACCCCGGGCCCCCACAGCGCCAGGGGTGGGGAGAGGCAGAGCCCAGCTCCGAGCAGGGCAGTGGGGGATACTGCCCCCCAGAAGACCCCCCACGGCTTGGGCACCTGGGGGTCAGTATCCGTCCTCTCGGCTCTGCCTGCACGGGGCTGGGGAAGTAGCTGTCAGCGCCTGCCGCTCGCAGCCTCTTCACTTGTACCTCCCCCCATCGCTCCTTCGCCACAGCCCTTCCCCTTGTACTCTCCCTTCACCCGCACCTCCCCCTTCACCTCTTCTCCCGCAACCCTCCTGATACCCCCCTCTCCTCCTCCACCCTCCTCCGCAAGTACATCACACCCCGCTTCTCTGCCAGTGTAGAGCCCCCACACCCGCTCCTCTGCCTGAACCTTCTTTACTAGATCCCCATCCCTTTCTGGGTACAAGGTTTGAGGGTTAGTCCCTATGCCTTCCATGTGCATTTGGAGCACTAAAGATGGGGTGATGGGGGGGGGGAATTTATACTAAAGTGAAATAAAAATAGGAGAAATGGTTTGAACCCCACTGAAAGTGTAAACGGAGCTTGCTGTGGTGAATGAGGCGATCACGTTTTCGGGGGGGAGCCCAGGGCTGGGGCGGCAGGGGGTGCGGGTGGGGGAGGGTACTGATGGGGGGGGGAGAGAGCCCAGGGCTGGGGTGGGAGGCAGCCACAAATGTTTTTGCTTGAGGTGGCAAAAAACCTAGAGCCGACCCTGGTTACAAGGAAAGAAGTCTAGAGAATTAAAAATTCATTAAAAATACCTGCAAATATTTGTGACTCACATCATATTTAATCCCAATTTGCCAAAATGTGGAATTCCTCCTAAATGTTCATGATACAGCATAATTGTTTGCCAAAAAGAAAAAAAATGGAAGCATTGATTTTTGCCAGTAACAGAAAATTCAAAAAGCCTAGATTGCTATGTATTTATATGGCTTCACTTCCACACCATGCACATCCAGGCTCTTTTCAGTTTAGAGTGAAGGAGACAACAAATACTTGTGCTGCAGACACTATTAGGAGTGGTTTTGAGGGCAAGAATCCTGGTTCTAGAGCTCCTACAGCTACTGGGATAACAGCTATAGTAGCTTCAGTGACCCGCTACTGGTAGTAGCAGGTCCATTATCTACCCTGTGGATCAGCCACACAAGTGCATAATAATCCATTCATAAACCCAAAGCCAGTATACTACACAGGACGAAGACCCTAAGGAAGCATTTTTTAAAGGGGAACTAGGGATGGAACAATATTTGGGTGGGACTGGGGTGAGGACAATAACTACAGGTTCTGCTGCCTGAATTTGTAGCATCCAGCTCCTTGTGGGTGTGAGGAGGATTAGGTCCAGTGCCAAGCTGATGTTGAGGCTGAGGAAGTTGTCATTGTTTTAATTATAAGCTGATGTTTACAATGATGCAGCACTATCTGTTTTTTAACCTTGAAGGCACAACAATAAGTATCAGTTTTAACCAAAAAACAGAAGTCTTTAGGCCTTAAAATCTGACAGCTTATGCTTCAATAATTTTTATTCGTGGAAATGACTTTCAGCTGCCATTTGAACTCATCAACCTTAGCTCTTTACATATTTCCCAGTGTGTAACTTCGCAGCCTAGAGATCCTCCTCCTCACTTCTAAGCCCTGGAACAAATGCTTGCTGACGTAAGTGGATCTCTCATTAATTCAGCAGCAGTTACCTATGGAATTCTCAAGAGTGCTTTGTGTTGTAGGGATTTGGTTTATGTGGCATTAAGAAGAGATGCAGAATGCAGCTGAGTCATTTAAAGAAATAATTTTGAATTTGTGAGAATGAATTAATCATAAAGCAATCCCTGGTGAGAATTAAAAGGCTATAAAACCATACACAGAGAGCTTGGCACTGCCTAGAGAAGAGCTTTAGTAGATCCCAGTATTCCTGAGAGGAGGCTTAGTAAGATTGCACCTAGAGGCGATTGCTAAGTAAACCTCAGATGGTTCTGAGCTTGTATTTAGCTAAGCTCGGATGCTTATAGGAATCCAGTCACTCCTTCCCTCTCAGTGACCTTTTGGCATTTCCTCAGTTCAGCCCTTTCTAGATACAAGCTCCCAAATGCAACAGTTTCCTGCTGTCCTGCCTCCAGAACAAATTCCTGTAATCCTCTCTTCTCACATGTACACACCTGGCAATCTAACAACACTTTTATGACCCTCTCTCCCTAGTGAGTAGGTTCTGCAATGACTCCTTTTCTTCATCCTGGCTCTGTGATCCCACCTGACAGGCTCCTTCCAGCTTTCCCTATCTCTGCAATAAAGAGATTATTTCCTGGCATCCCAGAGCCCTCCTTCCCATGCCCCTAAAGAGGCTCTCTGCAATCCTCTCTGCCTTACTCTTGTCACCACTCCCCCTTGAAACCCAACAGCAGGTTTTCAGGTTTACATGAAACTCTTGCTCACTGCCCTATACATACCCACTCATAAGCATTGATTTTTCCTCTTAAAGGTTAATAAAGTTTCTGGGACCATGAGTTGTGGTAGCCTTTCTACTGGAGCTTGACAAGTACATTCAAATTTTGCACACTGTAGAGTTTCCTCAGTAAGTGTTAGGGTCTCAAAGGGTATGTTGTGATAATTGGACCTTCGAATTTACCCAAATTGTGAGCTCAACTGTGAAAAGTACATGAAGATTCATAACCTATAATAACAAATGTTGATGGCAAAAGGTATAAAAGGGAGACAGGCTGAATTAGTCCAAGCAAAAAGGCCTACTGATGTAACTCAAGGACTGTGTTAAAATCATTCTTGGTCAACAAGAAAAATGTGGAACTGGAAAGATAGGAAGTATAGCAAGAGACCACCTTGGCTTAACCAGGAGATCTTCAATACTCTGAAACTCAAAAAAGATTCCTACAAAAAGTGGAAACTAGGTCAAATTACAAAGGATGAATATAAACAAATAACACAGGTATGTAGGGACATAATTAGAAAGGTCACGGCACAAAACAAGATCAAACTAGCTAGAGACATAAAGGGTAGCAAGAAAACATTCTACAAATACATTAGCAGCAAGAGGAAGACCAAGGACAGGGAGGTGTGTTACTCAATGAGTGGGGAAAAACGATAACAGAAAATGTGGAAATGGCAAAGGTGCTTAATGACTTCTTTGTTTCGGTTTTCACCAAGAAAGTTGGTGGTGATTGGATGTCTAACCTAGTGAATGCCAGTGAAAATGAGGTAGGATCAGAGGCTAAAATAGGGAAAGAACAAGTTAAAAATTACTTAGACGACATGTTAGATGTCTTCAAGTCACCAGGGCCTGACGAAATGCATCTTAGAATACTCAAGGAGCTGACTGAGAAGATATCTGAGCCATTAGCGATTATCTTTGAAAAGTCATGGAAGACTGGAAAAGGGCAAATATAGTGCCAATCTATAAAAAGGGAAATAAGGGCAACCCGGGGAATTACAGATCAGTCAGCTTAACTTCTGTACCCAGAAAGATAATGGAGCAAATAATGAAGTAATCAGTTTGCAAACATCTAGAAGATAATAAGGGGATAAGTAACAGTAAGCAAAGATTTGTCAAGAACAAATCATATCAAACCAACCTGATAGCTTTCTTTGACAGGGTAACAAGCCTTGTGGATGGAGGGAAGCAGTAGACGTGGTATATCCTGACTTTTGAAAATCTTTTGATACTGTCTCGCATGACCTTCTCATAAACAAACTAGGGAAATGCAACCTAGATGGAGCTACTATAAAGTGGGTGCATAACTGGTTGGAAAACCACTCCCAGAGAATAGTTATCAGTAGTTCACAGTCATGTTGGTAGGGCATAATGAGTGGGGTCTCATAGGGATTAGTTCTGGGTTCAGTTCTGTTCAATATCTTTATCAATGATTTAGATAATGGCATAGAGAATATAAAGTTTGCAGACGATACTAAGCTGGGTTGCATGTGCTTTGGAGGATAGGATTGTAATGCAAAATCATCTGGACAAACTGGAGAAATGGTCTGAAGTAAATAGGATGAAATTCAATAAGAACAAATGCAAAGTACTCCACTTAGGAAGGAACAATCAGTTGAACACATACAAAATGAGAAATGACTGCCTAGGAAGGAGTACTGCGGAAAGGGATCTGGGGGTCATAGTGGACCACAGGCTAAATATGAGTCAACCGTGTAACACTGTTGCAAAAAAACAAAACAAAACAAAACAAAAACCAACAACATCATTGTGGGATGTATTAGCACAGGGGTTCTCAAACTGGGAGTCGGGACCCCTCAGGGGGTCACGAGGTTATTACATGGGGGGGGGTCATAAGCTGTCAGCCTCAACCCCAAGCCCTGCTTTGCATCCAGCATTTATAATGGTGTTAAATATATAAAAAAGTGTTTTTAATTTATAAGGGGGGGGGTCGCACTCAGAGACTTGCTATGTGAAAGGGGTCACCAGTACAAAGGTTTGAGAACCACTGTATTAGCAGGAGTGTTGTATGCAAGACACAAGAAATAATTCTACTCTACTCTGCTCTGATTAGGCCTCAACTGGAGTATAGTGTCCAGTTCTGGGTGCCATATTTCAGGAAGGATGTGGACAAATTGGAGAGAGTCCAGAGAAGAGAGACAAAAATGATTAAAGGTCTAGAAAACATGATCTATGAGGGAAGATTGAAAAAAATGGGTTTGTTTAGCCTGGAAAAGAGAAGACTGAGAGGGGACATGGTAACAGTTTTCAAGTATGTAAAAGGTTGTTACAAGGAGGAGGAAGAAAAATTGTTTTTCTTAACCTCTGAGGATAGGACAAGAAGCAATGGGCTTAAATTGCAGCAAGGGCAGTTTAGGTTGGACATTAGGAAAAAACTTCCTAACTGTCAGAGTGGTTAAGCACTGGAACAAATTGCTCAGGGAACTGTGGATCTCCATCATTAGAGATTTTAAAGAGCAAGTTAGGCAAACACCTTTCAGGGATGGTCTAGATCAGTGCTTCTCAAAGTGGTGGTCCGCGGACCGGTGCCGGACCGTGAGCCATCGGCTGCCGGTCCATGGCGAGTTTCCTCATAAGAGTGTCGAATAGGATAATAATATGGCACCGGTCCCTGGCACATTGGGGAAAAAAATTGCCGGTCCCCCACATCAGATAGCACTGGTCTAGATAATACTTAGTCCTACCATGAGTACAGGGGACTGGACTAGATGACCTCGAGGTCCCTTCCAGTCCTATGATTCTATGATCAGTGAACCAAAACTGGTGTTTCGGAAAGTAGACCTACTTAGTGGACAAAATAATGATGATGGGCTATTCTGCCCATTGCTTCTTCTGTGGCTCCTTAAAGAAAGAGACTTTGGGAAGAAAAATTAGCTACTGGAGCAAACTTCACCATCATGACTTCCACCCGCACCATCTCCTGGGACCCTTGGCCTTCATCATCTTGATCTTGAAAGATGTCCTCACTAGACCAAGCCAGAAAGAGGGACACAGATGACATTACCACCTTTACCAGCTCCAGCTACATCCCAAACGTCACCTGGGATGAAATGAGATCAGACTTTAACAGCAACAGCAGCAGCAACAACAGCTCCAAACCCATCTCAACTAACTTATTTTCTTTTCCCCAAAGGACAGTTATTACCATCTGAGAGATTGTCAAACCATGGGGATTTTCCTTCTAAAAACTCTCTGCAACTAAAGGGAACAAAAGATTTGGTTAGAATAACAGCCTTATTTAATACTTTACATTTCAAAAGCTTCAACTATTTTTCTTTCTTTTCTTTATCTTTAATAAAAAGTTAAAAGGATTTCTAATGGTGTGTGTTGCATGGTAAGAAGCAGGCTGAGATCTCTGTATAGCAAACCCTGAATCTTATTTTACACTGTTTGATGTTGGACAGTGACTGGGTTATGTTAACAGCTTTGGCCTATATAGTCCAACTAAATTAATACAATAGGTACCACAACATCTGAATTTTGCATTGAGAAGTACCAGGGAAAGGTGTTGGGTTAGCCATCATTACTGGGCCCTGTAACCAAAGTTTCAAAGGCAGGGGCCTGTACAGGCTTGCCATTTAATTTAACCAGACTCGCCCTGGAAAATGTTCCAATTTATTCAAAAATTGATCAGAAATTATTCTTGTATTGGCCAATCAATTTTTCTTAGTACTCCCTGAGAATCTCTTCTACTGGAAAATTTTAACAGGGGCATGTGTCTAAATCTGGAATGGCTTATCAGTTTGACCACATCCATGTGCCTTTTTATTTGCTATCTATGACCAGCTGTGAAGTTTGTATTGTTTAGTTTTTTGTTTTTCATGTGACTATGGAGAGTGGTTGTACTTCATGACAACCCCCATTTTCACATGGGCACATGTGTGAACAAGAATATTTGCTATTCTTTATTCTTTGTGCCTCATTCATCACTTTGTTGCTTAAACATTTTCTGTCACTCAGTCATTGAGCGTAAACAAAGCAATGTGACTTTGGTAACTAAACATGCACCACAAATAGCTCACAACACCTCAGAGGTTGAAAATTGTTTGCCTAAAGTATTCAGTGCATACTTAGGAATTACATTCATAGAGATCATATTTGATTCACATAGAGAAAAAAGGGCTACATTTACGTAATACATTCACAATAAATAATTCAACCAGCTCTCCTCCTGATGAAGGCATTACTAGTCTTTCAGTCCTTACATGAGGGTGTTCCTTGCACACTGTTCTAAGTGTACTATCCTTGAGGGGGTTGGGAAGTGGTATATGGGACTGGCACAGCTCTCTATGTCTGCTGGAACTGCTGTAGTTAGTGGTTTCAGTTGAGGTAAGTCTTTAAACTGTCTTGGAGAAGGGCTCAGTGTACAGTTCTGTTCTAACCTCATTGGATCTTGAAGACTTCACCTAATTGTCTGGTGCTCTGTGTACAGAGAAGGTTTTTTTTCACATAGAATTCACATTATTATTTCTGTGAACCATTTATATCACTGGCCTTGGGAGATTATTAATAGAAATAAATACAAGACAAGATTAGAGTGTATTTAGTGATTTTTTTTTAAATGTTATATAATGATGTAAGCCATTAAAGTGAAGGCAATAGATACATATTGTTATGAAACAGATGAACAACCCATATGAATCCTTTTAGTGATTCTTTAACAGAAAGCTTTTTTCAAGCTTTTTTTCTTAAAATACAGCTCAAACATTCTGCTTTGGCAGAAGTCAAAAAGCAAAACAGCTACAGGTCCACAACTTCGTGGTCTCAGGATATCTTTGGTTGCCATCAAGAGTATGAATCACCTGGTAATAGGAGTGGGGCAGCATATATATTTCGGTAGAAGTTCTGACCATATTTTATTTGAAAATAAATAAGAAATAAAATGGACTAGTCAGCATTGAACAGCAAGGGTAAAATGTTACATAGGGGCTTCTGGCAACATCAGAATTCACTAGCGCTTTGCTCAAATGGTTTATGATGGCACCAGAAATCTTTTGATGGAATTATAGCCCTGCAATTCAGTTGTGTTACATTTATTCTGCAGAACTGTATAATTTTATGTACCAAGCCAGTCGGTTTAAAAAATACTTTTTTAAATCAGAAAGGCTGTAAAAGTGTATGGCTTTTTGAAAATCTCATCCGTGGTAATATATGCAGAAAGAGGCCCGGCTGAGTGAAGGCCAGGCCAAAAGAAGATGAATGTGGGGAGAGGCTCTGGTTTGGATTACTTGAAAGAGTTGTTGCTTGTGACTCAAGGAGAATATCGGTTTGAGATTCTCACTCACATGACAAGTCCAAACTGAGAACAGGATAATTTAATACATTTGGTTAGCTCCATTGTTCAGCTATCCACTTGCAGGCCAACAATCCCATCAGGGTTGGGTGAGCAAGGACGATTTTTCTTATTCCTGTCAACTCAGATGTCAGTCTGAGCAAAAATTTGACCCTTCCTATGCAGCTGTGGAGTATGCCAGAAGCAGCAAGAATGGTGTAATTTACAGTGCTTCAGTGGGGGTGAGATACAGGATTTCTGGAGCCTATCAGGCTGTAACCCCTTGCCTGTAGGTTTGGAGGTGGTGCAGAGGGGGGATTGGAAAGGAATTGTGGTGCTGGTTAGTACTATGTGGATCTGTTGGTCATTGCCTTCTGTGAAAGAAGGGCACAGCTGCCGTGGGGCTTATTGCAATAGTGATTGCACAGCAACTCTGATGTTGCTCCATTTCTGGGGGATTCCTTCCCGCTCTTTCCTGTGAAACTCTTTTGAATCAAGCCTGGCTTGGGGTAGGACTCAGACCTTCTGCACTATGAAGTCTTTAAAATGTCTGGGCCCAATAAAATACCTTTGTTTCTAGCTTGTGTTTTCCAGCACTTCCCCCACCATTTTTTCCCCATGATCTATCATAACTCCTTTCTTCATCCTCTCAAGCTTGCAGTGAGGACATATTGCTGAGTTTGTAGCACCTCAGTTCTTGCTGTCAGCAACAGTCTGTGATGCCACAGACCTAGAATGATGATCTGCCTTCTAGAGAAGCAAAAGTCAGTGCATAGTGGAGAGGTTTCATTCCAACTAAAGTCTCTTAAAACTGAACAGGGAATCAGGTAGTTACCAAGAAAGTCACTCTTGAATAAACTTGCTTTTCTCACTTTTGCCCCAGTATGGCAATTGCTTCTAAGAAGTGATGATCACAGTACAGCAAATACCAATTTATCACCTTCTGGGATGCAATCCAGACTAGTGAGGGACTGAGTCACCACCAGCCCTGCAACCTTGGGTGTCTCACAATCTCTAGCTGATGTAGGTTTCAACCTGGACTGTTCACAAACAGACAAAGAGGATGCAGATCACTCCCTGAGTGTCTGTGTGTAGCTGCAGCCTGCCAGCAATACTCCAGTCAACACTCTGGCTTCCACCAGCTTTGGTGACCACTTGCAGGGTGACCCCAACATACTCCCAAACCTGGACTTTCCCCACAAAGTGTGGTCTGCATTGTCCAGCCCTCTCCTGGACAGTTCAGATATTATAGGTCCATTGCCCCTGTAATGGGTCAATATGCAACAGTTCACTACTTTAATGGGAGTTACCAAACAATTCAGTTTAACCACAGCACTGGATTAGTTTTGATTAAAGAATAAAACAAGTTTATTTAACTACAAAGAGATTTTAAGTGATGTGACAAAGTTCCTCCTCTATCTTGGTGGGTCCTGTGCTTACTGGTGGATTTTCTTGCCTCAGAGATTCACCATGTGGGTTGGGGAACAGCCCAGAGACCTTCCCATCTGGAAGAACCCACAGTCCAGGTCAATTGGGAGGTTTGGGGGGAACCCAGGCCCGCCCTCTACTCCGGGTTCCAGCCCAGGGCCCTGTGGACTGCAGCTGTCTATAGTGCCTCCTGTAACAGCTGCATGACAGCTACAACTCCCTGGGCTACTTCCCCATGGCCTCCTCCAAACACCTTCCTTATTCTCACTACAGGACCTTCCTCCTGGTGTCTGATAACGCTTGTGCTCCTCAGTCCTCCAGTAGCACACCCTCACCCTCTCACTCTCAGCTCCTTGCGCCTCTTGCTCCCAGCTCCTCACACTCACCCCACAAACTGAAGTGAGCTCCTTTTAAAACCCAGGTGCCCTGATTAGCCTGCCTTAATTGATTCTAGCAGCTTCTTCTTAATTGGCTCCAAGTGTCCTAATTAGCCTGCCTGCCTTAACTGGTTCTAGCAGGTTCCTGATTACTCTAGTGCAGCCCCTGCTCTGGTCACTCAGGGAACAGAAAACTACTCATCCAGTGACCAGTATATTTGCCCTCTACCAGACTCCTGTACCCACTGGTCTGGGTCTGTCACAGTGAGTACAAGTGCAAAGTATTAAAGTCAGAACTGATTACAAGAGAAATAAAGATAAAACCCTTTCTAGTAGCTAAAATTTAACAAACTAGACTCGGTTCAAGGTAAAATCCTTACCTCATGTTCCCATCAATATTGCTGACCAAATTCTCAAGTCAAGGTCTGCCCCAAAGTCCAAAGGGCTGTTTCCTTCGTTTTTTTAGGTGAAAGAGATAGAGATTGACTGAGATTTTTGCCCCTCACTTTTAGAGTCCAGTCCCCCTTTGAAGTGGATTCTTCTGAGGATTACCCCTCAAATCAAAGTTTATTCAATCAGTAAAGATGGCAATGTGGAGTCTAGGGGTGAAGGTACCACCATATGCTTTCTTCTCCCCTGTGTATGCTGAAATGCAGATTTGCCTTTTCTCCCTCTGGCTGTCTCAAGGACCTTGTTTACTACTTATATGCAAATTGAGGTAAATGCACATTCCTTTGTTTAAGATACACCTGCTTAACCACTCCTGCCTAATAAGGGCTACATTTCACCAGGATATTATTGACCAGTGAGTTACTAGTTTTCAAATGATAAGTCACAAGACATATTTTGTACAAAAATTATTACAATAATGTATAGGATGTGAATACAGGAGTGCATTCAGTCACACAACTTTACTGTGACTTACAGATGCAGCGCACCTCTCAGGATCAGGCCCCGAGGCTGTGTATTCTCCTTCTAAGAAACCCTCTTTCTCCACCAAATAGTGATTTATTCATAGTTCTTTGAGCTGACTCAAGCAAACAGAGTTTTTGTTTCCTCCTTATACGATCTGCCACTTGTTTCACCATGAGTACTTTGAGCCACCTAGGACTTAAAGTACTTCTCTTTTAAAATATCCAGATTCACTCCCATTATGCAGGCTTGGTACTCCTGATTCAAAGTTGGCCTATGGGCATGCAGCATTCATTAACCCTGGCATCACCTTCAGTTCAGTGTCTGGTTTAATACTGTCTGAAGTTTTAAATAATAAAACAAAAACACAGTGGAGAAACTATGTATGTCAAATCCACAAATGAGAGGACAGTTCTCTGCTTCACAGAGGCTTCTTTGAAGTTATTGGCTTTTTGGAAACAGTTTATACTGCACCAGACAGGTTGCCAGGAAGCCACTACCATTAAAGCTGCTAATGCTTAGAGATCAGTGTTTGCTTGCTCTTTACGTTTCCATGCTCTTGGATCTTCCCACTGCCTTCCTGTCTTTCCAAGCCTCTTCTGTGAAGGGAGCTCTTTAATATGGAGCTCTGTTAAATCCGCTGCAGTGAAGTTTCAGAATTCATTCTTTTCAGTCATGCGTTTGATGCTTTCTTTTGATCGAGTCAGTGCAGTTTCTTAGCAGATTCTAAGTAAAAAGATATTAATAATTAAATTAATGTTTTCCATTCTGTAAGTCTCTTTGACCTGCTGGTTATGCAGGGGTGAAAATCAAAAGGTTTGGCATTCATGGTGAGTTCAGATCCAAACTCTTCAAACCTGTCTTGTCTGCAAAATTGGACAGGAAATTGCCCACACATAGGCTTCCTTATGAAATCTCTCTAGCTTCCACTACAGTTCAGGCCAGAAGTATTGCAAGGGCAGCCTCCTTAACGATTTCAGCTGCTCCATCCGTTGCCAGCCAGAATGTAGAAGTCAATAGGGGCTGGTCAAAATGGATTGACCCTGCTAATAATAAGAAGTTAACTAAACATTTCAAGAATGTTTGTTTCTAAATGAGCAAAAATTCCAGAGTGGGCCTGGTTTTTATTTTTCTAATCCAGTTTGCCCTCTCTGGCAGCTGGTCTTTCATATTGTGTTGCTCTCAGCTGTCTTAAGGTGTCTTTGTAAACCAACTATGAGAAGAAAATTGCAAATGGAAATATTTGGGTACAGGTTTGACATTCCAAACAGTAGAGGGCAGTTTGCGCAACATTTGCCTCCAAGAGGCAACAGTACTGGTGGCAGTAATATTTCAGCACCACTCTATCAGTCTGTCTTAGGTCATCTCCAGGGTTTCTGCATTCATGAAGGTGGTACCTCCGAAAATGATGATCTGCATACTCAAGAATATAAGGATGCTCCTCACAAACAAATAGGGTGGGGTGCAATTCATTTGCTGTGCTATAGTTTGAATCCAGGAGATCCTGAAATATTCCAGCAGTTATGTCTGACATCTGGAGTGACCTCCCAATTATGTTGTTGCTTGGCATACTTAACATCATGGAGGCAGATTATCTCCTTGTTTTCCCAATTGCTGGTGGTGGTTTTCTGATCTGCTCCTGGAGACTGCCTGGAATGTTTCCCCTCAAGGACTTGTGTGCGTACATGCACATATGTGTGCTCCACTTCAGAGATGTTCCAGTTCCTCTTTTCTGGATGTGCTGCCCTGTCATGTCTCTCACCTATCATCACTGCAGGCCAACACAAAGTCATGGTGGTGTGACATTGTGTCATGTGCTTGAAGATGCAACGTCATCTTGTGCTGCTGAGCTACACATACGCTTTTGCCACAACGCAGTGGGAAAAGCCTTTTTATCACTACAAGTTAGTCATAATTCCAGGTGACTGAGCCAGGCATTTACACTGAGTACTGCGGTCAGAGTGGATATTATTTTCATTTTAGATCAGTTTTGCCTAATTCTGAGGCTGGGATGCTTTTATATAATATTTTCTTCTCTGGGATAAGTCAGGTTTGTCAGTGAAGTTCAGGGATTTAATGTGTCTGCTGCCTTGTGACACTATGAGAAATAATCACAATAGGATTAGTGTAAAATCCTTATATTTGAATGGATTTTCATGCGGCCTCCTTATACAACCTTCATATTAATTCTTCCTCTTTCTGAGTCTAGTCTTTGTAACCCTTTCATAGTGAGAATCCAGCTCCCATAGCAGCTATTGCAATTCTGAATTCTCTTGGTAGGTTTGGAAATGACATGGAGTTGCTGTAGGTAAATAACTTTAGCAAGAAGTTTATGCTAATGATGACTCTTAAAAAGCTTTGGATTGGAAAGGTTATGTTGGCTTGGAATGGTATATTGACAGTCACATTTCAGTGATGAAGAGTGACAAATGAGGATCATTTAGTTGAGTCACCATGCATAAGAAAATAAAAAGTCAAAAGTGGATAATTTGTGAATGGAATGACACTGTTCCAGTTCTTATTTCTTCTTTGCTGTTATCACTGAGCTCAAACTCTGCTGCATGGTCTCTCCTTCCTCCCTATCCTATGGAAGCCCCACTCTCCTCAAAAGTGAAGAAAGCTAAGAGGATGAAAGGGAGCCAGCCAGGCTCTTCTGGATTCTTTCACACTTATCTCGGCTTTTGGAAACCCCTTTATTGGGAATGGTAGTGGGGTAACTGCTATAGAAGTACCCGGAAAATGCTTCTGAAGGACTTGTGCTGGCAAGGAAGTCAATAGGAAATAGGAAAGGGCAACTTCCCTTTTGCAGATGCACACAAATTAGGGGTGGAGCATCTGTGGATAGACATATACTGTCTTAAGGACCTAGCTAATGATCCATCTGGGTGGCAGATGCAAAGAGGCTATGTCCCCTGGGATTTGCCATGATGATGATGATGTGAATTAAAGGCAACTAATAATGGGAAACACCTTTTTTCCTAAGACACTGGTTCAAATCCGGCCTAGTAATGAGTGGAGGTCATTGCCATCAATTAACTGTTTGGTGGTTTAACTGAAATAAACTGATAGTCTAGTCTAGTATCTAATAGGTATATATGTCCACATCACAAAACCCAAAACATCTTTGCGGCAGTCTCAGCAAGAGGTGGATGGTTCCTCCAAAACAGGGCAGAGACATGGAACCTTGGACTGATGCTTCCTGTGCTGGAATTATTCTAGATCAGGGGGTTTAAGTGCTGGATTGGCTCCCTCCAAACCCTGAACCTTTTCACTATAAATTTAAATATGTAACAAAATCCAGGCAAAGGGGAAGATTTGTGTGTGTGTGTGTGTGTGTGTGTGCTGGCTTGTAGAAGACTAGGATGAGCTTATGATTACATGATTCCCAGGTTCACTTTTTAAAAACATTTGTGTCACAGTATGCAGTGAAAACAGTATGCTTTATTGCTTCTTTGGAGAGTATGGCTGGATCTGTCCTTGATCTGACACTTGGCATGAGATATTCTGTCTCATTAAGATTTTACACCACGAAACATGGATCATTCCCTGTGGTGAATGAATGTGCATCCCTTTTTGGTGACAAATCATTTCTGAAGTGTTTGGCACATGTTTGTTCAGAATACTATAAATTCTTACTGCTCTTGCTAGATATTCCATGTACCATCTTGCAGCAGATCAGTGTTTATCACCCACGCTATACAAATCTATATCAACATCTTGAATATCTCTCTGAAACAGCTACTTATAGGCATTTCAGAACTGAACTGAAGTTCTTGCCCAGCGTATAACCTTTTACAAATTGAACACAATGGAATTATTTTGACTCTTTTTCGCTTCTTACTTTATAGCATATCCATCTCTTTCTTGGCACTTGTGGCCCATGCCCTGTGAGTCACAAGAACAAAGAAAACGCCACTGCGGATCTTCTTTAAAACAGCACCCTGCAGCATAAGTCAGGCTTTGAGACTGGTCTTTGTCCTTCTTTTGCCTTTGTCCTTGCCATTCTGTTCTGCCCCATTCTGTTCAGCCTTTCTGAATAGTATAGTCCTGTATTAGGGTAATTTGTTCCTGGTGAATGCCAAGGAAAATTACAAAACATGCTGACTTGTGACTTCTCTATGAAGTTAAACTACATCATAATGCGTTAGTACATATATTTTTAAACAAACCAACCCCTCACCCCCACCTCTCTACAAGGTTAGCTTACTGAAATGTAACATCTCCTTTCAATTGCCAGCTTGATTATAGTAGGATCATTAAGAAACTGTGCATCTTAAGTTGATTGCTCCGGAAGCAAAGCATTAAATGGGATTTTGTATAGTCAGGACTGCGGCATCAAGAGAGGACCACAAAACTGTAAAATAAACAGAAAGTTACAAGGAATCAATACATCCCTTTTTCCTCCACTATGTTCTTCTTTCAATGGGGTGCATATCTCAACTTTTTTTCCTTTCTGTCAGCTTTCTCTCACCTCGTCTGAAAAATGGCACTTGCTTCTACCTAATGGGGTTAGAGTGCTTCAGTTCTGACTTCGGGGAAGTGTGCTACTTACAAATCTTCCATCCAAACAGTGCCCTGCTCTAAGTCTACCTCTAAAATAGAGCACAATCATAGCTTGTTGTAGCAGAGCTGTAACCAGCTGTATGTTTAGGGATACTTCACAAAGTAGCAAAAGGCTCTGTTTACATGTTAGGTACCTAATTTTTTGTATTAACAGTACCATGCCTGGTGAGGTCTCCTGGGTGTGATGTAACATAAGACTTTTTGCCTGAGGCTGTGAGGTAATAAATAAATACACAACTCTGTTCATTTCTTAAGAAACTCCGTTTGTATTGTCCATGTTAGCTTCACCTTTTTCACCCTGTAATGAGATGGTTGTCTTTTTGTAAGACTTGACAAGATTCTCACTACAGAGAGAGGTTTGCAACGTAAACCTCACAAAGAAAGGGCCCAAGAAAAAATATACCTGGGGCTGGAGAATATAGTTTTTGAATATACAGAACTTTTTTTTTCTATGCATAATATTTTATGGTGTTTGAATGAGGGCCAGTGAAAATTAGAGGGATAAATAGTAGTTATGCTGCATATTCATAGATTCATAGATTCATAGATTCTAGGACTGGAAGGGACCTCGAGAGGTCATCAAGTCCAGTCCCCTGCCCGTATGGCAGGACCAAATACTGTCTAGACCATCCCTGATAGACACTTATCTAACCTACTCTTAAATATCTCCAGAGATGGAGATTCCACAACCTCCCTAGGCAATCTATTCCAGTGTTTAACCACCCTGACAGTTAGGAACTTTTTCCTAATGTCCAACCTAAACCTCCCTTGCTGCAGTTTAAACCCATTGCTTCTTGTTCTATCCTTAGAGGCTAAGGTGGACAAGTTTTCTCCCTCCTCCTTATGACACCCTTTTAAATACCTAAAAACTGCTATCACATCCCCTCTCAGTCTTCTCTTTTCCAAACTAAACAAACCCAATTCTTTCAGCCTTCCTTCATAGGTCATGTTCTCAAGACCTTTAATCATTCTTGTTGCTCTTCTCTGGACCCTTTCCAATTTCTCCACATCTTTTTTGAAATGCGGTGCCCAGAACTGGACACAATACTCCAGCTGAGGCCTAACCAGAGCAGAGTAGAGCAGAAGAATGACTTCTCGTGTCTTGCTCACAACACACCTGTTAATACATCCCAGAATCACGTTTGCTTTTTTTGCAACAGCATCACACTGGTGACTCATATTTAGCTTGTGGTCCACTATAACCCCTAGATCCCTTTCTGCCGTACTCCTTCCTAGACAGTCTCTTCCCATTCTGTATGTGTGAAACTGATTTTTCCTTCCTAAGTGGAGCACTTTGCATTTGTCTTTGTTAAACTTCATCCTGTTTAACTCAGACCATTTCTCCAATTTGTCCAGATCATTTTGAATTATGACCCTGTCCTCCAAAGCAGTTGCAATCCCTCCCAGTTTGGTATCATCCGCAAACTTAATAAGCGTACTTTCTATGCCAATATCTAAGTCGTTGATGAAGATATTGAACAGAGCCGGTCCCAAAACAGACCCCTGCGGTACCCCACTCGTTATGCCTTTCCAGCAGGATTGGGAACCATTAATAACAACTCTCTGAGTACGGTTATCCAGCCAGTTATGCACCCACCTTATAGTAGCCCCATCTAAATTGTATTTGCGTAGTTTATCGATAAGAATATCATGCGAGACCGTATCAAATGCCTTACTAAAGTCCAGGTATACCACATCCACAGCTTCACCCTTATCCACAAAGCTCGTTATCCTATCAAAGAAAGCTATCAGATTGGTTTGACATGATTTGTTCTTTACAAATCCATGCTGGCTGTTCCCTATCACCTTACCACCTTCCAAGTGTTTGCAGATGATTTCCTTAATTACTTGTTCCATTATCTTCCCTGGCACAGAAGTTAAACTAACTGGTCTGTAGTTTCCTGGGTTGTTTTTATTTCCCTTTTTATAGATGGGCACTATATTTGCCCTTTTCCAGTCTTCTGGAATCTCTCCCGTCTCCCATGATTTTCCAAAGATAATAGCTAGAGGCTCAGATACCTCCTCTATTAGCTCCTTGAGTATTCTAGGATGCATTTCATCAGGCCCTGGTGACTTGCAGGCATCTAACTTTTCTAAGTGATTTTTAACTTGTTCTTTTTTTATTTTAGCTGCTAAACCTACCCCCTTCTCATTAGCATTCACTAGGTTAGGCATTCCTTCAGACTTCTCGGTGAAGAGCGAAACAAAGAAGTCATTAAGCATCTCTGCCATTTCCAAGTTTCCTGTTACTGTTTCTCCCTCTTCACTGAGCAGTGGGCCTACCCTGTCTTTGGTCTTCCTCTTGCTTCTAATGTATTGATAAAAAGTCTTCTTGTTTCCCTTTATTCCTGTAGCTAGTTTGAGCTCATTTTGTGCCTTTGCCTTTCTAATCTTGCCCCTGCATTCCTGTGTTGTTTGCCTATATTCATCCTTTGTAATCTATCCTAGTTTCCATTTTTTATATGACTCCTTTTTATTTTTTAGATCATGCAAGATCTCGTGGTTAAGCCAAGGTGGTCTTTTGCCACATTTTCTATCTTTCCTAACCAGCGGAATAGCTTGCTTTTGGGCCCTTAATAGTGTCCCTTTGAAAAACTGCCAACTCTCCTCAGTTGTTTTTCCCCTCAGTCTTGATTCCCCTGGGACCTTACCTATCAGCTCTCTGAGCTTACCAAAATCTGCCTTCCTGAAATCCATTGTCTCTATTTTGCTGTAGTCCCTTCTACCCTTCCTTAGAATTGCAAACTCTATGATTTCATGATCACTTTCACCCAGGCTGCCTTCTACTTTCAAATTCTCAACAAGTTCCTCCCTATTTGTTAAAATCAAGTCTAGAACAGCTTCCCCACTAGTAGCTTTTTCAACCTTCTGAAATAAAAAGTTGTCTGCAATGCAGTCCAAGAATTTGTTGGATAGTCTGTGCCCCGCTGTGTTATTTTCCCAACATATATCCGGATAGTTGAAGTCCCCCATCACCACCAAATCTTGGGCTTTGGATGATTTTGTTAGTTGCTTAAAAAAAGCCTCATCCACCTCTTCCACCTGGTTAGGTGGCCTGTAGTAGACTCCTAGCATGACATCTCCCTTGTTTTTTACCCCTTTTAGCCTAACCCAGAGACTCTCAACACTTCCATCTCCTATGTCCATCTCTACCTCAGTCCAAGTGTGTACATTTTTAATATATAAGGCAACACCTCCTCCCTTATTCCCCTGTCTGTCCTTCCTGAGCAAGCTGTACCCATCCACACCAACATTCTAATCATGTGTATTGTCCCACCAAGTTTCAGTGATGCCAACAATGTCATAGTTGTATTTATTTATTAGCACTTCCAGTTCTTCCTGCTTATTACCCATACTTCTCGCATTTGTATATAGGCATCTAAGATACTGGTTTGATCTTTCCTCCCAGTTTTGTCCTGACCCTCCTTTCTCTCTGCCAATATAGCCCACACTCATTAACACCATCCTGAGATGGCATAAGTAATATTGCAATCTGTTAAAAATGTTAAAAGGGAAAGAGCACCATATATAGTACTTCGTTCTGCCTTTAGTACAAAATCAGTCAATAAAATCTATTCCATCAAACAGTAAAGAAATCATTAGAAATCATGTGCCAATGTGATTCTCCCTGCATAGCAGTGTTCTTGCTGGATTTTGTTGTTTTCCATGTGTGGGCTAGATCATGCGTTTAGGCCAGGGGTGGGCAAACTACGGCCTGGGGCCACATCCAACCCTTCAGATGTTTTAATCCGTCCCTCAAGCTCCCACTGGGGAGTGGGGTCGGGGGCTTGCCCCGCTCCCGGAAGCAGAAGCATGTCCCCCCTCTGGCTCCTATGTGTAGGGGCAGCCAAGGGGCTCCGCACACTGCCCCCGCCCCAAGCACCACCCCTGAAGCTCCCATTGGTCGGGAACCACAGCCAATGGGAGCTGCAGGGGCGGCGCCTGCAGACTGGACAACATGCAGAGCTGTCTGGCTGCGCCTCTGCATAGGAGCCGGAGCGGGGACATGCCGCTGCTTCTGGGAGCTGCTTGAGGTAAGTGCTGCCCAGAGCCCGCACTCCTGATCCCACTCCCGCACCCGAACCCCCTGCCCCAGCCCTGATCCCCCTCCCACCCTCCGAAACCCTCGGTCCCAGCCCAGAGCACTCTCCTGCACCTCCAACCCCTCATCCCCAGCCCCATCCCAGAGCCCACATTCCTAGCTGGAGCCCTCACCCCCCCACACACACACCCCAGCCCGGAGCCTTCTCCCGCATCCTGAACTCCTCATTTCTGGTCCCACTCTGGAGCCTGCACACCCAGTTAGAACCCTCACTCCCTCCTGCACCCCAACCCCCAATTTCCTGAGCATTCATGGCCTGCCATACAATTTGCATACCCAGATGTGGCCCTTGGGCCAAAAAGTTTGCCCACCCCTGGTTTAGGCACTGCCCGGAGCCAGAAATCAGGCCATAAGCTGCCTGCCCCAGGAGGAGTGGAATCAGTCACTCCACCAAGGCACAATTCCCTCCCTGCTTCCCCCTTGCTCCAAGAGGGATAATTTTGTTGTTGGCCTATATGAAATTCTGGCCAGCGTGTTGGATGGCAGTGTCAAATTTCCACCCGTGGCTTGCCCCTCCCCCAGCCTATTCCCCAAGAGGGGATAGGAAGTGCACCACAGTCACTTATTCCTGCAGACCCAGAGCCAAGTTTAGGCCTTTCTGCTGAGAAAGCCCTCTTTTTCTCTTCCACAAACTTGGCCGTTTATGGCTCCACACTTCCAGAGGAACATATCTTTCAAGAGAAGTCATCCTTGTGAAAAGAGAGGCGCTCTCTTAGGTGTCTTGACCTATTTCCATGTAGGGCCTTGAAGGTTAGGGTTTGACCTTGATTTTGACTTGACATCCTATTTGAACTTATTGCAGTGAGTGGGACACTTGGGTGATATGCTGTCAGTAGATGCTGTTGTTGAGGAGAGGGACTGATGCATTCTGGGCTAACTGAAGAGTTTTTAATGTTGGTGGCACTAACAGCATAACTGGCAGAACTTCCAGCAGCACCTTGGGTAGCCTTTGGTGGTCTCCCATCCAAGGACTGACTAGGTCCTATGCTGCTTAATTTTGAGAATTTGGGAAGATCGGAGTCCAGGTCTGTGTGCATGTCCAGATACTGATCAGTATACCATGTTTTCCCACCATGCCATCCCTTTGCTATTGTGGGCTCTGGCTTGTGACATATCTGATTTTCCCCCCAAAACATATATATATATACTGTTATGTATAGACCAGACTATCTGAACAGTGGACAAAAATAACCAGCAGCTACAGGTGTTAAAGCAAACAGTGTCTGAACTTCACTGCAGTAGAAGTAGAAATAATGCAAGCCCTATAAAACTTGTTAGATGGTGTGCTCCCACTTCCGAGAGCTGAATCAGCTGCAGCAAGGCCAGGAACATAGATACCATGGTGATGACCAAAATAATGGACCCTGGATGCACTAGAGTGGAATAGAAGGAAAGTCCGATTTGACTTAACTCTGCCCCTTCCAGCAACTGAGATAAACCACATTGTAATATATGCCTCTATGACAGAGGGTTACCTACATAGTGATAGATAGAAATTGTTAGAAACAAACATTATCAAAGCTGATGACCTTCTTGTTGAAGGTGGGTTTTTGTTTTTTTATCTAACATATTGTTCATGCTGCTCACAAATTCATGTCCCTGAGATCAAGGATTATTGCTTAAGTGTTATCTACCTTCCTCCAGTGAGATAATATACTGTAAGGCTTTTTAAGACTGTATACAGTGTAGAATGTATATATAAAAAAAGCTAATAATTTGATTTACCATCTATAGTGCTGGGTGTTGCCGTGTGTTGTTTCATTGCTTTGTTATTTGAAAGTTATTTTGTTTTATTTTAAAATACATTTTTCTCCAATGTCTTTCATGTTTCAGCATAGTGGAAGTCTGTAGGATTTAGGAAGATTTGGCATGATTAGTGAGACTTTCACTTTTATGCTTTTTCTCTGCCTGGAGGATATTTTATAAATATCTTTGTAATACTAAGAAAAAATTGTATGATCATGTTTTAACTTACATATTCTTTCCCCCATACCTGTAACAGTATTTAGCACTTAGATGGTACTTTACATCTTCAAAGTATTGTACAAACATTAAATTATCCTCATGACAAAGCTGTCACATAGAGAAATATGTATTATCTCCATCTTACAGATGGAAAAACAGAGAGAGAGAGAGAGAGTATGGTCTTGTCTTTACTTCAGAACTGTCTCACAATAGAACGGTAATAGGTCACTGTAAAGAAGGACAAGTCAGTGTTCAATGATGTGTCAGCTACTCGTGGTTAAACCGTGCTAGGGTTTGCTTTCACTATGACTCTCTGACAGGATGCTGAACACATCTCTTCCTTGTTCTAACACTGTAAAATTCTTTTTTGAAGACAAGGCCTAAGTGATTTGCTCATGATCACACAGCAAGTCAGTTTAAGAGCGGAGATTGGAATTCAGGAACCTCTTGACTCTGAGCCTACTGTGCAGTCTCCTAGACCAGCCTACCTCTGTGCATTGACAAAATTCACGCTGACAGTCAATTCAGTGCTAAGGCATTGTTCTTCCCAATAACCTCTAACATCATGTTGTGGGATTGGCCCACTGCTGAATCAGAGGGAACAGGTCCTCTGCTGAATCCCCAGCATACACACAATGCTTTTAAATTGCTGACCCCAAAGGGAAGTTATAAAATTTGTTCCCTTACACTTTCTTAAGCCAACCCTCATTTACTTCACTGGTTTCAAATAGATGATCATCCTGTGAGGTAAACAGTATTGTTCCTCAGTGCACTTTTAGTATTGCTTTAACTAAAGCAGTTTTAAATGAGTTGGTCAGTTTATCCTTGGAGATATCTGCTTCAATGCCCCAGTATTTGGAAGAGTCTTTGAAAGCAGTGAAGAAGATAACAGCAATTTTCTACCTTCACGCTAAACAATAA
>NW_020664499.1:4528732-4610341 GCF_002925995.2 Terrapene triunguis
ACGTTCGTCTGGCACTGAATGTTGGAATCCAACACCATATGTCATCATCCTGCCAACACGTAGTTCAAATTCATGATTTTAACATGTGGAGCAGGCTTTTTTTTTTTTTTTTTTTTGGATTATTTCCTATTTTTATCACTTAATTCATGTTTTCAGCTTTTGCTCTACAAGTAAGATTTAGCAGACTATGGAGGGGTGGGGGAGATCAGTACAGATCTGAGTATAATCAGTCCCTCCAGTTTGTACTATAAAGCTGAGGAAATTAAAGGGACACTGCCAAATTATGAAGGGCCAAACCGTAGATTCTGTAATTTAAATAAGAGACTTGTTTGTTGCTCTTACTTAAGTACTGTGCTCAGAGCTTTATATGGCTCAGAAGACACATGGGCTCTACTTCCAAAATGTTATGATCTAAATGCAATATAAAGTCCAATAATAATAGGTTTAGGTTTCATAACAGACTAATTTTGTTTCCCAAGCTGATTGAAATGCAAACAGAAAACAAAAAACATACTGTAAATAGTATAAAGTTCTTGCAGTTTGACCCTATGCTAGGTGCGATCAGTAACACTGTTAAAGATTGCCTTTTGTAAAATCCTTCCAGTTCTGAATGGGATTGTTCCAATTGCCCACATATTTGAATATATTTAAAGGGCCCAAGTCTGTTCCCATTAGTGTCAGTGGAGCTTTGCCATTGTCTCCAGTGGGAACATGACTTAGCCATGTATAGTAGCGTTGTGTAGAACATCTGGGAGTCAGAACTATTGGTTTTCCCACTGGCTCACTGTGTAACCTTGTGCAGGTCTCTTAGTATCTCTGTGGTCCATTTTCCCTGTTTATAAAATTGGGACAATGGTTCTGTACCAACATGTTTCTGATGTGCTTTGAGATCTTCAGATTGGAAATGCTATATACTGCATTGTAAATGCATAGTGTTGGGTATTATTATGCACACATCAATCCTTATGGCATACAAGCATATAGTTCTTTATGGCACATAGGTATTTATGGCATCTTTTGCATGCAAAGAATTTGAAATACCACGTATACAGATTCTTCTGGACAAAGACCAAGTGTTTCCGTATGTCATATTCACAATGAAAAGATAGTTTAAGAAAGCACACTTTATGATATCAATGGTTTGTAAAGTCACAGCAGCTTGAAGGAATTTCTGGAAAATGGTAAGGAAGTAAGATCACAAGTTAGTAATATTTTAAAGAGGCATTTTTTTAAGCTAAGCACAGTAGGTGGGAGCCAAGTTGAACAAAAATCCCCTTTTGTGACCATCCACAACAACAAATCTGCCTGTGAGAGCTAATGCTGCCTGTTTCCAGTACTCTTGCTTTACAGTTAAAGACAATTTTTTTATTCAGTATTATAGTTGTCATTAATTCAGGATTAGTTGAAGGTCGGGTTTGTTTGGTTTTTTTCATTTCATTGGAGCAAAATCCTGTAAGAGTTGGCTGATTATGTGACCCTTACCTTCAGTATACAAGCTTTAACCAGAAGACGAGACATGTAATGCAGTCAAAGGAACAATTGGAATAACAATCTATGCCTCTAAGGCATTTGGTCCAAATGTCTCCCTTCTTCTACCAGGGCAAACTGTTCTTTCCATCTGGGAAGCGGCAGCCTTGTGGATTTCAGTGTGAGGGGTTTCTCCATTTATTCTTCCTTGGTGTGTCTGAAAGAAGCTTATGTAGTAATATCCAGATAGAAGTTGGCTTTTAAGCTCTAGTACATCACAGATCGGATGAGCATCTGCACTGCCTGCCTGCCTGCCTTCCTGCCACTGTGATTTGGCTTTGCACTTGGTGATGTTTCCTGTGTATTTTTAGAGGGGTGAATTTGGGTGGAGTAGGGATTCATTCGGTTTGTTTCATGCAAGCAACGATGGCAGTGACATGTTGAGTTGCTTTTTGGTGACAACGTGAAAAGGAGAATCTTGCATTATCTTCTGACTAACAAAACTGATCTGCTTCCAGATAGAAGTGGTATTAAAGAAAGAACTTTTCTCATCAGTCTCTCCCATTTGGTACTGAATTAGAAAAAGGAAGGGTAAAGATATACTTATCTTTGCTATCAGGGCATGCTGTGAATGGAGAGTGGAATACAGTTTTGTCTACGCTCAGCCTTTACTGATCCTGAAGCTTCGTAGTCATGATACCCAGCAAGATATTAGTCTACCACAACCCCACTGGGGGCACTCGGACTGAGACTTACAGAACAACCAGGCGGCGTAAAAAGTCTCTAGGAGAACTGTTCCAAAATGGATACCGGGTCAAAGCTGGACATAGTGTCCCTGAAAAGGAGGAACAACACAGTTTTCGACACTCCTTGGTGTCTTGTTATAGGGTCGGCGCCTACTGGGGTAAGGTCCAGCTCTAACCTTAAACTTTCTGCTTGAAAACTCTGGATGATTTTTCTGTGATCCTGCACATGGTGCTAATATAATCCTTCCCTAAGGAGAAGCTTTTTATGGTAAATTTTTTAACTTCAAGTAGTGCATTTGCAAGGCTACAGATTTTAGTTAGCTTCCAACAGAAATACCCTTCTTAAAGGCCCATTATGCAATATGCATTTCCGGATGAGATGTAAAATGCTGTCTGTAAAGGGGTTAAGTGTTCATCTGAAAATGACTTTTAATGCACTCCCAAACTGTTTAGAGACAGGATATAATATTCTACAATAAGGGAGTTATTTGGCAATTATTCTGGTTATTATTAAAATTGCCCTTATTGTTTTAATGGGTGTGAGTGTGGGGAAAGAAGACTTCAGATGTGTGCAGCAGAGAGCTTTAATAAAGAAAAATTTTGTGCTGCACCACCTGAAAACACTGATGTCCAACCTTTGCAGATTTAAAACTATCTAATGCCCTTGATCCAATTTTTCCACGCTCTGTAAAGCTCTGGATTGTTATAAACTTATACAACACTGCCAAGCAGAGAAGTATAAGCAAAATATTCTGGGTCTATCTTCTTATTGCTTTTGTTGTTGTTAGTTCCATCTTTGCTCCCATGCAAGAGCAGACCCTGGGCGTACATACCCCCACTTTATTGTGCCTTTTTCTCCATATCACAGTTCTCTGTTCTCTTTTTGACCCGGATCCTCCAGGGAGGATCCTATGTGATTCTACATAGCAAGGTGGGAGATTCAGGATTGGGGAACCTATCTAGAAGCTTTGCATCCTGGAAAAGCTCATTACCCAGAGGGAGGCTAGTCTCTGAGGTTCATGGTCATTGTGTTATATAATTATCAGACCAGATCATATCTGGTTTCCCAGAAAGGATAGAATTAGTCATTGGTTAATATATTTGATGATTAATTAATTTCACTGAAGATATTATTTGGCTTATTCTAGAGCTGGTCAAATATTGGAAAAATATGTAATTCTTTTGATGAATAAGAGCATAACTGGATTTTTAGTATTTGACCAGTGTCAGAAATAAAATGGCAAACCTTGTGAGAACACTAATAACCATATAGTTAAAAAATCACAAACACAAAAACTTCTGGAGGAAGCTTAGATTATACTGAAGGAACAACTCAGTTGTGAAGCTCCTCAAAGTGTGGGAAGCAGGAAATGGAAGTGTTATGCCAAGGCCTTGATGCTGTGGTCTGAAGTAAATAGTGTGTCCCAATATATTTGGAAAACGATCATTCAAACTACAAAAAAAAAAAAAAAAAAAAAGCATGAAAAAGGGAAAATGCAGTGCCTTGATGGAAAATAATTTCATGACTAAGCCTGCAATCTACATACAGACAAAATCCCACTGAAATAAATGGGTATTTTACCTGCAGAACATGGGAAAATCAGGGGGAATTAGGCACCCCACTCCCAATTGTGGCTTTTTAAAGTCCCCTGACACGTTTTTTATGCCAATGAATAGTTTATCTGTGGCGATTTCCCTGTGTTCTCCTTTGCAAATTACATTGATGCTGAAGAGGAGTTCCCTTTGTTGGGATTTGTAACCTTTGAGTAATCCTGATTGATGCTGTTTACTAATCCGCTTGAAATCATTAATTTTGTAGAGCAGATTGCATCAGTGCTTGAATGACATGTGGAGAATGTAGTTACTGCATCTTTTAGAAATTTAATGGAGACTAAGACTTAAATTTACGCTGTTTGTTTTGCAAGTAAACTTTCTGGGGCAAACGTATTTTTCTTTGCTACTGAAACCACTTTGCATATCAGCCATGCATTTTCTATTTTAATGTAACTGCCTTCCAGCTCTCAAGCAAAAATGCAGAAATCAATGGGGTGTTGAGTATTCACCTCTCACAGGAAGGGGCCTTTATGAGGTTTGATCTGTCATGCACTGAAATCAATTGACAGACTCCCATTGGCTTCAGTGGACTTTGAAGCAGTCCGTTTGTGATGCAGCAATTCAGTTTCCAAGCACACTGGACATATCACTGATGAAAACTTGAGTGCCTGGGACTTCACTGAAATGAATGGCTTAGTGGGACCGGAGCTCAACCTCTAAGCAAATAAGTGAAGTGTGTATCTCCGATCAGAAAAAAGAGAATTCTCCCATGTCAGTTCTGGAGATTGAAAACTTTACTTATGGCCAGTTTTTTTTAAAGGCCTGTAATTTTGTACAAATCTAACAACTGGATGTCTGATTTCCATCCCTTACACCTGCCATTGATGGCTTGTGTACAGTTAGAGACTGTTTCGGGTTTCTTTGGAAATTTGGCCTCCAGTGTCTACTTTCCAAATGTGTATTTTAGTAATCAGTTTGAGAGATTAGTGGCTTGAATTTTAAGGTGCCTAGTGATTTTGTTGCCTTGGTTTTTGGGTTCCCAACTTCAGATAATTTGAAGGGCCCTGATTTTCAGGGGAAGAGGTAAAAAAAAAAAAAGCACCTGCCCTCTGAAAATCAGGCTCCTTTAAGGTGTCCTGAATTGGGCAATCAAAATCATTGGACACTTTTGAAGATGTAGGCCAGGATAGCTGCATTTCTTATTACTTAGAATATTTAATTCATAATTGGTTTTTATTCACTTCATTGTATTAAAAGCACCAGTCTAACTCCTGAACAACCTTTTTAAAAACATGTAACATGCAAATACCTAATTTTTCTAAACTAAAATATAGTCCTTCCCTCAACCCCATGAATCCACCACACATTGTGTGTAAATACATACCCATCCAATAAAAATAATAGAATGTAGCACTCACATAGTGCTTTATACCTTCAAAACTCTCTGCAAACAACTGGTTAATCCTCACAACCACCCGGTTAGCTATGCAAGTATCACTTCAGTCTACAGTAAGAAAGTATTCATGTGATATACTAGGTGCCCAAATGAGGAATTAGGTAGAACTGAATCCAGATGTTATTGGACTTCATGCAGGAAGTACTGAAAGTCTGGCCTGATTATCACAATGGTCCCTTCTTCCCTAAAAATGGATGAATCTATTAACTCTGCCCTGGACATACCTCCAGCTGGGAAGAGCCTGCAAAAACACCTCAGTAGTCCACTTTACAGTTGGTGTCCCCTGGTAGCCTAATCCTGCAGCCATCACCTGTTTTAGAACTTCCAATGAGATATACAGTAGCTGCAGGACTGAAAGGCTGTTGGGTAAAACCCTACCCAGGGGGTACAAATCCCTCATCCAAGAGGAGGGTTTTTATTATTGTATGTGTTTTGTGTCTTGAAGTGTGGTTCTCTTTGTAAAGTGGCATTGTGGAGTTCCATGTTTATTGCAGATCTGTGATTTCTGTGCTCAGTTTACAACTCAAACAATGTTTATTTCTGGCTATCAGCCCTGCATGTTCATCCTGGGATCTGCAAGTCAAGCTGGGTTCTTTCCATCTGCACATCATCACCGTCATGCTATTGTAAAAGTTCTGAAGGTCAAAATATGCCCCGAGTGACATATGTACA
This sequence comes from Terrapene triunguis, assembly GCF_002925995.2. NCBI lineage: Eukaryota > Metazoa > Chordata > Testudines > Emydidae > Terrapene > Terrapene triunguis. Next base: position 4,534,628 of record NW_020664499.1, read on the forward strand.
ACCCCCTTGTGGTCAATAATTTGGCGCATGTGGAATTGCTTGGAGTATAGGGCTTGTCTGTATCAGAAATTGTACTGATTGATCATTATCCATTGATCTAGTTAAACCTGTGCAGATGTAAACATACTTAAACTGGTTTAACCCTTGTTTAAATCAAGTTAGCTTGTGTCAGTAAATTATCAATTTAATCAAAGCAGTTGAAGTGAGGATTACACCAGTTTAAATGTGTCAATATTAGGAGTTTGCACAGTTTTAACTAGATGGATTTAAATTCAGTTTAGTTAACCAGTGCAACTTTTCTAATGTAAAGAATCCTCTTAATGGTGCACAAGAAGGAGTAGAATCCAGTTCATTCTCTCTTTTGTGTTGGATCTGCAGGGTTGGGAGTTGTGAAAATCATAAAGACTTAGTTTAGTCACTAAAGGAAGCAGAGATCACTATGATTACACATAGAGAACAGATGTGTTGAGTAAGAAAATGCCAGTTTAACAGAGTCACTTTCTGGAGTAAATCTACACTATTAGACTATAGGCTTTATTCATTGTGTTCTCTAGATAAGAGAGGCAGTTTTTGGATATATATTTTTTTAAAGGTAGGGAAAGATTAATCACAAATTATATTGCAGTAGATACCCTATGTTTCTGCTCAAGTCAGCTCACATGTAGAAGACTCCAACATAAAATTCATCACTTGAATAAAGGAGAATGAATTCAAAGGAAAGCATTTGGAGTGCTCTTCTGGATGATTTGAGTCATTAACTTAACCAGGCAGGAGCAGGATCCAAATTAAATATCTGATGCACAGAATCAATCTGAAATCAGAATGGAGTTTACTGAAATAAATAGTGATTTGACCTAAACAGAATATATAGAGATTATTTATCATACAAACAAGGCAATTTAGCAGTTATTCCATATTATGAAGTAATAAGATAATGCATCACTACACAGACAGAATAATTTCCCAGATAGTTTTCGCTAGGTAGAGCCACAAAAATTCCTGTTGTTATATGCAGAGCTGATACGGCTGTGGGAGAGCAAGATAGATTCCTTTCTGTTTGTTACACCTTCAGAAGTATTGTTAACAATAAGTCCCTATTACAGAATCTTTATTACTGTTGATGTACAAGCCATAAAGAACATGGCTTGAATTTCAGATCCCTGGTGCATTTGTAGGGCTGACAGAGAAGTCATCTTTTTAACTATCAACTGAGAGAATTTGACATGGGATCAGTAAGAGACAATAAATAGGGAGCATCATGTTACTAGTTTTATGCAGTTATTTTTCAGAGCTGAGTGGCAGTTCATGGAGTTTTTGTATGCACCTATTACAGTGACTTAAATTAGACTTATCAGCAAATTAAACCAAATGTAAGCAGAACAGGTTTTGCTGGGCCTGGACTGATACTAAGCTGATTTTTTTATCAAGCTACTGAGTAATTCAGCTCATTTTGTTTCTGACAACAGTCTCGGTACTATGGCAGACTGATCAGGGTGAATAAAGGATTACCATGTCCTCTCTCAAAGAAGCATCTTTGATAGTGAGCACGCTTTTGGCATGTCATTAATACAGCAGCAGAATGAAGTGGTCTATGGGCTCTCCCTTGAGGGCGTACTCAGTCTGTTCATCATCTCCTTGCTAAGCACAAGATCATACTGACAATCATCTACTCATGGCAAACTCATTTAATCTGAGTCTGCCTCTTAAAGTTCATTTCCAGCAGCTGCTCTTTGAAGTCTATTTGAAGAAAGGATTGAAACCTCTGAATTACTTCAGTCTTTCCAAATGCATGTTATTTACTGCACAGGATAGAGCAGTTAATGCTCAAATGCTTTACATCCCAAAACACATTTACACACATACACCCCTTTCAACAGTAGTCATTTAAGAATGGGATTTCCCCTTTTTCTTTGGTCTCAGTTCAACTAGTTAATTCTACTATCAAGGGGTGAAATTCACTCTAATGCAGAGCAGCCAGGGATGGTCCTCCAATCCATTTCAGCCCCATGATGAGTTATTTGCACACCCTCTGGATCCAGTGTAACCATCCCCACTGCAGGGAGTCATTTTGAGTGCTGGGGTATGCAAGACCTGTCTATGTTTGGTTCTACATGCTCTGAGGTAAGTGCTCTAGGTGTTTCCAGCACTAGGTCCTTCAGGCTGTAGGCCTAGGTAGGTCCCCATAAACACTCACAGAGTCTGATGATGACAAACAGTTGTTTCATTAAAAGCTACCAGAAATAAATGTTGCTGTTATTGTAGACTTTAAGGTACAAACACAAGATGCACCAACAGTTCCTAGCTCAGCCTCTCATGGGAGTGGGCAGGTGGGGCTCCCCCAGCCTACTGTCAGGATTGCTGACTCCAGGCCACCCCTCTCCCAGAGGCAATCATTCCCTCTCCCAGAGGCCTGCAGATGTCCCTGCCAGAGTTCAGTACTTTTGTCGATCTTGTTCAGACTGATTTGCACAGCTACTCTTGTTTACAGGCCATTCCTGAGTACCCATCTGTTGTGACTGCTGCTGGCCCATTTACCAGCAAAAGGCTGCTTCCCAGCCCAGCTGTCAGCCCTTCAGTCCCAGCTCCCAAACTGTCCAGTCTTCTCACCATAGTCAGCTCCCAGGATGCTGCCTCCAACCTTCTGCTCCTGCTCCCTCCTGAGCCAGGGCCCTCTGACTCTGGCAGTACTTCCTTTTCCTATTCTGGAGGGATTATAGAGCATTCAACTGGTTGGATGTTCACTGAAGAATTAACAAAATGCCCAGAAGTGAGCCAGCAGGTTCATTAGAAATGATTCCATGGATCCAGCAGCCCTAACACTCAGTGCAAGTGAAGCAGATGAACACAGCAAGTGAAGCAGATTTCAGTCACTCTTCTAGCACATAGGCTATAGTTGTGACCATTGGTGTGGGGGGCTGTGATACATTTGGGGTCAAAATCCAAAAGTCACTAATAAGAGGTTCTTTTACTCAGGTGTCCACTTTAATGTTTGGTGAAGGATATAAGATTGGTGAATCATAAAATCCTAGGATTGGAAGGGACCTGGAGAGGTCATCTACTCCAGTCCTTTGTACTCATGGCAGGACTAAGTATTATCTAGACCATCCCTGACAGGTGTTTGTCTAACCTGCTCTTTAAAATCTCCAATGACAGAGATTCCACAACTTCCCTGAATAATTTATTCCTGTGCTTAACCACTGTAACAGTTAGGAAGTTTTTCCTAATGTCCATCTTAAAATGTCCTTGCTGCAATTTCAGCCCATTGCTTCTTGTCCCATTTTCAGAGGTTAAGGAGAATAATTTTTCTCCTTCCTCCTTGTAACAACCTTTTATGTACTTGAAAACTCTCACCATGTGTCCCCTCTCAGTCTTCTCCAAACTAAACAAACCCATTTTTTTCAAAAACAATGAGGAGTACTTTTGGCATCTTAGAGACTAACAAATTTATTTGGGCATAAGCTTTCATGGGCTAAAACCCACTTCATCAGATGCATGGAGTGGAAAATACAGTAGGCAGATATATATAGATATATATATAGATAGATAGATATAGATATATATCTATATCTATATCTATATATCTATAGATATATAGATATATATATACACACACACACACACACACACACACACACAGTACATGAAAAGATGGGAGTTGCCTTACCAAGTAGGCGGTCAGTTCTAATGAGACAATTCAGTTAAAGTGGAAGTGGGCTATTATCAACAGGAGGAAAAATCACTTTTGAAATGGGCCACCCTGATTACTACTACAAAAGTTGACAAGAAGGTGTGAGTAACAGTAGGGGGAAATTAGCATGGGGAAATTAGTTTTTGTAGTGACCCATCCACTCCCAGTCTTTATTCAGGCCTAATTTGTGGTGTCCAGTTTGCAAATTAATTTCAGTTCTGCAGTTTCTCATTGGAGTCGGTTTTTGAAGTTTTTTTGTTGAAGAATTGCCACTTTCAAGTCTATTATTGAGTGACCAGGGAGACTGAAGTGTTCTCTGACTGGTTTTTTAATGTTATAATTCTTGACGTCAGATTTGTGTCCATTTATTCTTTTGCGTAGAGACTGTCCAGTTTGGCCAATATACATGGCAGAGGGGCATTGCTGGCACATGATGGCATATATCACATTGGTAGATGTGCAGCTGAACGAGCCCCTGATGGTGTGGCTGATGTGGTTAGATCCTATGATGGTGTCCCTTGAATAGATATGTGGACAGAGTTGGCAACGGGGTTTGTTGCAGGGACAGGTTCCTGGGATAGTGTTTTTGTTATGTGGTGTGTAGTTGCTGGTGAGTATTTGCTTCAGGTTGGGGGGCTGTCTGTAAGCGAGGACTGGCCTGTCTCCCAAGGTCTGTGAGAGTGAGGGATCGTCCTTCAGGATAGGTTGTAGATCCTTGATGATGCACTGGAGAGGTTTTAGGTGGGGGCTGAAGGTGACAGCTAGTGGCGTTCTGTTACTTTCTTTGTTGGGCCTGTCCTGTAGTAGGTGACTTCTGTGTACTCTTTTGGCTCTGTCAATCTGTTTCTTCACTTCAGCAGGTGGGTATTGTAGTTTTAAGAACACTTGATAGAGCTCCTGTAGGTGTTTGTTTCTGTCTGAGGGATTGGAGCAAATGCGGTTGTATCTTAGAGCTTAGCTGTAGACTGTGGATCATGTGATGTGGTCTGGATGAAAGCTGGAGGCATGTAGGTAAGTATAGCGGTCAGCAGGTTTTCGGTACAGGATGGTGTTTATGTGACCATCACTTATTTGCACTGTAGTGTCCAGGAAGTGGATCTCTTGTGTGGACTGGTCCAGGCTGAGGTTGATGTGGGGTGGAAATTGTTGAAATCCTGGTGGAATTCCTCAAGGGCCATTTTCAATCTTCTCTCATAGGTTATGTTTTTATGTATGTAGAGACATGAAGACTTTATTTAGTACTGAAATTCAAGGGTGCAAGTATAATTATAAGCAAAGAAAAATAAAGATAAGTGTAGCAAAACAATGCCCTGCATTGTGCATACTCACAACCTTATGGAGATCATTTGGAATGAAGATGGAAAGAATAGTAACTGGAGAAGCACTGTAAATGGGAGTGACAATAAGGTTTCCACTGTCCTGTCATCGTGATGTCCCAACTAAGGACTGGGCATAGAACTCTTCTATACACCTTTCTCTTACACCCACACATGTCTGGGACCATATTTGATTAAGTCTCAGTCCCCTTCCCATGTTTGGTATTCTGGGAGACCAATGTTGGGATTCCGGCTGGTATGACCAATTTATGTCAATGCATTTCACAATGGTTTTGACATGTAAATGTGGGTTTGTTCCATGGATATATATTCCAAAAGCCCATAAAACTCTATCATTTTAAGCTTAGTCTGTTCTGTAGCCTTTGATTAATTTAGAGTGCAAGATGCACAAATCACTAATAACAGGTTCGTTTACTCAGGTGGCTATGTAAATGTATTATAGAAGATGAGTTTGGTGAATCACACACAGACATGAGGACTATAGTACTTAAATACATGCAAGTAAAATAAGTCTAGGGAAACAGTCACCATTATGCATAGTCACAACCTTCTGAAGACCATCCAGAAGCATCAGAGAAGGGAAAGATGTTAGGAAAAGTAAGTGGGAATGATGTTCCAGATTTCCACCATCCTGTCATCCCAGTGTCCCAACCAGAGGCTGGTCTGACTGTATTTTTGTATCCTTTTCCTTACCCCCCCCCCCCACACACACACATCCAGGACCATATTTGATTTAGGTCTCAGCCTTCTGCCCATGTTTGTCATTCCAGGGAACCATAATTAAAGTTCCGTTTGCTAGCATAAGATACTTGCGTCATAAATTTCCCAATATTTCCAACACATTAATACGTTTACCAAAAATCCCCCCAAAATCCATTATTTCAAGTGTAAAATGCCCTTCTGTGGTTTTCTTGTTTATCACAAAATCTTATAACCTTAGGACAAGCACTATAGGCTAACAACTACAGTATGTAGGTCTCATACTTTTGTAAAGCCTATAACTGTAATTTTACATTTGTTTTCCTTACTTGCATTACAGCTTTAATTATTTTTATTATCAACATCTTTAAGCATTTTAACTTTCCCTAATATTTAGATTATAGTTTGATTTTAAGCATAAACCTTCCAAGATAAGTCAGGGGTCACAGGTCAACAGTTCCTTTGCTGCTTACTTGTTTATCACAAGATATGTATTGTTAAATCTTATAATTCTAGGTCAAGCACTATGTGAAGAATTTAGGCCTCAGGCTAACTGCTAGCCTCCATTAGGCCTCAAATTTATTGCAAAGTCTATTTCCACTATTTATACATTTTGTTTTTCACTTCTTGCGTTAGAGCTTTAATATTAACATTTTTAAGCATATTCGCTTTTCCTAACATATAAATTTTAGTTTAAACATCAGCATAAACCTTCCAATATCAGGCATCAAGGGTCAACAGGGGTGTTTCACTATAGGCCTGTGGTTTGGTTCCATTTTGGAGGATGTATTTAGCCTCCCTAAATTGTTCTGATTAAATGTGCTTCATGTAGGGGAATTTTATCCAAGGAAAATGATGATGTCCCAACTCAGTTTGAATGGTGGGTCCCAAACTTTCACCAAATGTGCAGGGTTTCAGAGGAAGGCAGTTTTTTATATAATTCAAAAAAATGTTTGAATATTTATAACACGTATTTTTTCTCCTAAAATATCAGCAATTAACTTCTGTAAAAATCAAGAGAAATAAACAGCATAAATTGGGAGCACTAGTAGTAATACAGGTATAAAGCTTTGGGTTCCATTCAGAAGGGCACTGAAAAGACGTGCTTGTCCTTGCTTGTCCTTAATACGTGTACCTATTAATTCCAGAAAGCATTAGCTGGAAATGTTGTCAGAGCAGGTTGCTGTAAAATTCCCTCCGTGATTCCAGTCAGGGTAGTAATACATGTAGGATAGTCTGCCTTTTTATTATGATGGCACTTCCTGTCCTGGCTTCCGTTTGGATGTGCAGCGATGCATGAAAAATAAACGTTAGTTGAGGAAGCTAAACAGGTATTTCAGAACCTTCTGAAAAGTTTGTTTTAGTGTTTTAGGTTCAGGTCCACAGATGAGGAAATATGATGATAGTGTTATTTTTACCGCATCCCCATTCACCATCTTTGGATATCATTCATGGCACATGCTATATAGTTTCTGGGATTTGATGCTTCACCTTCATTTTAAAAGACTCACCTTGGCAATAAACTGATAACTGCGCAAAAAAGACGGCTTCATGAAAAAGATGCAAGGGTTGTGTCACCCTGAGCAGTGCTGTTTTTAAGTAAACTGGCCTCTAACCCATTCACTTTCTTTTTCAAGTATTATTCCCTGAAGGAACATTTTTAAAATGATGTAGGCTATAGCAATTGTAGAACCTCACTGCTAATGATTTTTCAGCTGCAGCAAACAATTTACTGTAACCATTTGCTCCTTGGTGTGTTGTGCCTCGTTTGTCTGACCATTTAAAATAGGTAAAAATCACTGTGAGGAGTTGGAAATAGAGATTTTGGAGCTAACCATAACCTTTCCCAGCCTTCTTAGCAGCTTTTGGTTATTTTTGTCTCCAAGAAGCAGACTTTTCTTTTGAAACAGGATAATATAGCTTAGCTTTCTTGTTACCTGTTCCTAAACTACTGACTCGATAATTGGGATCATGTGGAAAATTTAGTAATATCGAGCAGTTTTGTATTGGTTTTTTTTTTAATCTAGATCTCAGGTGACTCTACAAATCTTGATTAATTCTCACAATACCCTTGTAAAGTACTCAGTGAAGTATTATTATGCCCATTTTACACATAAGATCTTCAACCTCGTTAAGACTGCTTTGCATCACTTGGAAATAATGATGACGATAAGAATAATAATATGTAACTACCTCACTGGCGTGTTGTGAAATTAACTCTGCAAACACATGTATAATTTCACTTTTGTGAGCAGTCCCACTGGAGTCAACTGCTATGAGTCAAGTTGTACATGTGGTTAAGTTTTTGTAGCATTGTATCCTTAGTTAGCACTTTGAAAATAGAAAGTGCTGTATATGTGCTAAATGAGATTATTAGTTGTTACTAAATTAAAAATGTCAGTAAGGAGGATGCATGAGTTGACGTTGCCCTAGGCCCAACCCTAGCGGTCAAGCTACCATATTAAGCAATTTTTATGTAACTCTTGGCCCTACTGTGCAGTTAAAAAAAAAAAAATCCTCAAAAGCCTTCTTTTTAACTTTATAAGCTGTATATATAAAATACACAATGTACCTTTACTCATATGCCAAAGATCTGCAGCAAAATTGTTTAGTACCAGCATAAGTCTCTCAGTAATTTAAGCCTTTAATCTTTTATGGTATTTTCTCTTGCTCTCTCGCTCGCTCTCTCTGTCTGGCCCTGCAGCTGTCTGAGAATTGCTATCCAAGCAACCTGATTTCAACAACTCAGTGCTATCTCTTTATAAATATTATTTTTCTAAGAACCAAAGTTCAGTCATTTACTGTAATTGTAACCTGCTTGAAGGCAAATGCAGTAGTTTTACCTTTTTTAAAGCCACAGTACATGGTAACTACATATCCCTGTCTGAAGTTTTAGAGTTTGGGGTGGGGATATGGAGCATTATAACCTAATAAAAGATTTTACGTCATTAAGAATTACCAATTTAATCAGGCCTATCCACTGTCTGGGTTTTTTTTTTTCTTCAAAAATCAGGTTATCAGATCTCTTGCCCATAATCTCTTAGTTTTTGCTAAGCACTGGGGGAGTTGTGAGCTTTCAGGAGTATCTATATATCTATATTTGCAATAGTAAGCCATTCTAGAAGAGAGGAATATGGGCACTAAGACTACCAACTGAGGCTAAGTAAAGTTTTTTCTTCTTAGCTCTGAGGTAATCATAGCTGTTTAAATTTCCCACACCATAACTTAATACTTGAAGTATGCATTTCTGGTAGGGTATAGAAACAGATCTAAATTAAACTGAAAAAAGCTGGTCAAGATCTTGGGACTATTAAATATGGAAGAACACTTCAAAGGTATTTGACATTCTGTATGCTACATACCATTGATTTCATTGATTGTTACCATTGTAAGTCGGATGTTATAACAGTATGGGTCACTATGCACTGGAGTTATGTCTGATTCTCTTTTTATGCAGGTTTAAGATTTTTAAGAGCCCTTAGACTGATACAGTTTTCAGAAATTTTGCAGTTTCTGAATATCCTAAAAACAAGGTAAGACTTTAATACCTACTTAACCTGTCTGTAGTCTGTCTTCTCCAGTTTATAGTCATAGTCAGAGGTAATTTCTCCTTTCATAATGCCATTAGAATGAATGGAAGTTATGGTTTGAATAGCACACACCAAAACGCAAATTTTTTATATATATGTACACACACACACACACACGCGCGCGCGCGCACACACACACACACACACACCCCTTTTGACTTTTTTCCCTGATGTAAGTTTCATCAAAGACACTAGACTCTAAGACACATTCATGAGTCAAGTCATGTTTGAGCCTCATCCATGCAGCTATTCCATCTTTTAGTAAATGTGATTATTAGTGTGATTGGTGACTAGTTTCATTGGTGAACCTGCTGCATTGGTGAACTAAGTGCCTCCTAATATATGGTCTTATTTCTCATACAAATATATAGCCATCTCTTGTTTTCTAAATTCCCATTCCATCCTGTATTTCTGGTGAATGGTTTATCAATTTAAATGTCTCTTTGATATCATCTGTTGATATTTCACTTGATACATTTTTATACCTGTAATATTCAAGGGACTGAGTGATTATAAATGTAAAGGCAGAGTGATAGATCTACACATTGATTAAATAATCCATCCTTCCTCATTTTGGATCCCTACTTTATTGTCTCATTAAATTAGAAATAACTTGCCCAACAAAACACCCAACAGGGAGATGGCAGTTTAGAGATAATCATTATGGTTCTTCATCATTATGAAAATCTTAGATTTCAAAAACATTTTTTACATTGATTTTCCACTCTGGATATCTCATTCCATTCATTGTCATAAGCGTTCCTTTAGAAGGATGTTTAAAATACTTCAGTTAACAACTGTGTTGTTCTCATTTTAACTGCTTTTGTGTGGCTGAACATACTTGGTATGGGAAGCAGAATGCACATTAGCTACTACTATGCGCATTAGTTAATCACCTTGAAGCACCAAAGGGACTGTGCCATGTTTCACAGCAGCAAACTTTTTAACATGCATTAAAATACACCAGCTAAAATATTGAACTAATGTTCTAGTAATTATTTTTAAATACTAGAAGTTCAGTTCCACTTTAAAATCCCCCTTCTCTTTCCCTATTGATTCATCATCACATATTTGAGGGTGTGTAACTCAGGTGGAGTTTATTACCCTTAATGAGCAATGAACCCATGTAAATCACCCTACTGTTGTTGAGTAAATAGACCCTTCAGATGTGCACAGGTTCATGACAACCAGCAGGCTCTGCAACCCTTTAAAACCTTAAAACTGTTCTCATTAGTCAACCTTTCATATTGAAAGAGATCCTAAATGACTCTGGAATTGGCTTAAGATCTGCCTGGAACTGTGTGAGCATGTAGCCAATGTAGTTTTTCTTCTTAAAATAATGAAACTAGTTTAATAAACACACAGAGAAACTCAGTCCTGTAGCCTTAAAATGCCACTGGTCCTGCAGAGAGAAAGTTTAATTGTTACAGAAACTCAGTGTATTAAAATCTCCTTGCAGAACACAAAGAATCTTATCCAAAGTACACTGAAGTCAGTAGAAGGACTCGCAATGACTTCAGTAGGCTTTGGATAAAGGTTCAAATCCCCTTCAGGAGTGGTGGAATTTTAAGGCTCCAGAACAGTAAGTGAAGGGGAGATGCATTAATTAAATGTGTTCCATTTAAAGCTGGCTTAGGACTTGACCCCTTTGTTCATAACAACATTTGTCTGGTGCCAAACTTTCCTCCCAAATTAGATGCTCATCATCTTTGTAATTATTTACATGAATATGCAAGCATTCGTAAATCTCCTGTTCTGATTACTACTATAAAGCCCTTCAAATCCAGCTTACTTATGTGGCTGCCTTTCAGTTTTACTCAGTTGATTAACCCAAACTGGTTTATCACTAAACAATTCTTTTAATTTAAAAATCATCAAAGGCCTCAAAATAAATTGTTTCATGTGTCCCACCCTATTCTTGAGCATGCAGTAATCAGGCACATCTGATATCTCATGTCTCATTTAATAAACCTAAAGACAATTTAATAGTATAAAATACTACTGGTGTCCAAAAAGTATCATTGTATAAAATTTGTGGGCCAAACTGCAATGAATGGGTATTATTTTATTGACTTCAATGCAGTTGCCTTCAGTTCTACTAGACCTGAAATTAGACCTGGAAGCTTTATTGTTGGTGGTGGTGTTTTTAAATGGATACAATGTGCAAAATTAACCCCATAACCTAAAAACAGAAAAAGAAAGAGGGAGGAATATGTATCTGATAAGCATTAAGAATAATTCATAATGGAACAAAATGTGCTAATCATGCACTTAAGTATAACTTGTAACCGGACACACCTAGCATTAAAGCCCATTGTGATAGGCCATACATACAAAAATTGTGTGGAATTCTAGCCAGCACCAACAAACACTATTTCCATCAGCGATGCTCATAGGTGCTATATATCAAAATTATTCTGTAAATAAAATCAAATGTGGAAAAAGAAAGCTTTTCATAATATTTTTGTATTATAATCTTTCAGATGAGATGTAAAACCAAGGTGCTGACCACTTGTGGTTACTAATCATCCTTTAGCACTTTTGCAAGAGTTAGAACAGTTAACTCAGTTAATTCACTAAATTCCTTTTTTGATTAAATACATTCTGCCTACATAAATTCTAACAGAAGTTTGTTATATACAGAGGTGTTCCTCACTTTCTGCCCTAAACTGTGATTTAGAACTGTATGCTGTAAAACAGCTGCTGCATTCTATCATGCAGATGACTTCACTTCAGCCACAGGTGAAGTGTCTCCTGGATAGAGAGAGCTGTAAAACATTGTAGGATCCTGTATTATGCTTCTGTAGACATTTTAAAATATTGTTGTTCATATCTGAATATGAAGGCCAAATACTGTTGAAGCCAATGGGAAATGCATGCACACATAGCAGCTGATTTGCAAGGCAAGCCAAATATCAGAAGGCTCAGGATAGAGCCTGAAATGTTCAGCTGCAATAATAAATACAATTTATCATTATCAACACTGAAATAATTATATTTTAAACATTAACTCTTTGGATTATTTAAACAATTCTGAATGTATTATTTCATATTCCTCTCTTAAGTGATCCATGCTTGTGTGAAGAATGCTCTAAACAAATAACATAAGGGACCATTTTAGTATGTTGTATGTTCAGCAGCAACATCTATTGACAAGTATGGTGTAATACTGATGGGTTATGCAGCACATCCCTTCTTCTCTATCTCATGTGCAAAGACAGTGCATGTAATATCTGGTCTTGCTGGGAAGGAAGAGAATTCCCCTCCCTTGGAAAATATTATTGACTTTAACCCCTAAATTAAAATTACTGCCTGCAAGGTTTTATTTTCTATAATACAAAGTCAAAGAGAGATGCTGAGTGAATGTAGCAATTGAAGGACTCGGATTAAAGGAACAAATCTCATTCATACCATCAGCAGAAGGGCCATTCATAATACTGTGATCCACAGGAAGCAGCTAGAACACTTTACAAATGGAAAGGGAGTATATTAAACAGGTAGTTGTTGGGTGTTGTGTAATTATCAGACCATTTAAAAAATGCCTAACTGTTCTTTAGCAGACCCTCTATGGATGCAGAAAGAGTTTACAGCCTACTTGTGTAAACTGAACCTCTAGGAGGCTAACCATGGCCCTTACTAATTTAAAGTTTATGTACTTACCTATGAAATGTAATATATCTTTTTCAGAATTGTTAATTTTTTTTCTCCCATGTTTTAGAAGATTGAATATAGTTAGTTTTTTCCCTTCACCGTTTTATACAAGGTTTCAATAGAAGTACAGGGCTTTAGGTAAGCCTCACAATAAGGGATTTTGCACAGATGTTGGAAAGAGCTTAAAGAGCAGGAAAATGTTTGTGACTAATCTTTCATCTATATTTAGTCTCTGGCAGAAAGATGGGGGTATTTCATAAAGGACAGACAAGGTACAATTATGAATAAACATGTAAAAAATAAAATAGACCTCAAGAAGAATCAAAGTAGTGCTTTAATACCATTTATTTATTTTTATATATCTATATATAAAAATAAAGATAGCACCTGGAGACTGATTGACATATTATTGCATTATTGAGAAGCTTTCCCCCCCTGAAATTCATGGATGAGCAATATTCAGACTTTGATAACGAAGCACTGTATCCTTCTGAATGATGCCTTTTGGTCTAATCTAAGGACACAGAGGTTTGAATCCTATGTTATGATCAAATGTAACCACCAATAGGATATGATATGATATAATATGTTAACCATTTACCTACTCCAGTGGGACAACTGGCGTACTTAGTTATCCGCATGCTGGATTGGGGTGTCAGTCTATTTCAGAGTATGTATTGCTCAAAGACGTTCGGACAGCTGAATATGACTGTACTTAGCAAACTGAATGACAAGCATTTGATGGATCAGTAAATCACATTTTTTTAATCCATTATCTTCTACCAGTGTGAAGGTTACTCTTAAAATAAAAAACACTAACAGTACTTGCACCCTCTTTTCTTTAAGAAGAGCCTTTTTAATTTAATTATAAAACAAAAAACAGGTGTATAAAAATATATTTATAAATAAGTGTAAAAATCAAACCTTACCCCAGAGGTTCTCAACCTATTTACCATTGTGGGCTGCACATGCAGCTCTCTGTGTGTTATGCAGGCCACATCCACAGAATATATATACTACCTGTAGGGCCCTGAGAGTCACATGGGCCAAAGCTGAATTCTGGTTTGAACTAAAGAATATCTTTTAGAAAAAAACATCTGGGGCAAAGTAACTTGACTCCAGTGTGGCTGCAGAGGTTCATCTGTACAGAGTAATTTGCAAAATGGGGTCTTATGTATGAACTGTAAATGTAAACATTATTTAATTTGGAAGCCTAATCTTTACCACATCTGGCCACTATCATTAGTGCATTGCCACATCCACAACTCCTTTTTCCCCCCTAATGAAGCTGTGCCTTTAATAGCTACAATTTAGCCCCAAATTATGTATGATTGGACAATTAAAAAACACCATATTCTCCTCCTTGTCTACCTTCTATCGCTCAAGACCCAGTATAGCTACAGACCTGGGTTCTGATCCCATAAACATTCAAAGACATGCAAATACACATCCAGAGGGGACTGAAGGGTCAGGGCCATGATGTATCAGTCTGTAAAAGCTTTAGGAAAAAATACTTCCTACACAAGAACATCTTCCAACCTAGATTACTGCAGCCACTAATAAAGTTTTCCAAAACACTTCCAGAGTATTTAAAATCAAAGCATTACAATTAGGCTTGCTTATTAGCTGGGGGATTGTTATTAGCTGAAAATGAGATTGAATTACAGCAACATGGACTCTATGGATTCATAACATTTTTGTGTGTTTATAAAAAGGAAAAGTATCTTATCTGATACTTTATGTAAAGTTTTAGCTTGATGTTAGCTGAACTACTAATATCAAGAGTAGATGTGGTCAAATCATTTGTAATATATAATAATATTCATTGCTATTTAACCCTTTTTCCTATTTGCATATTGTTCTCTAACTGATCCTGATATCTATTCATGTATTTGATACTTCCAAACATTTAGTCAAATAATATTAAGAAAGTTTATGCTATGCATTCACATCAACTAGTCCTTATTCAGAATGTGCAATCCATCACCTGAGTCACGTGGTATTGTTTCTACTCTCTGGCTGGATGATTGAAACTTTTTAAACAGAAAAATAATTAATAATGCATTTTCTGGTACAAATTTTGGGATAAACCATGCACAAAAATAGGTGGAACTTTCAGGATTAACAAATATGTTCGCGCATACCTACTGACCATTTGAATGCTCAAGAATAATGAATAAAATAATCTCACAAAAGATAGCAAATTGACCTTCTTGCTTTTATTCCTTCATACAAGGAAGTGTTTTCACCAGCAATGTGTTGCAAAATCATAGTGTATATGGGGAAAACCCACAGAAGCACCAGTACACTGCAAGTTTCATCATCCTCTTGCAGAAGGAGAATGCCTCCCCTCTTCCCACAAAGGGGGCGGGACATTCACATGGAGACCTAACACTCTTACATTATCCTAATTCCCATGACAGCATAGCTCCAAATTTACCAGTCAGAATATAGCGCCTACAGATTAACTGCAATAATCTATTCATTGATTATTTTCCATATGTGCAGGATAAAATCTCAATCCCGCAACGATTTACACAGGTGTTTAACTTTATACGCAATGAGCTATTCCATTGAACTCAGTAAATGCATTTTTCATGAATGGGGCTGCTCACAATATATAAGGTCTCTGCAGAGATGGGGCTAAAAGCAAAAAGCATACTGAAGAAACACACCAAGCAGAAAAAATGAAATAGATTGGGAAAAAAACAGAGATGTACAAATACATGTTATAAGTATAAAAGGTCTGTTTCCAAGATAATGTAAATTGATGTAGCTCCCGTGAGTTCTTTGGATCTACACCAGCTGAGAATCCGGCCCAAAGTATTTATGCTGAACTAATTGCTATTCAGAATCCAAATAGAAATAAGCAGAGGAAAAAAGCGGGAAAGAGGAATAAAGAAAGGAAATGGTAATGTGACAATAGAGAAAGAATGGATGTTTTAGGCCTGTGGTATCTCCTATTTGATCATGATCAAATCTCTTAGAACTTTTCTAAAATATCATTCATTCTATTTAATAGCTTCACAAAAGCTTCATATAAAACCGTTTAAAATCTGTGAAAGCAGACATTGCAAGCTATGTAATAATGTTTTTTTGCATATATTTTTTCAGTATTTTTTAAATTCCCAGACAGCGCCTGCTCCTGTTCCCACAAAAATCTATATGAGGAACTTCAGGCCTAAAGTATATACACAGTAAACTCTCTTTCTGTGTACAGATACTCATTAAAAAGTGTGTTTATATAACTTGTGTTCCTGTTACAACTTACCTGTAGAATATAATATATATTTGTTTGTTTGTGCAGTAATTCCATCAAGCTGGTGAATCTGTGCTCTATATTTATCAGCACATGGCTGACAGCAGCTGGGTTCATACATTTGGTAAGTATACTTGAAAATACTTCATCAGGTTTTTTTCATGGATCAGCTCCTCTGTGCTGCTTTATTACCTGAAATTACCTTGCTTAGGATAATCCCTTGACACTGTTACAAAGAACAATAAAGAAAGGCATCACAGCTGCCTGACATTCCAGCCTTGTACCCAAAACTAATTCTGAACAGT
The DNA here is from genome assembly GCF_002925995.2 of Terrapene triunguis. Taxonomy (NCBI): domain Eukaryota; kingdom Metazoa; phylum Chordata; order Testudines; family Emydidae; genus Terrapene; species Terrapene triunguis. Next base: position 4,551,157 of record NW_020664499.1, read on the forward strand.
AAGTAATATTCACTTCATTAACCTCCCTGTTTAGGTTCAGTAATAGTTACGTAAGTCTGGGACTTGGATTTTAATAGAACTCTTTTAATAATCACATCCTACCACTAGGTGGCAATATTTCCTTAATAATTACCAAGAGTACTTGTCAAAAAAGGCTGGTACAGCATAAATGATAATGACACCCTGTTTCTAAGAATGGCCATCCTGGGAAACACATGGCTTCGCCAAAAAAGCAGTTCTGTATTTTCAGAAGAATTAATCTGATTTACTAACATTTTAGAGTAGGGTTCTTAGAGATTAGTTCTCTGCCTTATTCATTTTTAAAAAAAAAATCATATCACTTTCACTGCGACAAAAATATTATCTACATTTGATGGTTTAAACTCTTATTCAGTATTGATTAGCTGTATGTCTTAAACACTTCTATAATTAAAAAAGATCTCAGTTGTAAAGTAATGGCATTAATCTGGATTTTAAAAGTTAAAAAAGCAATAGAAGTTTTGAAATGAATTGTTTACTGTCAATTATATTTTGTAAATACAATTTAATATGACTTTAGATGTACATTACGTGGCAGATAATTTTGCCTAACTCAAGGTCAATAAGATATCAGGTTGTTAGTAGCATCAATCTATGCAACAACAGATTTCGGGCCAGATTCTGATTTCAGTTACATCAGTGTAAGTCTGGAGTAACTTCATTGACTTCAATTGAATTATTCTGAATTTACATTAGTGTACATGTGGTTAAAATTAGATCCTTGATCTTTTAATTATGGAAGGTAGTCATTTGTCCAAATGTCTGTTTTCCACGCTAAGAAAATATTCATATCGTATATACCATTTCAAAATTGGAATGCCCTATAATGTCCTTATTTCTGTTGATGACTTACATTTCTAACACCTATATCACACAGGAAAATGATAAAAGACAAAAACATCCTCGCACTTGTGGGTGAACACTTCAAAAAGCGATCGCTCTGTATCTGACTTATCAGACCTCTTCCTCAAAGGAAATCTGCACAATACTTTCAAAAGATGCTTGTCTCTTTCACCATAGGCGCTGACTCCATGGTTGCTCCGGGGCTGGAGCATCCATGGAAAAAAAATTGTGGGTGCTCAGCACCCACCAGCTACAGCTGTTTGGCAGTGCCCCTAATCAGCTAATCTGGGGCACGGCTGATCAGCAGCACCGCCAAACAGCTTGATCGGCAGCTCAGGGAGGGGATTGGGTTAGGATGGAGATAAAGGAGCAGTGGGAGAGTGGGGACCTCGGGGAAGGGGCAGAGTGGGAAGAGGCGGAGCGAGGGCTGGGACTCAGGGGAGGGAGCGGAGCTAGTGTGGGAAGAGATGAAGAGAGGGTGGGGCCTTGGGGGAAGGGGCAAAGTTGGGGTGGGGCCTTAGGGTGGAGTGGTGGTAGAGCACCCGTGGGGAAAAATAAAAGTCAGCACCTATGTCTCTCCCCAACTGCAGTTGGTCCAATGAAATATATTCTCACCCACCTTGTCTCTCTCATATCACAAATATACTCCTCTGTGACTTTTGTGATACAAGCATCATCATAGACTTCAAAAGACCAGACTCAGGGTAGGTCTACACTACCGCTTAAGTCAATCTAACTTATGTTGCTCCGGGGTGTGAAAAAGACACCCCCTGAAGGATGCAAGTTACAGAGACCTCAGCGCTGTCCACACTGGCGTTATGCTGGCGGGAGATGTTATGTTGGCCGGAGATGGCCAAAACATGTTATAATTGTGCTATGCGTTGTTATTAATTATTTATTAGTAGTTCAGGTATTATTTTTCTAGATTTGAGAAGCAGGTTTTTAAAAGTTTAATAATCGTTGATATTCTGTTTCAGTGTTTTTCACACTTTCTTTGCATGCTTTTTAGTGCAGGTGGTCCAATTCTACTGCAGGGGTTTCTCAACTTTATAATTTCATAATGTGGACCGCATCTTATGGAAAGATTATCATAAGGATATTTTCCTTCCCATTCATAATCACATATCATCCCTGTGGTTACTGCAATAACTGGCTACATGGGGAAATAAAATCTGGAAATTACTTACTGTATTTTAGCTGCTTTTTAATAAAATTTAAGAGCTGGAAAATAAGAGGGGTGTGGGAGCAGACCCATGGAACCGCCAGTTCTCCTAGGACTACCAGCAAGTGATTCATAGATCACAGTTTGGGAATCTCTGCTCTATAGTAATTTTAAACACAGATCTCTGTGATGCCTTGTTTGGAATTTGAAAGCATTTTATTTACCGTTCAGAAACAAGATAAAGTCACTCTGCTTTCTTCCCATTCTTGTAGCCTGAAGTGCTCAGGAAGCTTAGGAGGAATGGTTAAAAATGACAAGCTTATTTTTTTAATTGTTTTGTTTATTTCAATATTCAGAATTTTAAGAGACAACTTTTCAATTAGGTGCCTTTTAAATTTTGCCCAAATATTTTCAAGTGCTTCTATCTGTCTGCATGTACTTATGCATGAATTGAATAAAGGAGACTATCACTTGAGCATGCACAGAATTCTCCCAGAGTTTTGATTGCATAGATTAATGCACTTACTAGCATTGCAGGTTCACTTCAGGGATCCTTTTGAAAATTTGTTCCTTGATGAATTTTAGACTGGAACCAGTCTTTATAGTCAAACTAAGTTGTTACTGGTCACTGTCAGAGAAAGGATGCTGAACTAGATAGACCTCATGTCTGATCTAGCATGGCAATTCCAGTCTCATAGATGCATGAAAATAGGGGGTTATAAAAGAACTGTAGCTTACAAGAGCTCAACCAATTCATTGGTCAGGCCATAATGAACTCTTGATATGTGTAGCAGTTCTCTCTGCTGGGTATAGTGAGATCTGCTCAACTGTTTAGTCATTTGTAATTATCTTTCCCTCTGATGATTGGGCATAAATCATGTTCTGCTGATAGCTAGTAAAGACTTGAGTTTTGATTGTAGAAGCTTGTGCTTATGGAACAAAAAGTTATGAGTTTTTGGAGCCAGAGATCTGTTTCTCATGACGTATACATGTGGTTAACTAACGACCATTACTATGTACATGACATCATTGGCCATGCGTTATTTTAGAAGGAAAAGGAAAATGAGACAATCTGGATTCCATTATGAACTAAATACTCTAGTAATGATCAGGGCCGGCTCTAGGATTTTTGCCGCCCAAAGCAAAAACAATTTTGGCCGCCCCCCCCACGTTTTTTAATTACCCCACCCCCAGCCCCGCCTCAACTCCGCCCCTTCCCTGCCTCCTCCCCCCAGGCTCTCAAGCCTAGGAGGGAGGGGGAGAAGCGGCGCCCGCGCCACGGCCGCTCGGGATCTCCCCCTCCCTCCCAGGTTTGAGAGCCTGGGAGGGAGGGGTGACCCCGAGCGGCCGTGGCGCGCGAAACAGCTGATTCGCGCACTGCTGCTCCCCCTCCCTCCCAGGCTTGAGAGCCTGGGAGGGAGGACGAGTAGCGGTGCGCGAGCGGCAGCAGCAGTGGAGGTGAGCTAGGGCGGCCGGGGCACATTTTTAGGGGTGGCATTCTGGCGCCGGCCATGCCGCCCCTAAAAATGTGCCGCCCCAAGCACCAGCTTGTTTTGCTGGTGCCTAGAGCCGGCCCTGGTAATGATTAGTGATAGTGTTTTCCACAAGTAACGTAAGCAAGAAGACCCTGTATGGTAGCAGTGGAATTGTACAACTCTAATTAAGGCAGAATTTGGCTCTTTATTGGTAAAATGTTTCCAGCATTATATGCATGCCAATTAGACAAAAGTAAGTAATTACAACTAGTATTAATCTGTTATTGCCCTATTAAATCATTATATTTGTCCTTTTATGTTGTAGGTGGAGAACTCAGGGGATCCATGGGAAAATTTCCAAAATAACCAACCACTTACATATTGGGAATGTGTTTATTTACTAATGGTTACAATGTCCACTGTTGGCTATGGAGATGTTTATGCAAAAACAACCCTTGGTCGCCTTTTCATGGTCTTCTTCATCCTCGGGGGATTGGTAAAATCTCTTTATTGCTACTACTACTTTAATACCAGCTCTTTTATATCCCCTAAAGTTTATTAAGCAGCAACCTGAACTGTAGCATCTGGTTTAGTAAGTTAAAATCATAAGAATTTTAAACAATTCAGCTGCATATCTTTTTCTTTTTATAAGACAAGTATCTTGTTAAGCCAGATCTTGTCACATTTTTGTAGAAATTGTCATTAATCTACAGTAAGAATAACTCTAATATATTTTAAGAAAGTAATGCATGTAAATACATGAAGTGCCTTAGCAATTCTATTTACAGTATTATTTACAGTCCATTACTTTTCAGTGACACTAACTGTGCATTGTTTGATGATGGTCATTGATATTTTGAAGGAAGTTTGCGGTTTCAAGAGCCCTCCCTCACCCTCTGTGTTCCTTCCCAGAATTCCAACAAACACTGTGGCTTAGTACTGCCTTAAAGAGCAGCATGCCTGATCCAGACATTAGCAAACCATGCTCTCTTTAATTTCAAACATGCAACCATGTCATGATGTTCACTCACAGTAGACTACGTTTAGTATAAACATAACAAATTTCCTTTTAACTCAGCAAATTGTATCACTTCTTTTCCTGTTCAAATAAGTATGTACACAGCACTAAAATTACTAATTGTTCTATGTCAAATTATCTTTTTTTATCATTGCTAGCACCACTACAGCAACTGCTGCATTTTGTCTTTTAAAAGAGCAGTTTATGTTAAGATTTATACTCTGTAAGGTAAGTGTGAATTAAAATTCATTCACAATATATGTATTGTACATTTACATGCATATATGTATTGTTATACACATATTTATTGTACATATGCATACGTCTCTCTGTAGGAGGTATATGTATAACAGATACATTATCAATGCAATATGTATAATATATATGCACTTACATACAAAAGACACACATATTTGCATATGGATAAAGAGACCAAGTTGACTGGCAGCAGCTCTTAGAAGTATCCAGCCACAAGCAAGATGTTTGTTGGACAAAACATGGCAGATCATTTTTTTTTCTCCTTACTACCTTTTTCTGTCAGGTGTTCTTACAAATCTTTCAAAAACAAAACTTTTGAAAAAGGTTGTTTTTGTTTTGGGTTTTTTGGGGGGAGTTGACAACATTTTGATTCTTGAGAGCGGGCAAATGCCTGGCACCATATTGTTTTTGTCTTCTTTTGAATCTTCATTAAGGGGAAAAAAGTCCACCTATCTTCCAAAAAAAAAGAAATAAAAAAAAAAAGTAACAATAGTAATATCCACTTTTGTTTTTTGCAGCATGTAATCTTTGAAGAGTTTTTTCCCCCTTCTTCAGGAAGAATTAGACACAGCCAATATTTTACAATTAGATGCCAATTTGACTTTATTTTGTTCTTCTTTTGTTTTGTGTGCTTTTTTCCCTCTTTTGACCATTACTTTAGTTTACCAAGTGTACATCTTCTTCAAGACCAACTTTTACATTGAACCCTCTTATTTTGTTTTATAATTTGCCTTTTTTTTTTTTAATTTTAAAAATACTTTTAAAGGTCTAATTCTTTTGCATTTTCAGATCTTAAAAGATATATATCTTCTGAAAATATTCATCATCCCCCTTTCTTTGGCCTCTCTTTTTAGTCTTTTCTTCTGTCTCCTATCTTCTTCTTAGGCCATGTTTGCCAGCTACGTCCCTGAAATCATAGAGTTAATAGGAAACCGCAAGAAATATGGTGGTTCCTATAGTGCGGTTAGTGGAAGAAAGTAAGTATTCCAAGAGGCTCTGCTGCCTCTGCTGCAGTAGAACACTCTCTGCATGCCATTTTCTTTTTTTGTTTTTTTGTTTCATGCATGTAGGCAATGTTTGCTCGCTACGTGCCAGAAATTGCTGCTCTCATCCTTAATCGGAAGAAATACGGCGGGACTTTTAACTCAACCCGAGGCAGAAAGTAAGTCAAAAAAGACCAGGTGTGGTTGTGACACGCTAAAGAACCCCTGAATGTGGTGACATCTGACTCATGGACACTCCCTAATATGCTTGTGCTCTGTGACATCAAATGTCACCACCAGAGAGTTGTCACACTATGTTATTAGAGACCTGGGCCATGCTAAGGTACAAGTCACAATATTTTGCCCCTTTTTCTAGAGAGTCTCTGGATACCACTAAATTGATATATTCTGGAAGGAACCCTGCTATTGCATCTGCAGTTAGCTTGTGGAACAAGGTCATATCACACTTTTCTAAGCATCAACCAGTTAGACATCACTTGATTGTCTCTTGAGCAAGTAATTATACTGGTCGTCATTTTGAAATTACTCAGTCCATGAGAAAATTGGGTATGGCAGAACACAACATGGGCCCTTTATGTTGTTCAGGTTATTTCATTATGATGGCCACACTGGAAGATGATATTGCTACTTTTCATTGATCAAATCCTAAGAGATGCTAACTACATGCAGCTCCAATTGACTTAATTTGGCGTTTGCAGGTGCTCGGCACTTCTCAGGATTTAGAACAGCCTTTTTAAAACCATTACATACCCTACCCTGAAAAAAGATATGCTAATCCTAAAAAAAAAAAAAAAATGAATTCATTATCAGAGTAGTGCTATAACCACATAAGAATAATTCTTTTTGGCTGGTAGCAACACTTATGCTTAAACAGGCCACATAAACCTTCAAAAATTAACTGCTTTACATTTCCATCGAATGCCTTTTTTTTCCATCTTGACCATGTTACAACCAAGTCTATCTGAAAGCCATGTTAGATCTGTTGGGAAATAGTCTCAAATAAGGTCTATGTACTGAGAGAATAATATTCTCTTTTCTGCCCCACTCTACTAGTTTTCCCATCTTCCCTTTAGTTCAGCTCATCCTTCTGCCATTCCAGTGAATAGATGGAGAAAACTGGCCTGTTGTCCTCAAGACCTTTCACATACACCTTCCCACAGAACATAATAGAGGATACTCTGAATAATCCTTTTTTAGTGGAATCAAATTGTTTGTCCCTCCCCTCATCTTTGAGAATTAAGCATTTCAGTTTAGTCCCTTTGAAACCATCACTTTACATATGATGTTCATGTGACATGAATATGGTAATATCAAGTTATTTCTCTTCCTTGTTGAGTTGAGAGTCTCTAAAGATCTGTAACCATTTACCAGCTAATTCCTGAGCACAGATTTACATCATGTGATCCACAAGTAAAAGCTTTTCCTTCACTGATTTTTTACACCACTGAGCATTACAATATGTCCCAGTGAAGCAGAGAACTCCTTAATCATTACCCACCCCCCGGCCCGGCTTTTTTTAAGATACTCTCAAATGCCTAAAATATACAACTACTACCAGTACCGGAATCTGCTAGCACAGTTCACTCAGACCAGTTGGGTCTATAATCCTCAAGATTAACAAAAACATTTTCATTGTCATTTGCCTTCTCTGACCATGAGAGAGAGGCATCACTAGTTTCTCCCAAATGTTTACTCTTAATATCTGTCTATTCAGTTTCCTATATGCAGTCCCAGATTTCTTAAGTCTAGAAGCTTTTCAAACATAAAACCACAGCATTTGCTGGTGTAACTCTTATTGGAGTTTCATCAGCAGAGAATATGATCTAATAAATACAGTTATAAAAATACAGTTTCATTTCCCCCTAGTCTAGTCTTTTTTTGTCACTGGTACCCAGCATTGCTCTGTTGTCTCTAAACTTGGACCTGATCTTCAGTCAAACTCCAACACCCTGAAGGCCTCAACTCCCAGATCACAGGCTTCCCGCTAGCTTTGGGGCTTGCTTCATCTTATTTTATCACGGCTTTTTCTTTTTGCTTTATTTATACGTGCTCTATTTGTTTTTAGCTCTTTCTCTGTTGGTCTCTGCTGTCCATATCGCTTGTCAATTGTACTCACTCTGTCATCGGCACACAGACTGTTCAATTTACTTTACGCATTGTTTCCTGGTTCAAAAGCTAATTACTAAGTACTTTAAAGAAGTCCTTTGCTCACGTGGATCTATCATCAGAGAATATAAGCTTGGGAACTGCTCAGTAAAAAGCCATTAGCACCCCTTGTTTGATGTTGCTTTTGCAGTCAGTAGAACAAGATTGATGAAATGTTATGTTTGGCCAAAATTTGAGTTTTCATTTGGAATTCAGTGTTGAGAGAATGGGCTGTCAGAACCAATAAGTTTTCCTTCACTTGGGATATGGGCATGTGGAAGTAATTAGCAATGTAAGGTCTTTAGTTGAGCAACCAAGCATAGATTCTGGCAGCAAACATAATGAGAAACTACAGTTGTTCTATTTCTAATGTCAAAAAGTTTCCAGATAAAATTAAAAGTGTCTACAAAATGAAAGCAGCTAAACTTTGTTGAAAGATGTTGTTCAGACTCTTAAAATAGCATGTGTGTTTGATTTTCTCTTTGAGAAATAAATTATGTATGTGGGGTGTATGCGCACATACGTGCACACATACACACACATCACAAATATTGTATATATAAAATAAGGTGTCTATCCAAATTACAGTATTACATATAGTAGGAAGTTAAAAAAATGATTTACCAGTTCTTATGTCAAAAATAATATAAAATTGCATTATCCAATTTCAAGACTAAGGATATATTTTGGGAGAGTTTGCTGTAAAGTTATACGTATTGAAGTAGCTGGAACCTAGGCATATAAAGCATTCCCAATACCTTCAGTCATTCAAGAAAAAATAATAATTTTGACCTTGTTTACACAGTGACTTTTAACCAAAAAGATCCCAAAATGTTTTACAAACTATAAGACTCATTTTGCTTGTTACAGAAACACAATGCTTGGGGTGAGATGCACAGATAGCTTGGGAATAGAAAGAGCTTTATGTTGCAAAATGTCCTGTGAGTTTTCTTTAGTTACATCAAATGTGTAGGACCTCAGCTTTGCAACCTGTTCCAATAATGAGACCTCTAAGAGTACAGTCAATAGAACACCATGCAAGAGAATTTGTTCAATACTGACTTTGAGCAAAGTGTCGTTTACTGATAACCAACACTATTTATTTAGTATTTCATATGTCACAAAAAAGCACACTGAGGTTTCCCATATAAATACTGACCTTGTTCAAATGTTGCTTACCTCATGATATCTGATACAGTTACAACCCACTGTACTATGGCTGCAGCACACAAATGATTTAAAAAAAATCCTCAGTCCATAATTATCTTTGCGTTTACAATTCTTCTCTTTGGAGAATGAGAGCCATGTTTAATAACTGGAATGAAATGACCATAGATCCTTTAATGAGCATGCTGTAATCTGCATATTGTAAGAAAGGGACAATTTAAGTTTAAAATAAAAAAAACAAAGTTAATTCAGGGGGACAATCATAAAGGGAAACATATCTACTTTTCTAATGTTACTAATGGGAGTAATGATAAAAATATTATTATTCACTATACTTTCTACTTTCAATGTGAGTATATAAGGAACCTGTTTGTTCTGTCCCATAAGCTAAAGCAACTGCCTATCCTCCCTCCTTTCCATTAATTTCTAGTGACCAGATTTTGTATGCTAAACTGTTCTGCCCTTTTTTGCAAATATTTTTTTAAAAGACCATTTAAGGTGGATAGATGCAAAGTACTATATATGACATTGCCTGTGGCATTCCCATTGATGTCTGTGGGAGTTTGGTTCTCATATTGAGAACTTTGGTTCTAATTTCTCTATTGCACCATCAGTCTGTAAAGTAAAGAATGGTCTAGTAGTTAGCAATCTGAATGCCTTAGTCCTGTTTTTGGTTCTGCCAGATTCCTTATTTGACTTTGGGTAATAACGTAATTTCTCTGTGACTCAGCTGACTTATTATTATAATTAATAGACTAATACCTACCCCAGAGGGATGTTGTGAGGATTAATTGATTCATGTTTATGCTTTCTGCAGATGAAAGGTGCTATCTAAGTGTGAAGCAGAGAGAAGTTTAAAGTCAGAGTTAAATATTATAGTCTGCTATGTGCAGTATTATATATGGTTTATTTCACTATAGACAAAGCAAGTACTGTACAAGAGCTGTGTTTTATGTATTCAAGCAATTTCATAGGTGGATTTCTAAATATAAAGTATATTTAGCAGACAATGTGGTATTGTACTGCTGAATAATATATATTGTTACAAATGGCAATGGTAACATATGATCCATTATAATATCTGGACATCAGGCACCTAGTGATATATTGCATGCTACAAAGGATGAGGGTGTGGAAGTAATTGTTAACTAAATTAGTAGCATGCTAGGATCATGAAGAACAGGCATAGTAGTTTGCAGTGATTAATACTGGACAAAAACAGATGGAGGGGGGAAAGTTAGATATAACATGAAGTGAGGAGGGAGAAAAAGCTGTGTGATCTGGGAAGTGCAATATAATAGAGGAACTGTAGATCAGGGAACAAAATAGGAAAGATTATAAACTCAAGAAAGCAGGCAGTCATTTTTTACCATGGGTATCACCAGTTACCAGATGATAATCTATATCTTGAATATTGTGATGTCATTATTTCCCCTTGGTGATTGCACTCTGAGGAGTTCTGAGATTACCAACCAGTCCCTATACCCTATATATAGTCCTTCTCATTTTAAAACTTTCAGCTCAGCAGAAACTACAAGGGGCTTCTTTTGGAGCCTGTCAGCAAGCACTCCTGGATTAGCCTGCAGGGGACATTTTAGAGCACAGTACAGCTGACCATATATGGATGAACAGGACACCACCAAGTCCAATGTCTGCAGGCTGATAGGGAAACAGACGAGAGACTCTAGATCAGTGGCTCTCAACCTTTCCAGATTACTGTACCCCTTTCAGGAGTCCAATTTGCCTTGCGTACCCCAAGTTTCACCTCACTTAAAAACTACTAGCTTACAAAATCAGACATAAAAATACAAAAGTGTCACAGCACACTAGTACTGAAAAATTGCTTACTTTCACATTTTTACCATATAATTATAAAATCAATTGGACTATAAATATTGTACTTACATTTCAGTGTATAGTATATAGAGCAGTATAAACAAGTCGTTGTATGAAATTTTAGTTTGTACTGACATCATTAATGCTTTTTATGTAGCCTGTTGTAAAACGAGGCAAATATGTAGATGAGTTGATGTAACCTCTATGTATCCCCAGGAGTATGCATCCCCCTGGTTGAGAACCACTGCTCTAGAGTGCAGCCACTAGACTTCTAAGTCAGTCCATTTGTGCCAACCTCTGAAAGGTTGGGAGAGTCTCTTTGACAACTTAGTGTTTGGATGCTCTTCTGAACTTCTCCAACCAACTTTTTTACTATGAAATTCGGGCTGGTGTTCTCATGAGATCAGTTTTTCTCATTAGATTTTCAGAGATTCTTGGTTTTGTCTACACAAAATTCTGCAAATGTATTCTTCCTTGTGGTATTTTGGAACTTAAATTTCTAGTCCTAGCCAAAGTACAAATTATAGAGACATCTGAAGAAAAGAAAAAAAAAAAAGCCCAAAAGCCAAATTAATGTTTCTGAAATTGTTGGTGCCAAGTTCTGTTTGAGTTTTGAATGAAGCTCGAAATCAGTTCTTCATTGATCTGAACTGATTTGCTCCTTCCTAAATTAACATGTTATTTTACATTTATGATGTCCTCATTAATCTTGGAATCAGAATGGCCCTTATTTATTTGTTTTCTGTATGTATGTACATGCTTTGTAGCTCACATGATCAGAATTGATTCAAACACTGAAGAATAGTCTCCCAAAAGAAATTAGTGGGCCATTTAAAATGGGACTGGACAAAATACTAGAAAAAATACTGTAAGGAATAATCCTGCAGTGGAGAGGGATAGATCTTCTTTTCATCTCTGATTTCTATTTTATTATTAGTCTATAGTTCTTAGGGCCAAATCCTGCTTGCCTTACTCATACTAACTGCTATGGTTGTTTATGAAAAAAGTGAGCTAAATGTGACTCTGTATAAATACATATTATACATAAATCCCTTGATAGTAAAGATTAATGCAAGTTACTATTTTAAATTTTCAAATCAGAAACATTTTAATCATCCTGAGATATTGTTCTAGTTAAGACATGTGCTTAAGACTTTTATTTTAATCAAACCGCAGTGCTGTGTAAGCTATTAAAATCTCTTGTTTCTCCTCTCTCATGATCTGCTCTGCTTCTCAGAGATTTCTTACATTTATAAGCTATATATTAACAAATCATCAACATATCATCAGGAAGGATCATCTGTTAGAGATTCCTTCCAGAAGGAAACGTGGGACTCAATAACTGAACTTCACAGAGATAAAAAAAGAACTGTGGACAGACAGATACAGTAAACAGACAGACAAACAGATAATTTAAGTTGACAGGCCATCTTGGACTCATTAGACATATTGGTTTGATTAGGAATTAGAATGACTTTTTTTTTTAACTTAGCTGAATACCTTGGCAAACATACCCTTGATTTTTTTTAGCTTCAATAATAAGTGGCATAGCTCCAGAGAAAGTGACATTAGATTATTATATTAAATAATTTGATACATGTACGATTATTTTCCACTAGGATGTAAATGGTAATAAGAGAATGTGACATGGGTTGTTCTATGGACCTGGGGTGTGTATCATTTTCTGCTAAGCATTCTTCTAAGCCCCCAATTTCAAATGAAGACCCACTTAGAATTACAGAAAATGTGATGTGTGAAATAGTTCTTGTTGTGTCCTCATACTGCTTCCTGCCACATCCATTGACATGTGATTGCCCAATCGTTGTACTCTGCTAGGCCACTGGAAGAGCATTCCCAGTCAAGCAGCTGGTATGGAAAGAGATGTTTCATATTTTGAGGCTCTCTGCTGAGTTACAGTTATTGGGGCCAGTGATGTAACCCCACTTGTTAAATAGATTAACAGATAGACTCTGTCCTATTTGTTCTTTCTTCAACTTTTCTTCTGTCTCCATTTTTTTCTGCATGCTTATTTAAAATCTATTAGTTGTTACGAAATCAAAAATGGAAATGTAGGCAGAGATATGTAACAATGTTTATGAGCCTCCTTAAAATCTTGTAGTCTGGGTCTCATAACTCATGCCCACTTCTTAGCCACAGTAAATTTACATTTTTAGGTTCAAATCTAAAAATGCCGTCTTTTCCCGTCCCATCCCTATTTTTTTTAAAGTCTTTACTGTTTTGTTTTAGCACAAGAGTGGCAGCTGTTACTGTCCAAATTCTTGCCTAAGAAAATGAGTCTGGTCAATGAGGTATTCAAATTGCAGTGATTTCCCATGTTCCACAGAATATACAGGCTGTGATTTACTAAGCAAACATTCCACATGGAGCAACATGAGATGGCAGAAGTGCTGAAGAAAATCAGTGAGCTTTGGTAAATTATGACCTTTTATTTCCACACAAGCTCTATTGTGGAAAATTAGTCATGAAATTTTGGGGGTGATTTTACTTGTGAGAAATGCATTGTTTTCAATCATACATAAAATGCTTGAAGTCTTAAAGCTTTTGATAACTTAATGCCATGCAAACTGCACAAAAGTTGTCTTTTGACAGATGGAGCATTTTTTAAAAAAGTTTAAAACAATTCAGTGAAAGAGCACCTTAAATGGTGGAAGTGGGCTGGGAGCCTTTTATGTTCCTTACTGAACAATATACATACTGAATATACAAGAACAAATAATTTCAGTTGATTGCAAAAGTAATAGTGGGGTATCTTCTGCACAGTAGCTCAAAAAATATTGAGATTTGGAAGGATTAGAGCAGTAGACGGAAGTATGGTTGATTCTGAAGTGCTGATGCTAGAGTTGTGGTTTACTCGTTTGTTGTCCTGTAAACCTTCTAGCATGCTCTCCTTTTGCATGTCACAGCACTCAACAGTTTTTACTAGTTTTGCTAAGCCTTGAATTTCTTTGTTATTATTATGCACGTGTGTTGTGTGTTTCAGTATATGATGTGAAAGCAAGAATATTCTAGTTGTAGACCATATTAGTGTGGTATCTAAGTAAGAAAGCAAGTATTCATCCCCTGCTTTGAGTTTAGGTAGAATCTGCTTAACTAACTCAGACCCTGGTGGAAACAGAAGTATGTCAATTATACACATTTTTCATTATCAGAGTCTCAGAGGTATACATCATGCTGGGGGATATTAATTTGCTTCATGGCTTGTTTTAAATATAAGCCATGTACAAATCCTCAAGTCATTAAAAAAAGGTAAAATTAACTCATGGGAGCCAAAATTGTGCAAGGAAGCTGTCTAAAGTGAATAGGAGGACTCACAGTGGATCGTTCATGCTAGCATACTGTTGTGAGTAGGCTTGCAAACAGCATCAGATATGCTATTTAAACAGACTAACTGTGCCATTTATCCAAGGTTAAAGTCACTGAAATGTATTCCTCTGCATCTGTTCCCTGGCAGTAATCCCAGTTAGGTGGGCATAATAACAGCAATTTCTCCTGCATTATAGAAGTGTTCCAGGTGGTTTTAGAGTGCATTGTCACATTTATAGAAAGTTCTCTGAGGTGGAAAAAAACATGTCCCACTTCTGCCAATCTTTATTCAAAGTACTCTGGGGAAGAAAGAGGATTTCCTGTTTACACATAGGACATGTTTGATGTATTCCAGTAAAATCCCTCAAGCAGATAGCTCACTGTACTTCTGGTAGGTTACAGCTGATCCAGTGTACATGGACTCTCACAGCTAGAAATTAAGCCTAGGTAAACTCCTATACTGATTATTCACCATATACTATCTAGTAAACCAAATCTGAGATACCTTTTAAAAGAGCTAGAAGCAGCTGGCTAGAAGTCAGGAGATCTAGGTTCTATTCCCAGCTGTGCTGCTGACTGTCTCAGGCCTGGTCTATACTTAAAAATGAGATTGACCTAACAACGTCATCCAGGGTTGTAAAAAATCTTACACCCTGAGTACCAAAGGTAGGTTAACCTAACCCCCAGTGTAGATGCAGCTAGACTGATGGAAGAATTCTTCCACTTATCTACCTACTGCCTCTTGGAGGTGTGGATTAACTACATTGAAAGAACAACCCCTACTGTTGATGTAGAATGCATCTGCACTCTGGTGCAATAGCAGCACAGCTGCAACGGCTATAGTATAAACATACCCACAGTGTAACTGGAGGCTGGTGAAGTCTTTCTGTACCTGTTTAAAATGGGGATAATATAGTCGCTTTTGTAAAACGTTTTGAGATCTAGAGATGAAAAGGGCAATATGTAATACCATGTCTACACTTGGAGGGTTTTGCTAGTATAGCAATACCAGCAAAACCTCTAGTATGAACGCAGTTATAGCAACATAAAAGTGCTTATATCAGTGAAGATGCACTTATACTATATCTTTTACTAGCACAGTTATGTGTCAGGGCTGGGTTGTGAGCAGCCCGTGGGCATAAAGTGAGCTGCTCAGTACTGGGGCCAAAGGTCAGAGATCAGTCCAGTGCCAGGCTAGGTCAAAACTGCAAAGTCAAAGTCCATTACCAAATAGAGAGCATGAGGCAAGAATCAGGGTTGGGTTAGGCCAGGGTCTTTCATTGGGGTCAGCAGTGGTTTTAAGCCAAAGACAGTCCAAGCCTAGATTGAGAGCCAGAACTCTAGAATCAAGGCAAGTTGCAGCGAGGAGTGGTGAGAGCAGGTCTAAGGCAGAAGCACACTGGAGGACTGTGTTGCTCAGACAACACCATAAATGGCTTTCTGGTTTATACAGAGAGTGCCAGAGAATCAGGAAACCTCAGAGCTGTTGCAAGGCAGGACTTCCTGCAGAGCTTAGCTTCTCAGTACCTAATGGTGGCAGCTTTGCGGGCCCCTGGTGGCAACAAAGAAGCAGCACCTGCCTCGAACCCTACAGACCCCACTGCTAGGCCTGTGGTTCTTACACTGTCAGTAAAAAACAATCATACCACTAACCAATATTATTATTAGACATCCATGCCTAGTAGGCTGGTTGGACCTTAAAATGACAGTGAAGAACAATTAGGGCCAGCACATTTTAACAAGTCTTTAAAGCATATTTATGAGAAATAAGTATATAAAATTAATCCCTGATGAATGTCAATATTTCTGTCTGGGATGTGTGGTATGATGTAGCTGAACATACTCCTGGTAAGGGCAACGGGAGATGAAATAATCAGTACTGTCCAGGAGGTGCTGAGCTCCTAGCAAGATTGGTCCCTTACAACCTGATCCTGCTGTCACTAAAAATCAGTGACAAAACATGTTGACTTCAATGTGAGCAGGATTGAGGCCTTGATAGGTACATTAATATGCTATAATGGTCTAGCTCAGGAGATATTCACAACTCTCAAGTAGCATATCAAGTATCATATATTTCTCTTATGCGTCAACATTTTGCAGTTCACTTTTCAAATATATTTTTATGCCAGAAGAATAAAGGAAGGCCTACATATTGGCAGGGCCGGTGCAAGGAAGTTTCACGCCCTAGGCGAAACTTCCACCTTGCGCCTCCCTCCCCCCCCCCCCCCCCCCACCCCCCCCCCCTGGCAGCTCCCCCCCCCCCCGGGGAGCCGTGTGGCAGCTCCCCACCCCAGCTCACCTCTGCTCCACCTCCTCCCCGAGCATGCCGCCCCCGCTCTAATTCTCCTCCCCTCCCAGGCTTGTGGCACCAAACAGCTGATTGGCGCCACAAGCCTGGGAGGCGGGAGAAGTGGAGCGGCCACTGCGCTGGGAGAGGGAGTCTGAGCCGTACGTGTCAGCGCGACACCGGCAGCCCAGCCCAGGAACGCTGTAAAAAAAAAAAATTGGGGGCACCGCTTTTTGGTGCCCTAGGCAACCGCCTAGTTTGCCTTAATGGTAGCACCGGCCCTGCATATTGGCGGAATAGATATCAGTGGAAGTTCCCAGTTTCTAAATGTATTCAGGAGTGGAAAATGGCAAATGCACAGAAATAATGCATAAAATAATGCTTATCACAGTCTAAAAAGAATGGAAGTCCTCCATTTCTGAATAGATAGTATAGCAATATGGACTAAGAAAACCCACCTGTCTATTGAAGTCCTGTTTTTTATAATGGAAAAAAGGAAGAGTTTGAGATTGTTCTTTCTTGGTTCTTAATTCTGCATTGATTTATTGGCCACAAAAATAAGTAAAATTCTGTATCAGAGGTAATATTTAATGTTGTTTAAATATTTAAGATCTTGTTTTTTTTTTTATTTTATTTCCAGCGCATGATCCATTGCTCGGTAATAATACACTGAATGTACTGTCTTATAGCACTTTTCACTTTCAGAGTGCTTCACAAATATTAATTAATTCCTAAATCACCCCAGTTGCTTTGGTAAGAACAAGAGATGATCTTAAAAATCTGTACCAGTTTGAAAGATTATACAGTTTTAGTAGAATTCATGATTACAGAGACAGAAAACAGCACTGGAAACAGGAAAAACTTCCAAGATGTTAAAAGTTTGCCCACATATAATTAGTATATATGTATGACTGATGGAAGAACTCTGACTCCAAAAGTTAAGATCAACATTTCCAAAACTAGACTCTTCATTTAGGCACCTAAGTAAAAGTGGGCAGATGTTCAAAGATGCTGTTCACTTGCAGCTCCCAGTGATTTCAGTGGAGTCTAAAGGTGCTTAGCACCTCTGAAAATCAGGTCACTTATATTTAGGTGCCTAAATATTAATTTAGGACCTGAACTTTAAGCACCAGAGTTCAAAAAATTTTGCCCAAGTAACTAGTCCAGGCCAAATGGTGAGTTATTGAAAATCCCACTAAATACCTCTCAGCATCTTTAGGTGCCTAAATACCTTTAAAAATGTAACTGTGAGTCACTTTTGAAAATGGGCTCCTAAGAAACTTAGCTTTTGAAAATTTTACTCTTTATTCATTAGAGCATGTTGTCTTTCTATGCACAGTGTTAGTGAAAAAGTTAGAGGGGCTCTGATGATGTTTACAAGTGTATGAATCAAGTCGTGTAAATTCATGTTTTGAATTGGAGCATTATACATAGTACAACTTTCCTGGAGTTAGTAGTTTCAGAAACATTGAATTTCCTCATTTTTCTACCCAATTAATTAGGGCCTTTAAAAAAAATTGCTTTTACTGGAAAAATTTCAATAGCTCAATTCCTAAATACTCCATAGATACACTGCACACATGCCTCCCCTCCTCCCCCATTACCTCAATGAGAAAAGAAGGGAGGAAATCAGTAGCCTCACATCCATGTTGAACAGACAAAGTGGCAGAATATCACACTGTCAAAACTCACTTGAAAGCCTTTGTGGCACATGAGCAATTGCCCAATAGTACAATCTGGAATATCTCTGACAAAATGATTCCCTCAAACACAGTTCCACATATCCCTTCCAGTTTCTTGTGGAGACATCAACTTGTGCACAGGAACATCAACACCATCTCATTGCCAATGGTATTAAATACTGTTGACTGACATAAAAGAATCAGTGTGAACACCTGCCCTTTGTGAAACCACAGGTGGAAATTAATGACTGTCTTATTCTCCAAGCCATAACCAGATTTGAAACAAGACCAAACAACGTAGGTGTGCTTCCAGTGGGGTTCCGCAGAGATCGGTTCTTGGCCTCACAGTATTTAACACTTTTTTTAATGACCTGGAATAAAATATAAAATCATCACTGATAAAGTTTACAGATGATAGAAATTCAGGGAGTGCTAAATAATGAAGACGACAGGTCAATGATAAAGAACTATCTCTGTTGCTTGATAAACTGGGAGTAAGCAAACAATATGTGTTGTTATATGGCTAACTGTATACCTTCAGTAACAAAGAATACAGGCCACAATGGGAGACTCTTTCCTGGAAAGCAGTGACTCTGAAAAAGATTTAGGGGTCGTGGTGGAGAATCAGCTGAACATGATCTCCCAGTGCAATGCTGTGGCCAACTGGTCTAACATTCTAGCATGATGGACCTCAATCTATTTAGTTTAACAAAGAGAATGTGAAGGGGTGACTTGATGACAATTTATAATTATCTCTATGGGGAACAAGTATTTAATAATGGGCTCTTCAGTCTAGCAGAGAAAGGTATAACACAATCCAATGGCTGGAAATTGAAGCTAGACAAATTTTTAACAAGTGAGAGTAATTAATCATTGGAAAAACTTAGCAAGCATCATGGTAGATTCTCTGTCACTGACTATTTTAAATCAAGATTGGATGTTTTTCTAAAAGATCTGCTCTAGGAATTATTTTGGGGAAGTTTTATGGCCTGTGTTGTACAGGAGGTCAGACTACATGATCATAATGGCCCCTTCCGGCCTTGGAATCTGTGAATCGTGAAGGGGTTCAGAAAAATCTAAGAACCCCAGATGATGCCACAGCAGCCCCAATACAACCTTCTCAACAGCTGTTCCTAAATGGAAGATTAGCGGGTGATGAGACTGTTAGCGTCATTTGACTGCTAACTGGGCACAGGCCTATAAATTACTCATTTGAGGAAAGCTGATATATTGCCTTCCTGAAAGGAAACATTGGACAGTCTCTCCAATAAAGGACCCAATATCTCTTTGTTACAATGACTGTTGTTGTAAGTCACAATCTGAAGCTTACAGTCTAGAACCACAGAGAGCAGATGATGTTACCTTAGTACCTCTCCCACCAAATAAATATCTGCTGCCAAGGATATAGCCAATCCAGTCAGCATCCAATCAATTTTGTGTACTAAGTAGACTGAAGACTACTCTTAGTGGGAAAGACTACTCACCTCTGCTTCCAAGTAAAGACAGCCCAAGTTCACCAAACTCTCTACCATTTAAAAAAAAAAAAAAAAGTCAGGGTGGCTAGATTTTATTATGATACACTGTTTACTATTGCATAAGATTTTATGACTGATCTGGCATTAAATGCTGTGGATTCTGTTAGTGATCAAGCATAGGGGAGATGTGATGCTAGTACTTCAATGCTTGTACAGAGGGAACATTCCTGCTGAAGGAATGACACTTGCAGAGTTCTTCAGGTTAAGCATGTATAGCCTACTATTATGTGGTAGGCTGTAGGCATCCAAGTGACTATATCTGAAGCTTAGGTGATAAAAGCTAAGCACACATGAAAAGGCTGCCCCCCTTGATCCTCTGTACATTTATAGTAAAACTTTAGATTTAGGCAGATATACATAGTGGGCATTCTTCAGTCTCGAGAGATATACACCATTACTAAAGACCATCTGAACAGGATTAATTTTAAAATGAGGTGCACTTTCCATAACCACATGAATAGAGATATTTCAACCTGCCTAATAAGAGTATACTTACAGGTCAGGGGACTGGGCAGTGCTATAGAAAGGTTTTATAATGAAAATCTATTTCATAACAAATAGCTGAAGGAGAACAGAGGCAGGTAAAAATAGTAGCTGTAATTCCACATGCTTGCAATAAAAATCAGTTAAGCAGGAACTTAAAAGCATCAGTGCATAATATTTTTAAGAAATACAACTCAAGCTTTGACTGTCAGAAGATATGGTACAGTATACCAGCAGCATCTCTGCCAAAAATGAATTAGTGATTGGTTCAGCAATAGCTAAGTTGTTTATAATGTCTGATAAAGATATATTTCCTGGTTAGCTCTGATTGCTTTGCCATGAAATGTAGAACCCTTATCTGAAAGTCCTGAGGCAGACAAAAATAGGGATTTTTGCCTGTGTCAGGACTATAGTTTTAGGTTCAAAATATTGTCATGCAAACTGCATTCTGTGGTATATTCTTGTGTTTTTCCATTATCCTTTTCTGCTAGAGGAGATCTTGGGCCTGATCTCGGCATCAGACCTTTAGCAGCATATTACATGTTACAAAGGTTTAGGAAATGCAAGTACTTTTTGAAGTTAAAATGCCATGCTCTGATTTGGTAGTATTTTACATCCTCATTTCACAGGGTTAATGGCTACATCAGATGCAAGACAGTGGAGAGTCAGGTCATTCGTTTCTTGTATCCTCTGCAGTATTAAAAATAAATAAAAGGCCAAACTCTGCTCTCTTAATATATGTAAGTGGGTCTTCTTTGTCCAATAATAATCGAAATTATCAGGTTCAGCTGAGCTCTGCTCAGTTCAGGAGCCCAAGAGAAAGAATGCAAAGGTGGCTTTTCACAACCTATTGCCCTTCTATACTACCTCGGAGAGGGGAGTATAATAAAATTAAGGACATGCTTAAGTGAATAGGGATGGACTTAAGTACATGCATAAAGGCTTTGCTGAATCAGAACCTGATTGAGTAAAGTCTTGAGGGATATTATGTAAGTCATAAAAAGCTAAAGCACATCACAATGTAGTTTAATTTAGTTTATTTAGGGAGCATGTTCAGCTAACCTAGTATATAAAAAAAAGAATAGTATATCCAGTCTCTGATGAGAATCACAGATAGTTTTTACTGGAACAGAGTGATCCTGATATGTTTGAATAGGGAAAGTATAAACATTTGGTACTACCAAACTCCCCTCACCTTACAATGATAGAATACAGGTAGGCTCATCAAGCACCCCACTGTGTTTCCTTTCCAACTATATCGTCCTGCTACTATTGTGCAGAGAGAGGATGGTCAGTAGACAAAGGCATGACTAGAAGACTAAGCAGGAAGTTAGAAAAGAGATTAAAGCATATGCATTTGATATAAATATTATAGTTTTAAAGAGACATCTAGATCAATATCTGCCATATTTCATTAACTTACTTGACAAAGTGAACACAATATATTCAGAGAATGCTGAATGGAATTTTCACTTCATTCTCTCTGATTTATTATGACAGAATAGGTAGGGTGATTTTCTCCCCCTCCAAGTTCTTTATATTTCTTCCAATAAAAATGGATATAACTTCTCCAACAATAAACAGCCAAGACATTTGCATTTCATATTGGCTTCTCCGGAGGAGGCACAAGTAAAGAGAAAGGAGATGTGTTTTGCAGAATCTTGTTCGGGATGGAGCTGTTTTCATTTACAGTGCAGTTTACATGGATTAAGTGTGTGTTCTTAATTATCTCACTTCAGGAATCTGGATGTTTTAGTTATCCTTTTTCTTTGCCTTAACCCACTGTACATTTGGTGATAATGGTACTGGTTTAAGGACCTTTTATCAGAATTTTAACTTATTTTGTAAGGAACCAGTGCCTCTCTAAAAGATAATATAACCAAGTGAACAAATATACATAAGTGAACAAATATACACAAGTGAACAAATTCCATCCCTGATCATGCAAAGGGATTCACCCATGCAGAGCCCTATCGTTCTGCAATGTACTATTTTTATAATGCTAATAATAATTTTGAGATTGGAAATTCTGAGGAAATGAGAGGTGGTGAATTAGGCTATGTCCTTGTGAAAACAATGGACTCCCAGAGGCATAGAGAATCTGTGTAAAGGGAGTCTATAGCTCTAGCTGCTTGGTTCCTTCAGCCTCCAAGTAAGCCTTTGCTCTTTCCGCTACTTCCACCCCCAGAAGACTACCAAAATTGCTTCATCCAAGTTTGAACTCCCACAGGCAGAACCTGCAAGAACTGCTCTAAAATGAGGTCCATGGCTTTCCCCAGAAAGTTTGTCTCCAGAGTCCGCCACCGATCAGCCAGGTCCTGCAACCTCTGGGCTACCACACAGGGTCATGCTCCCCATGGAAATGGCTCAATGTGGAACTTATGCCAGTATGCTTCTGGTGTCAGTTCTAATCTATCTAATGTGGCTGCTTTCAATTCAGGGTACAAATTTGACTGTGGGCCACTCAGAGCTCTATAACCAGCTTGAGCCTCCCCAATGAGAAATGGTGTTATGCCGGCTGTGCAAGTGGAATCTTCCAAGCCTGCCACACAGGCGGCCCACTCAAAGACTCAGAGAAAGACCTCAGCATTGTTCTCAGGCCCAACTTTCCCAACACCAGGACAGGCCTGCCCTGTCCTACTATTGGAAATATCTCTAGTTGCTGTAAAAACTGCTCCAGTTGTTAATGTTGAGACTCCTGATACTGCTACTGGGTGGAAAACTGTACCTCAGACTGCTTTTGTTGACTTTTCAAAAGTTGCAGGAGGAGCGTCTGAGTCTTACTGCCTTCTGCGAATAAGCGGACATTGTCCTCCTTCTCCATTGACCGTTACTCTCTCAGTTTCCATTTCCCTCCTAGGTGGGCAGAGGTCACGAATTCTGCGAAGTACACCAATTGCAGAGGAGCTGCCTCCTGCTGAGTGCCCCTTTGTGGCCAGGGGTCAGTTTGCAGGCACCCTTCCCCAGTTATCCCCCTCTTGCAGGGCCCATAAGAACTCCATGCAGTCTCTCTTGTGGCTAACAGTGCCTCCACCTGGGGCTGGTTAAACAACAGGAATGGCTCAAACAATCCTCAGAGTCCCAAAATAAAGCCCATGACCATAGCACAAACGTTCATACTTAGCCCTGGTTCTTCTGTCACACACAGACTTCTTCGGTCCCAGTCTGCTCCACCCAAAGCCACCAGTCCCAGTCCTCTGGCCCTGACTTCCTTCTCCTGTCAGTTCCACCCTGCAGCTTCCTGCTGCTCTGTATAAGGAAGCCCCTCATGCAACCCAGGGTTGGCTAGCCTCAGCCCTCCAGCCCTTATGGGGCAAGCCACCTTGTTACAGATCCTTTTGCAGGACAAGGACCTCACATGCTATGAAATTACATTGATTTATTAGAGCAGTTTCATCATTGGTCTAATTCCACTGAAGACACTGATATTATAGAAATAGGATGAATTTAATCTCCATGAACACTTAACAATAACACAGATATCTGAAATATTCAACCCACCCTTGTTTCTTTTTCAAAAATGTAAAGAATCAAAATAATTCGTTAAATTAATATTATGAGAAATGATATCAAAGCTTTAATTCAACCTTTAATTCAGGTTAAAAATCATGGCCCAAATTCTGGGATGCATCTGAGTTATCACAAGGAAAGTTGAAATCTTACTTTACTTATAAAATAATTCTTTACTTGTGTTACTAATTGTTGAAAGGAAAATAGTTTTTAAAATCAAATTTACTTTTGACCCATTTATGGTGGTGTTTTACATTTCTGTGTTACTCAAAGAAATTTTATCGCTCCATTTATATAGCCAGGTTCAGTGCCTTGTTCTAATGCACTAGCCACTGCTCTCCTTTTATAATCTGATTCACTCAGACGCACATGGTATCCCTTTCAAGATGCTGCATGAGTGCTAGCATCTACCGGTGTAGATGAAATTGCAGGATCAGGACCTATAACATAGTGCTATAGTGCTTGAGTT
Source organism: Terrapene triunguis (assembly GCF_002925995.2). Taxonomy (NCBI): domain Eukaryota; kingdom Metazoa; phylum Chordata; order Testudines; family Emydidae; genus Terrapene; species Terrapene triunguis. The sequence goes on from NW_020664499.1 coordinate 4,575,394, forward strand.
TTCAGCACTGCAAGGTGAATTTTTAAATTGGGAAATTTTTAAAGTGGGAAACTTTTCCACTGAAACTTGAAAGTATAATACGACAAAGTAATTTTGATTAATACCGTGTTAGATTTTGGCACTTTTTTTTAAATCAAAGCCTATATTTCAGACTAAATTTCTTGGTAATGCCTCTTAAAGCAGACTCCCATCAAAGCAAGTCTGTTAGCCCAGATTCTGAATTACTACAACGTTATTTTACTATCAATCAATTCTAACTGAATTCAAAACACTTTCAATATGTTGGCTTTTTAAAAAATTTTACTGTATGGAAAAAATGGGTGGTGTAGGGAAAGGAAATGATTATAGGCACAGAAAGGGGAAGCTGTAAATCTTCAAATCAGATATAGGACAGATTGGAACAATATGGGTTTTTCCAATGTTTCTAAGATAATGTACCTAATAACTCTCCTTGGGCAAGAAGGCAATCTGTTTTCAATCAATCTCTCTCCTAAGCAAAAATATCACTTATGTTAAAGGGAGATTTTTAGTTATTTATTTATTTATTCTGAAACCAGAAGATTCCCTATCCCAATTGCTCTGAATTGTATCTGACAACTAGTACAATATAAGAAAAAGCAAAGATGCAGGGGACAGATAATGAACTTGTGTGTGTAAGGAATAAATAGTTCCAATGCATTCTGCCACCTTTGCATGATCCCTGTCCTTGTGCTAACATACAAGAAATCTATGTTCCTGTTTCTCCACTGCCTTGAGCCTTATGTCCTACTATACACCAGGGTAAAGTGGGTGTAAAATGCTACTGAATCAGAATTTTGACACTTTATGCATGACTAAATGACCGTACGACCTGCAAAGCAATTGCGAATCTAACCTAATTCCTGAGTTTCTGCTGTAGTAGTCCACCTCCATATTGCAACCAAGTTGGCTGATGGCTTTACAGCCAGTATCTGGTCTTCAGTTTGCTCTTATAAAATGTGAAAGCTAATTAAAAACATAAAAAGTTACTGTTCTATGAATTAAAGTATGTCTTCAGTCCCACCTTTCATTCAGGAAGGAAATGTCTTTTTTGTGTGCAAGAACTCAATATTGTTCTATGGAATTGCCTTTGGAAGTCTTTGCAGAGCAAGTGGAATCTGAAGTGTTAAGGACTGTAAAAAACAATAATAAAATGCAGTTACTTAAACAAAGAAATTTTCCTGTTACCATAAATATTATACCAATTAAACAAGATAAAAAATGCAACTCCTAAATAGGTATGGGCAAATAACTCCCACTTACTGTGACTCTTAGGATCAAAATTACTTATTTTTTGCCATTACAGCTCTACCCCGATATAATGCTGTCCTCGGGAGCCAAAAAATCTTACCGCATTATAGGTGAAACCGCGTTATATCGAACTTGCTTTGATCCGCCAGAGCGCGCAGCCCCGCCCCCCTGGAGCGCTGCTTTACCGCGTTATATCCGAATTTGTGTTATATCGGGTCGCGTTCTATCGGGGTAGAGGTGTATTTTTCATTTTCTTGTGCCTTTGCAATTCCGGGTGCTTTTGGGGAATAGCTGCAGGAAGAGTGCCTGAATACCACAAGAAAAATACTTCTTCCAAAGCTGTTACTTCAATATGGCAGACTCAGGATGTTCAGAATTTACATATAATGTTCTCTTAAGCATCAAGAATGAGTGTATCCAAACACAACCTCTGAAACTTTTGAGGTTTGCTCATCACAAATTTGTAAGTTTTTTACTTATGAACTAGGTTCACCCAGATATTAAGTGGTGGAAAGTCAGACTTGAGGTGATTTGCGAGGCGTAATTCATCTGTGACTCTTGCAGAGCTAATCTATGCAGCCTCAAAAGTGGCTAGGAAAGGGGCCTGGCTAAAGCCACCATGGATTGCTATTTAAAGTTGCCCTTCACTGGCAGAACCCCCAAGGAAGAACAGCAGTACAAACACCACATGGCAAATTTTGGAACAAAACCTTTGTGACAAGCTGTTGTGGGATTTACAAAACTGAGCATAGGCAGAATGGGAGAGGTGAGTCTTCCCCATTTACAGGCAGCCAGGCTGACCACATCCCCAGCATTGCTGGCAGAACTGCCAATCGTGGGGTCTTGCAAACATAGGTGGGACCAATAAGAAAATCAAGCCCAACTATTAAGGAAGGAGAATAGAGAGAGATAAGGAGGCAGAAAGGCCTGGGAGAGGGGAGGGGCTACAGCCCCATTCCAAGCTGCCTCTAAATAATCTGACAGGGAGGCAAAGACTGCAAGCCCTGAATTTAGGGGTTTATAGACTCATTTTAGGTTAAGTTGATAGAAACCAGTTAGATAAGCTGAGAGGGAGATATGATTGTTCTTTATATATGCATTAGAGCAGCAGTTCTCAACTGGGGGTCCGTGGCCCCCTGGGGGTCCGTGAGTCCTTTCAGGGGAGCCGCGGAGCCCCATGGCTGAAACCCGGTGCCCCGAACCCCAGCACTGAAGACGGGAGCAGTGCGGGGCTGAAGCCTACCTGCCCCCCCCCCCCAAAGCCGGGAGCAGCGCCGGGCTGAAGCTGGTCAACACCCCCCTGCCACCCCCGAAGCTGGGAGTGGCAGGGAGCTGAAGCCGGCCGACCCCGTCCCGAAGCCAGGAGCAGCAGGGGGCTGAATCTGGGAGCCCCAGCACCCCCTCCCCCACCTGCACCCTGAACTACTCCCCTGCCCGTACACAGCCCCTAGCTACCCCCTCCCTGCACCCTGAGCAGTTTTCAAACTTTTTGAACTATGTCCCCCCTTTGAGTTATATTTTTGGTTGCATCCCCTCACAGTCTGGTCAGGCTGGGTGGCCTCCTGAGTGAATCGGGGTGGAGGTGGTGCTCCCTCCAGGGACCCTGCTGTGCAGAGCTGGCTCGAGCCCTGCCAGCCCTTGCCCCCCCCCCAAATAGAAGTAAAACCATGCCTATGCCCAAGGGTGTCCCCCCCCCCGGCCCAGAGCCCTGAGTTCCCCCCACCCCTGCTGGGCCCTGGCATTTTTATAGCATGTTAAGGGGGGCCTCAGCAAGAAAAAGGTTGAGAACCCCTGCATTAGAGGGATAAATAGAAGGAGGAAGAGGAGTTATTTAAGTTAAGTGGTCATGTGGACACAAGAACAAATGGATATAAACTAGACATCAACAAGTTTAGGCTTGAAATTAGACAAGGGTATCTAACCATCAGAGGAGTGAAGTTCTGGAACAGCCTCCAGAGAGGAGGAGTGGGGGCAAAAAAACCCAACTGGCTTTAAGACTGAGCTTGATAAGTTTGTGTGAAGAGACTGCCTACAATGGCATGGAGCCAGTTTGCAACTGCTAGCAGCAAATATCTCCAATGGTTGGTGAGGGATACTAGATGGGGAGATGATTTGAGGACTTCAGTGACTCAGTGAGAGGTTACGGGTCTATTACAGGAGTAGATGGGTGAAGTTCTGTGGCCTGCGAAGTTCAGGAGATCAGACTAGGTGATCATGATGATCCCTTCTGGCCTTAAAGTCTATGACTGCCCCAAAAGCAATAGACAACATGGTACCAGAAGTGGAGTTGAGTTTAACTGTCCCTGTAAAAAAGGGAAGCCCTCCCCCCAACAAACTTCACATTTTTTGTTTTTGCTGATATATATGTAAGAGAATTATGGAGGTGAATCAGCTTCTACAATGGCTGGTTGATTCAGAAGCACAGCAACAACATAGGGAGCAACAACTGTTTGAACAGATGGCATTGCACCAACAACAGTTACAGCAAATGGTGTACCTCGTGCTGGCTACTACTCCTGATGGTGTTGCTACTATAAGGAATGCATGTCCTGTTCTTCAGGGGACTGTGACATTTCCCCAGATGATGACCTGGAGTCATTCTTGGTAATTTTTAAAAGGTTTTCACAGTCTCTCATGGCCCTCAGCCCAGTGGGCAATCTGGCTTGCTCCACTCCTCATTGGGGAAGCCCAGGCAACATACTGGGGACTTGACACAGCAGCCTAGGACTATGAACAGGTGAAGGCTGCCATATTGGACTGTGAAGAAATCTACCGTCAGCAGTTCCATCATGAACAGTATCACACCCCACCTCCTCAAAAACATGGCCATGGATGATCGCCCAAAGGCTAAAGGACTTTTGCTGGTGTTCGTTAACGCCAGAGTCTCAAATGGAATCCCAGGTAGCAGAACTCATAGTTATGGAGCAGTTTGTACAGATTCCTCCACTGGCGGAGGAAGATTGGGCTTGCAGTCAGTGACCAGTAACCCTAGCAGATGCCACCCATAGGCCCTCTTGTGGAGAACTATATGGCTGCTCACACCATCCAGTGGCCCTCTGCTGCAGAAGTACCCACACCATGCACACTGAAGAAAGAAATTGAGTAACCATAGGTGGGGGTGGCCCATATTGGGTAAACCCAAGAAAATCCAAATGGCTGGCTGATTGTCGGGCAGCATAGATAACTAGCATTCCTCTTAGGGGCCATGGGTAAGTTTCCCCTGAGACAGCAGGGTCTATGACTTTAAATGCCCTGTCCAGCCCCCTGCCCCACACCAACACAGGAACAAGTGCCCAGAGAAGTTCAGAAAGAGGACAAAGTCACTAGAAAGACAAGGGAAAGACTTGATAGTTTTACTCCTATGGAGAACAGGCACATAGGTTTTGTGACTGCCTCTAGATGAAGTGTAATTTTGGGCAGGTCTGGACAGGAGAGAATAGGGCCCAGAAAAAAGCCCTATGGAAACTCACAATATCAGAGGTGAATGGCCAACAAACACTGGCCCTTGTAGACTTGGGGTGTGACCATACATTTGTATGGGAGTGGAAACTGGAACAGTAGGGAAGCTGGCAAAGGGGGAAATCCTCATTAAATGCACGCTTGGAGATATTCTTGGGTATCCCAGCATGACAGTAAAATTGACTGTTGATGGGAACAAAGGCGAAATGAAAGTATGTGTGTCTCCGGATCTCCTACCCAGTGATATTAGGCCAAGGCTGGACATATTTCCTTGAACGATTACAGAAGAAACATTAGGGGTCCTGTTCCATTTTAAGGACTCTGACCTACTTCCCTCCCAGCCTAGAAGGAAAAAGTTCTGGAGAGAGAAGTGGATTGAAAGGAAAGAGCAGAGAGAGGTGGACCCCCTCCATAGACATAATGGATACCACAGACTCTATAGTTGATCCAGGCAATTCAGAAGATTCCAAGGAAAGGCCTTCCATGGCCCAACATGAAACACCCCCTCAGCAACTGGACTCAAAGAAGCTAACAGACTTCTCAGATTTCCATGTGGAGCAAAAAAACAACAAGACTTTGAGATGGGTCTTCAAACAAGTAGCGGTGATAGACGATGAGAAGGTGGACCCCCCCGAAGGCTGAATAGTACCCTTATTTTGCCATTAAGACAGACTTGTTCTATTGCATAGACCAGGACAGGCAGACACAAGAGATACAGATGCAGTTACTAGTGCCCCAGTATATCGTTGCAAGATCCTGCATTTTGCACACCCAATCTCATGTTCAGGACACCTTGGGAAAAATAAAACCCTGTCTAGAATCCTGGCCTGATGCTTTTGGCCAGGGGTCCTTAAACAAGCCAAGAATTTCTGTGCACCCTGTCCCGAATGCCAATTAATGGCCCCCCAAGAGTGTTCCATTGGTTTCATTAATATCCTTTCTCTGGGTGGAGACCCACGTTGAATGAATAGGAATCAACTTTATAGGCCCCCTAGAGAAGAGTGCCTCCGGAAACAACATGATAACAAGTACATTCTGTACATGACCTGATACCCAAAAGCTATATGACTCAGGTCAGGGAATGCCAAGACGGTCACTAATGAGCTACTGAAGGTCTTTGTGTGGGTAGGGATTCCCAAAGAGATCCTGACAGACCAGGGAACAAATTCCATGATGAGATCGGTCTGTGGCCTGCTGAAAATCAAAGCATTATGCACATCACTGTACCATCCACAGACGGATGGTCTAGTGGAAAGATTTAATGAGATGCTAAAGAGAATGCTCAAGAAATTCATTACCTAGGACCCTCAACATTGAAACCAAGTACTTCCAGCCCTATTCTTCACCAAAATATGTTTGGGAAGAATCAACATGACTTTTGTAAAGGGAAATCACACCTCACCAATCTATTAGAATTCTTTGAGGGTGTCAACAAATGTGAGGACAAAGGTGATCTAATGGATTTAGTGTAGTTCCATTTTCAGAAAACCTTGGCAAGGTCTGTCACCAAAGGCTATTAAGCAAAGTAAGGAATAAGGGTAAGAGGGAAGGTCCTCTCATGGATCAGTAATGGGTTAAAAGCTAGGAAACAAAGGGTATGAATAAATAGTCAGTTTTCACAGTGGAGAGAGGTAAATAATGAGATTCCTCCAAGGTTCTGTGCTGGAGCCAATGCTGTTCAATATATTCATAAATGATCTGAAAAAAGGGGTAAACAATGAAGAGACTGGGCAGCAAAATGACAGATGAAATTCAGTGTTGATAAGGGCAAAGTAATGTACATTGGAAAACATAATCCCAAATATACATACAAAATGATGGGCTCTAAATTAAGCTGTTACCACTCAATAAAGAGATCTTGGTGTCACCATGGATAGTTCTCTGAAAACATCTGCTCAATGTGCAGTGGCAGTCAAAAAAACTAACAAAATGTTAGGAAACATTAGGAAAGGCATAGATAATATGACAGAAAATATCATAATGCCTCTATATAAATCTATGGTACACCCATGCCTTGAATACTCTGTGCAGTCTTGGTCACCCCATCTCAGAAAAGATATACTAGAATTGGGAAAAGTACAGAGAAGGGCAACAAAAATGATTAGGCATATGGAACTGCTACCATAAGAAGAGAGATTAAAAAGTCCGGGACTGTTCAGTTTACAAAAGAGATGACCAAGGGGGGATATGAGAGAGGTCTGTAAAATCATGAATGGTGTGGAAAAAGTGAATAAGGAAGTGCCTTTTACACCTTCACATAAGACATGAGCCACAGTCACCAATGAAATTAATAGTCAGCAGGTTTAAAACAACCAAAAGGAAGTACTTCTTCACAGAACACAAAGTTAACTTGTGGAACTCATTGCCAGGGGATGTTGTGAAGGTCAAAAGTATAACAGCATTCAAAAAAGAATCAGATAAGTTCATGGAGGATAAATTCATCAATGGCTATTAGCCAAAATGGTCAGGAATGCAACCCCATGCTCGGGTGTCCCTAAACCTCTGACTGCCAGAAGTTGGAGCTGGATGACATGGGGTGGATAACTCAATAATTTCCCTCTTCTGTTCATTCCCTCTGAAGCATTAGGCACCAGCCATGGTCAGAAGACAGGATACTGGGCTAGGTGGACCATTGGTCTGACCCAATATGGCTGTTCTTATTTTCTTAAGAGGCTCACAGAGAGACAAAGGAAGACTGCAAGCCTTGGAATTTAAAAGCAGGTTGACTCATTTTAGGTTAAATTGGTGGACTGGGCTAATTTGAGATGAATAGAAGGGGACCAGTTAGGAGAAAGCTGGGGTCTCTAGAGAGAACTGCTCCAAGAGCAGTTGACACAAGCCTTTCTGCTGTCAGAGCAGCCTTTTGTTGAGACCCTTCTTTGCTGCTCTTTCTGAAACCCAGAGATGGTCAGAAGAGTTAGTAAAAAGTCTGTGCAAATCTCTAAAAGTTTTGCTTACAAGTAACTTATTGACTTCATGCTACTGTGACCACGATTTGTGTCTCTCAAAGGAAATATTGACCACTGTGAATGCTAGCACTTACCTCTGTGTTCAATCATTCTTGTTTACCTCAACCAGGAGCATTGCCTGCCTAAGTCTGACTACTTCCCCAAGAAATAACATGGAGATATCTGTTCTGCTATGCTTATGTTCACAAAGAGAGAGCCTACAGGATGAATCAGCCATGGGGACCTAGCCCTTAAAATCATATTTGTACTCTCCATTCATTTACATTGAGTAATGAGTTTGCTACACTTTCTGTTCTGATGCAATATCTGATTTTAGTGTGCTGTTGCGTGCATATGAGAGAGACCGAGACTCTACTCTGCGCTGATTAGGCCTCCACTGGAGTATTGTGTCCAGTTCTGGGCGCCACATTTCAGGAAAGATGTGGAGATATTGGACAAAGTCCAGAGAAGAGCAACAAAAATGATTAAAGGTCTAGAAAACATGGCCTATGAGGGAAGATTTTAAAAAAATGGGTTTGTTTAGTCTGGAAAAGAGAAGAGTGAGAGGGGACATAACAGTTTTCAAGTACATAAAAGGTTGTTGCAAGGAGGAGGGAGAAAAATTGTTGTTCTTAAGTGCTGAGGATAAGACAAGAACCAATGGGCTTAAATTGCAGCAAGGGAGGTTTAGGTGGGACATTAGGAAAAATTTCCTAATTGTCAGGGTGGTTAAGCACTGGAATAAATTGCCTAGGGAGGTTGTGGAATCTCCACCATTGGAGATTTTTAAGAGCATATTAGACAAACACCTGTGAGGGATGGTCTAGATGATACTTAGTCCTGCCATGAGTTCAGGGGACTGGACTAGATGACCTTCCAGTCAGCTGAACCTTCATCTGCACCCGGCAAACACTGGGCAAAGCTGAAGGATGCTGCAGCCAAGAAGTAGTTTGCAGCTCCCCAACCAGTGACAATTTCTACACCAGCCCTGGCTCCAGCCCAGAGGCTGCTATAAACTGCCAGGTTGTGAAGGCCCCACAGGGCAGCTCTCAAGTCTCTTTTTGCACCAAAAATGGGTCAAATATTTGGTTTATTGTATTTGTTACTTATTGCATGCTGATACAGTGCTTGGTACCTTATGGAACAGGGGAGAAAGTTTTTGTTTCCTGCTTTGAGGAGTTCACCGTCTGAGAGTCCAGTGCTTCATCCATTTCTACCAAACATGTAGTTTATGATGTGATGAAATCCTATTGAAGCTAGAGCAGCCACTTGCGGTAGCAAGCACTGCACCTGGCAAATAAGTATTTGTAGTACCAGGTCCTAATTAGACATAGTACAGCCTAAATATAATTGTATATAAACCATTAGAAATTGAAGAAAAAAAACAGTCTGTGATTTTTGTTGTTTATTTTCTAATACTCCATTCGCTCATGACTTGGTGGGTTGTCATTGAAAGGCCAGATAAGAAGTGTTTGAGATAATTGTCTTCCTAAATTCAGATCTAAAGTCTTATGCTAATGTATTTGTAAAAACAAAGTGGTAATAGTAAAGCAGTCCCCTAGGGTGTGCTGGATTAGTATAATACTTCATTGTGCTTTGCTTTCCTAGTCACTACCTGCACCACTGCAAAAGTAGTAGTACATGATGGTGATATTATTAACTGTATCATGCATATTATTGATTTATGTTTTGTTCTGCATCATTATCCTTTCACCAATGAGTTCATTGCATTATTTTCATATACTTAGTCAAACACCAAATTATGAAGCAAGGACAGGCTCCCATAATAGTCCCTTATGGTACATTACATAAGCGATTATTGCTGCTACCTATTATTTGTTGCTTCCAGCCAATGAGGTTTCTGCATTAATGGAATGCGCACAGAACAATTATGAAATAGGTAAGACTTGGGCAGTTTAAATTTAGCCCTTGAAATTACTTTGCTTCTTTTTGGCCACCTGCTGGCAGCTCAGATGCCAGCCAACAAATAAATTGTGCCTTTGTTGCAATCCGCATATAGACTCAATCAGCTGTAATGAGGTCAGATTACCGAATGACTCTTTGCTACCTTAATAATTAAATTGAATCCACACTTCTACTGCCCTCTCTTTCCCTGACAGCTGCAAGAAATGTGGCAAGGAACAACAGTAGCAATGGAAGTACCGTAAACACCAGCACCTCCCATGTACTCATCTGACTAATGAAAGTCATGCTTTTGTCTGTGTTGTGGTAGAAACACTGAGCCACTGTAGAGCATGCTAACACAAGTACTTGGACAATACTTTATAATAAGTGGCTTAACAATCCATTAAGCAAGAAAGCAAAGAAAGGACACAACTTTAGACATTTCACTCGGCGTGTAAGAAATCAATATATAGAAGTGGACGCTGTTTCTGTGTTGCATATTTGGGTTCTTTCCTTTGACCCTGCTGGAAATTGCATGGAGCATAAGTGTGATAGCACTCTCTGTACGGACTCTGGTTCTGTGGGGGTGTTCCATTGCATTGCAGAATTTAAAAATGTCCACTTATTGTAAAAGGCTCCTGCTGTAGGACTTATGGTAGAAAATGCAAGATTTCTCTTTTTATTGCTTATGGCCCATAACATGTCAAGTTTCTCACTGGCTTCACTGATATAACCAGTAAAATAAGTAGAATCATTTCAGGGAGATTTGTTGTCTTATTACATGATAAGCTTTATGTCATAAACAAAAAATTAAATAGTAAATCTTAGGAGAGGAGGTGGAAGGAGAAATATGACTCTGAAAGGGACTGGATAATACAGCATATAAGTGTATACATAAATAATAATATTTATTGTTAAATGCTTAAAAACACTTGGCCAAATGGTTTTGCTTGTAATAGTCTTTTGCAGCTTCAGGTGAGAGCCCATATGTATTTTCAATGTCAAAGTACCTTCTAGTATTGATGTTTTCCTTTGATGACTTCAGGGAATAGGTGTTAAAGAAGCATCAGGAAGAATGCTTCCCTTTTCAGCTAACAGCTCATTTTACCCTTTTTGTTTGCATGCTTGTTTGTTAGTTTTCCCTGCAAAAGTAACTGTAAGTTTTCTGTCACAGGCACATAGTTGTCTGTGGTCACATAACACTTGAAAGTGTGTCCAACTTCCTGAAGGACTTCCTGCACAAGGACAGGGATGATGTGAACGTGGAAATCGTCTTTCTGCATAAGTGAGTAATCTTTCCAACCAAAACCTTTCTTGCTGATCAAACAGGTCTGAATGTGTCCTAAAGTCTCCTTGGAGTCAGTGTTGGTTTGAGGGTAGAGCAGGGGATGATGAGACTGTTAGGGTCAAACTTATTCGGTGAAGTTAGACCAGAGATATATTTGACCCGTGGGGTGAAATCCTGTCCCCTTTGAAATTAATGGCCAATTAATGGATGTCAATTTGTGATGCTTCCACTAGCTTTTTATAAGTCTAAGGTCGGGATTTAAGGAGTCTTACTCCTATTGAATTTCAGTGGGATTTAGGTGCCTGACTCTCATAAACTCTTTTTGACATTACCAGTCAAAATCTCTTTGAGCCTTGCTTTTCCCCTGTGTGAAATGTTAACATACTTACCTAACGTACAGCACAAACCAAACATGTATATAGTTGTGAACTACTATCTCTCCAGTTTATCATGATGACACAAAGGCCAAGATTGCATTATGAAGCCACATATTGCTGTTACAGTTTAAAAAGCCTTATTTCATCTTCCAATGAAGCTTTTTTAAGTATGTAGTATCAATCCATGAATACTTCCCAGTCTTGCTGTCAGATGCTATTCTTCATTGGTTGCACATTATCTGGTAGTTCATTGCAATATATTTTGTTAGATTACTGAGGCCTAAATATCAGTTTCTAAATATTTGTATCCATTATTAATCTAAATCAGTGTCTTTCCTAGGGCAAGTATCAGAGGGGTAGCCGTGTTAGTCTGAATCTCTAAAAAGCAACAGAGGGTCCTGTGGCACCTTTAAGACTAACAGAAGTTTTGGGAGCATAAGCTTTTGTGGGTAAGAACCTCACTTCTTCAGATGCAAGTGTCATCATGATAAACTGGAGAGATAGTAGTTCACAACTATATACATGTTTGGTTTGTGCTGTACGTTAGGTAAGTATGTTAACATTTCACACGGGGAAAAGCAAGGCTCAAAGAGATTTTGACTGGTCTTGCATCTGAAGAAGTGAGGTTCTTACCCACGAAAGCTTATGCTCCCAATACTTCTGTTAGTCTTAAAGGTGCCACAGGACCCTCTGTTGCTTTCCTAGGGCAGGCTCAATATCTTTCTATAAGAAAGTCTCAAAAACCTCCAGGCCGTTGCACAGAAATTTTTCATTTCTTTGCTGCTCAATGGGCCCAAATTCTGCCATCAGGTGCACAAAAGATCTCACATTGACTTAATTTGGAACCGTATGCATCAAAGAGTGATATTTGACCCTAACTGATTTTAGTTAAGCCTCAGCAAAGACTGCATTGGTCTGGTATACAATCGCTAGATTGTTCAATAGGTGTTTGTGTTGTGCTGCATCCTACAGCAAGTGGAAACAAGTCAGCACGGAAGAAAAAAGGAACAGATTGGCCCTGCCTTGTTAGTTAAAACTTGACACTTTAAAAAAATAAAATAAAATAAAGCTTCCTACCATTCTCAAAATAATGCTTCTGCAGAAGAGGAGGTCTGACCAAGGATATTTTATACATGCAGTTAATAAATTAAGAAAGCAAATGCTGTACAAAGAATGAGAAGCCTTGATCTAATAGGAGGTACAAGAGAAATAGTTTAAATAAATTTCAAATTAATTAAATAATTAGTGAATGATAATTAATGAAGGATAATGAATTAAATACATATATCTGAATTTTTGAAGAAATAAATACCATGACAGATCAAATCATCCCTGGTTATCCTGATTTGAACAGCGTATTTGCCAACATTGAAAAACTAATGGAATGTTGAGAAATAAATCTTGTTTTCCTATTGGATACCACAATTGTTCCCACCTACTAGCATACTTAATAGTACTTGAAGCCACTGGACTTTAGACTCGTGCTCCTTATATTAAAGAAAAACTCAATAGTTTGTCACTAGGTTAATAGACCAGTATATTTTAAAGAGTGCATGACATTCAGAAATAAGAAATAATATTCAACACATATTAATAAATACTGCAGAAGTTTTCTTTGGCCCTGGATAGTAGTTCTAAGTTTAGTTTATGGAGATTAATTTCTATCATGCAGTCTATGGGGAAAAACATGTTAGGAATGCCCATTCATAGGTATGTGTATTATCTATCTTCATCTCCAATTTTTATCTCACAACTGTCTAACAGTTGCAAGCTAAATTGCAGTAAAACTGTGTTTTCTGATTCTAACGACATATTTCAAATATGTGCTGAAACTTACCCAAAGATGTGCATAACTGGCTGCTTTTCCAAACACAAACATCATGAAAGAGATTCTGCTGCATTTAATCTTCTCTTCAGGAGATTACAAACTTGCAGAAGCTGAATACATTTTACCAGTTTTATGTAAATTAACAGAAATAGCCCATTCCAATGAATGGGCTATTTCTGTTAATTTACATAAAACTGGTAAAATGTTAAAAGATTGTTGGATTCTAAAATTTTGAAAAATGACTGGCATTATCCTGTAACAAGAAGTGCTCCATGGTACACTGCCGTTTTCCACCACCCTTTTAGATGCTCATAGAATCTGAACAGTTTGGAGAAGTCCAAGATGCACTCTGAATTGTAAAAATGAATGAGATGATGAGCACTGAATGATACAATCCATGTAGATCTATGAAATTGGTGCAGTCACCCCCAGGTATTGGGGCTCTCTGGCTTTACTGTATTAGACTATGACTGCTAGCAAAACAGCAGTACTACAAAAACAAAATGCTGTTGCACAGACATAGTGATGCTGCAAGCAGATAGAAACAGCAAATTGCTTTAAATTATTTAAAAATATATGTTATCTGGTAACATTAGTGATCGTGTTCAAGTCATTTCCTGTCAGTTAACGACTGACTGGGCCACAACTTCTCCAGCCAGTCATTAGTTGCCTGGGAATGCCCTTCCCATCAGCAATTTTGCTTAAAGGTAGTTGCTGTTTGTCACTAGCATCCCATTACACATAATTCAACATCAAATTGGCATGTCTTAGGGAGAGCCTATTAGAAATAGCTATTTGCTTGAGAGAAATATGGTGTTAACTGTCTTTTCCTATCAGGAGCAGCATGCATTTCTAAGTGCCACGAGCTGTTTTTGAATGAGTGATATTAATGCACTTAACAGCAAGCAATGCACTTTCCTTCCTGTCAAACAAAATGATTAAACGGTTAAGAATCATTTGTGATGATTGGATAAAGGAAGTTGAAAATGCATAGAGTTGCTACCTGGCTGATTTTATAATATTGCCATTCAATTGGAGTAATGGATACAGTTGATATCCCCTGGTAACCGCTCATGTTTTATTAGGGTAGTGGAACTTAATTTCCAAAGGGAATCTGGAGGTTCCAGCACAAAAAAAAGGTGTGACAAACTTGCACGCACAATTGCATATGCACTTTCAACAATAGTTTATAGAACTCTGGTAACTGCCCGTGCACAGGATGGGTGGCTAAGCAGTTACTACTTATTTGAGCATGCATTTGCAGTAAAAGCATACACAACTGCAAGTAAACATTTTTTTTATTTTATTGATGCTGTTTACCTGGCAAGTAAATGCTTGCTTTGTTACTAAGAGAGCTAGGTAGGTGTGGGCCACATTTTTATAATGGATTACTTTTCATTTGACTACCTGCTTATGTGAAAATGACCGCTGGTCAAAAATGACATGACAAAATTATAATGAATGCACTTAGTAACAGTTAATACAATCTAGAGGTATTATCAGGTCCTCTTGGTAGCTGTTAACCTACTGTATGAATTATACAGTCTGACTGTATGACTGGAATTACATCAAAGTGCAGGTAGATAACTGTGTGGTCTGGTCTGAGTGAGCAGCCCATACACTAGGCAGATTTTCCTTTCACTCAAATAATAAGCTGCTGCTTTTGCATCCTTTGGTCTTCAATTCACGTGCTGACAGGGACAAATTCCTAACGAAGCTGAGGAGATTTTAGGGCTCAGTATTGCTCTTGTATGTATGAATTGATGTTGCTAAGAGCACATCTTTGATGGACAATTTTGTTCCTATTTTCTAGGTTTGTTTGTGTTTCTTAATTAACCTGGGAGCAGTAGAGTTAATAAATAATGCTAGCTGCCAATACGGACCTTTTCTGTGCTGTTATTTATGATTCCTAGATCAAAGCTGTGCCAAGCAGTATGGATACTGCATCTATGTCAATGAGACAGAATAGTTACACATCAAAGAGTGTAAAGCACCTCACTGTGTTTGAATTGATGGGAGTTGCTGTCACGGTTCCATGACTAGCTGCACCTCTGTCCCCTTCTCTGGTCTCTCTCAGTGCACTCCCTTCAGATGTTAGGCCTCATGCCTTTGTCTGTCCTTGGTGGAGTTCTCCAATTCTTCCTCTCTTAGACGGTCCATGACCTACATTACCCTACATGCCAACTGTGATTACTCAGCAGGCTTGACCAGGTTAGGCATCTGTGAGTCTTCCCTTTGGGAGCTTCTGACCAGTGGTTAATGCAGGCCACTGGACAGCTTTCTCAAACCAAAGTATTATTTACTCTTAAAAGCAGGAGCAAAGCACAAGATAAGAGAAAACAGCTAACCCTGTAACCCTGACAGCTGCAACATTCAGGGAAGCTGCTCTTACCTCCGTTTGGTAGACCACATTCACATGTAAGTGAAAGGAATGGAGCTTTGCTAACAGTAGGTGAGGCCCACTGTTTTCACCCCACAAGAAAAGTATCGATGGAATTTCAAACAGTTTAAAAATGAATACAAGAGCGGGACAGAAACGTTGTGCAAATTGATTTCTTGTTTGTTTTCCCCCCAATGCAGTATCTCCCCTAACCTTGAGCTGGAAGCTCTTTTTAAACGACATTTCACTCAGGTGGAATTTTATCAGGGTTCAGTTCTCAATCCGCATGACCTGGCAAGAGTAAAGGTAATGATTCTGTTCATTCTTTATTTCTACTAGCTGTCTTCTCTTAAATAAGCAGTTTCTAGCTCCGATCCAACGTCCACTGAAGTTAATGGGGATGTTTTAGTTGACTTTAATAGGAGAGGTCCTATGGTTGTTAATATTAATGTTTAACATTTTAGAACTTGATGTTATAAACATTATTGGCACGCTTGCATAGGGACAATTAGAAAACATTTTTTCACCATTTTTCTATTGTCAGGTGTCCTGAAAAAGTAAATACAATTTGAGATATTTGCTAACTATAATAAGATGGCTGTATTGGTTAAAGTACCGTACTCCATGCTAAATAATTCTATCCTCTTAAAGCAAACCCTGAAGCTCAGAAGAGTAAAAGATACCAAACTTATATGCAGCATTACCCCATTTCATGTCTTTCTAATGGGACGTGAACAAGCTTCTTAAATCATAAAGATCTTTGCCTAATGTTAAACTGTTCTAGTGAGCAGAAATTAGGATTTTTGCCTGTTCTGGCTACAAAAGCTGTTCAGTCCATTTTTACACAACATACACTGAGCTGAGCTCTAATCAGCAGCATAAAATGATGTCCTTGTAATGGCTATAAAATTCAGTCTTGTTATCTTCTCTCTTCCATCCCCTGCTTTACTGTGTGGGATTTGCCCAAATGTACTGAAAAAAAGTCATTTTGTTATATTTTAAATCTGCTGCTTTATGCTAACTAGACTAAGATTGATGATTGTAAGTTTTGCAAGTAGATTAACTTTGCCCCTAAAATCAGTTATCTATTATTACACCTCTACCCTGATATAACACTGTCCTCGGGAGCCAAAAAATCTTACTGCGTTATAGGTGAAACCGCGTTATATTGAACTTGCTTTGATCCGCCAGAGTGCGCAGCCCCGCCCCCCCAGAGTGCTGCTTTACTGCGTTATATCCAAATTCGTGTTATATCGGGTCGCGTTATACCGGGGTAGAGATGTATTTTTATTATGTTATTGCCCAAGGACCCAAACAGCAGCTCTGGCCCTGTTGTAATAGTCACTGTACAAACAACAGAAAGACAGTTCCTGTCCCTATGGGTTTAGGAGCCTGACCTGCAACATGGAGTTTTAAAACTTTGGCATTTAACCTGTTGGTGCTTCATTTTTGGTATCTCTGAAATAACATTAGTAATCGGTAGTAGTTAGTAATAACTAAAGTACTTACCTACAATGAGCACTGTAATGTTTAATGTTTGGAAAGTGTTTTGAGAAGTTAAAGTGATCAGCTCCATGTAAGTATTGGCACTGATATCGTAAAGAGTCAGAATCTACATTTATACTTAGCAAAAGCTATAAACTGTTGTTCTTGCTTCTGGAGGAAGAAGCTGATTTCTTAGCGGCTGGTGGCTGTGAGAAGAAGTTGGAAACAAAGGTTTCTATTTATGTTTATTTATTATTCTACTTATTTTTTCGGTGTCTCAGATAGAGTCAGCAGATGCATGCCTAATCCTTGCCAATAAATACTGCGCTGACCCAGATGCTGAAGATGCCTCCAATATTATGAGGTAACCTGAAGAGTTTTTGAATATGGTTGTCATTCTCGTTTCTGACTAGCAAATTGCTGGTGTCTAGGTGGACCATACCCACATCTGTTACAGTTGAAAACTTCTCACAGAATTGCTTCCAGAGACAGGGAATTAAACTGGCGGAATGCACAGGATTGCCTCAATAGTGTGGAGATGGAAGAAGTATAAGATGGAAGGGCTGGCTTGGGTATAGTGTGTCCATGAGGGTAAAATGATGAAAGGAGGAAGTGCTAGCCCAGGTAACCAGCGTAGGTCAGCTACAGATCTTTTTGCAGCCAGTACAACTTATGTGGCCTCGCAAATTTTAATCTGGAGAATGAGGATAAAACGGATGCTCACATTAAAACTGCCTTTGTGTGCCCTGTACTTTCTACACGTTGCCAGCATCATAGGGACCTTAGTGTCCCAAACACATTATCCTGTGCATTGGGATCAAACATATTTTAGTTCAGAATCCAATATACAGATTGTCTCTTCCTACTTGCAGTCTTTCCTTCAACAAATATCATTATTGGTGTCCTTGCAAGGAAAGTCCAATTTTTCTTGGTATGAGTTCCTGTGCATTCCTCTCTGATCAGTAAGGGGAACGATAGCATACAGGATTTGGTTTCACATGGTGGGGCTTTTTTATTTAGGTTTTTTTTTGGGCGGGGGGTGTTGAGGGAGCACCTTCAGGATTCCAGTTTTATGGAGCAGGTAGTTGTGTTCATTGCTGTATTCTAAAAAGAATCTCTATATTCAATGGGGGTCTGAAGTTCCCCTCTTTTTTTTTCTTTGTTTGTCCCATCTTTTAGAAGAATGGAGCTGAAAGACCATATTAATGGTGTTGGCTCTCCCAAGCAACAGAGGTAGAATGCCCTGTACCTCTATGCCATAGGGGGGCGGGATAGCTCAGTGGTTTGAGCATTGGCCTGCTAAACCCAGGGTTGTGAGTTCAATTTTTGAGGGGGTCATTTAGGGATCTGGGTCAAAAATCTGTCTGGGGATTGGTCCTGCTTTGAGCAGCAGGTTGGACTAGATGATCTCCTGAGGTCCCTTCCAGCCCTGATAGTCTATAATTCTATGGGTATAAACAGTATTTACATAGCAGGGTCACTGGTTACTGTTCTCCAGCCCCATTAACAAATATCACCTGCTTTTCTAAAACCTAAGGAGAAAAGATGCCATTGTTAGTCTCATATAGTAGGGGAGAAATAAGGAAATGGCAAAAGTAAGTTTAAAATAAGGTTGAGTCCTCCATTATTTGTATTTTGCTCATACAGCCTTAGTTTTAAGGAGACCAGTCTGCCCTTTTTAAAATTAAAATGTAAAAGATCCACTAAAAATTAGCTTATACAATGAATTGGCCAGTGTTATAAACCACTTTTTTTGGCCTGTTAGATGCTTGCATTCTATGAGTTGAAGGTAGATACAGGAATACAATTAAAAAAAAAAGAAACTTCACTGGAAAAAGCCCAGTATGCCTAGAGTGTGAGATGCCTGTGGAAGGAGCAGGGTTTAAGTAAGCTCATTTCATTTTCCAAAACAACATTTGGGATGTGTTGGGAAAAACCCTAGTTTGATTTTAATTGCAATACATAGATTAAAGAGTATTCCAGATGCAGATTAGTGTGTTCTTAAATGGATTCAATATGTTTTAATGTAATAAAATGTAAAAGTGTTATTGGGAATAGAATTATCTTATGTGATCTCACAATAAATGAATTTGATTCAATAAAACTGAATTAATTAAACAGTGGGAAATGGGACATTAATAGGGGGAGGGGAGCATCACACTCTTCTCTTTGCTCTTCAATTCTCCTCCCTACAAAAAGAGATTCAAACAACTTTATTGGACAGCTTTATTCTCTAATATTGGGAATAAGTCAGCAACGCAAGTTTTCCCCTTATGCTTGCAATGCAACTTCTGGCAGCACACTATTGTAATAAGCTGTTGCTCTCAGAAGGTCTGTGTACTCTGCACACTAAACCTGGGCTCTGACTCAGGTTGGAGCCCAAGTCCCCCTTTCACACACACAGATCAGTCTGACTTGAGTCAGCAAACATTGAGGACCCAGGTTCTTAGAACCCTGATGGAGGGGTAGATCAGAGCCCAAGTCCAGCTGTGGAATGGGTCCAAGCCCTATCATTTTGCAGTATGGATGCTGGTCAAGCCGCAGGTCTGAGTCAGAAGGTCTATGTACTGCCGTGTGTAGTGCAGTGTTAGCATGGCTGTGAGACCCAGGTCCAGAAATTGTAAACCCAGGTTTACAGTGCAGTGTGGATGCTCAAACAGAGGCTCAGAAACACCAGGTCCACAAGCCTGGGTCTATAGGAAAAATGGTAGAATGTCCAAGATGTCCACCAGCTAAAATGTTAATTTTTTCTTTCTTTCTTCTTTTTTTAAAGAGTAATTTCCATAAAGAATTACCATCCGAAGATAAGAATTATCACTCAGATGCTGCAGTATCATAACAAGGTAATGAGAAGACCAAGGGGTCTCGCTCTTCAGAGCTACCGCAGTCTCCCACACCCACTTATTTTAGCTGCCTAAATGGGAAGCATTTTTCTTTCTCAGTAGGAACATGTGAATACGAGTTGTCATGGAATCCACTAAAGAGTTAATTCTGTTGTATTTACATATGCCAGGGACCTTATCAGAACCCTAGGATGTTTGTTACCCTGGGGTGCTGAGCTTCCACAGCTCCCATCGATTTCAGTTGGGCTTGTAAGCACACATCTCCTGTGAAATAAGGCCCAACTTGATTCACTAAACCATGTATGATGCTTGTATTACCTATACAGATAGGAGAGTGTATGGGATTACTGTAGAACAGTGGTTTTCAACCTGCAGTCTGTGGAACCCTGGGATCTGCAGACTATGTTTAAGATTTCCAAAGGGGTTCGCACCTTCATTTCACCTTGAATGGTCTCATGAAATATATGTTAACTTCTAAGCTAAACAATCTGTTCTATGTTGTACTTATTTGTGACACTGATTAAGTTTCCCAGACCTGAAGAAGAGCTCTGTGTGGCTCAAAAGCTTGTCTCTCTCACCAGCAGAAGTTAGTACAGTAAAAGATATATTACATCACCCACCTTGTCTCTTTATAACCATAGCTAAAGAAGTTTAGGCCTGCTCAGGATCCACCTGGTTTTACACAGCGTGATTTTTACTGCCTGGGTTGTCTCCTGCACATATGTGAGTGGAGGACAGCTAACATACAGAATTTGGTCAACCTTCTTTTGTGGAACAGAATCATGCTATTTCTGTATTTTAAACACCCTCAACGGGAAACATGTTGTATTAAAAACACATTTTCTCTTTATATTTCTAATGAAAATTAATGAGGAAATGAAGAAAAAATGATGAATGGTGTTAATCAGATTATCAGGAGGAGGAAAGCATGAAGGACTCTGTTTGTGTTCATGTGCATGCATACGTGTGTGAGAGACAGAAGGATAAAAGTGACCACTAGAGTTTTGCATTTCACAAAAACCTCTAGAATGTTCTATAAAATTTTGAGTTTCTTTAAATTACTTTGAGTTTGGCAAAACATGTTTTTCTTGTGGTTTTTCCAAGGAAAATTTGATATGAAATCAATTATATATGGAAGTACCCATATAGGTACCTGGCTGATCGTTTTTGTCCACTATTTCACTGTGCACTAGTCCCATAATCAAAAGCCTGAGAGAAGAGACTCCTTACACCAGGCTTTGTGCTTATTTGATTCTGAGGGTGGGAGAAACCAGAAAAGTACAGGTTATATCATACTGTTCGAGAGCTGGGCTAGATTAAAAACCTGTGGTTGATTTCTGGGATTTATGTGTGTTTATTTGTCAGGGAGTAGCTGAGATTGCTTAAGAGGGTGTATACACAGACCTGGGTGCAATGAAAACTTCATAGCACTATGTAACAACTTCAGCTTTGTTGATGGGCCTTACAAAGCCTCCCATCCAGTTGACAGAAGGTCACCATAATACGAGATCTTGAGGGATGCTGGGAGATTTTAAACTGAAAGGTGTGAAAGTGGAGAAGTTCCTGATACAAAATCTCTATTGGAAATGTTTTGGTTTGGAGGAATATTGATTTAAACCCCCTAGTCAGGGCCGGCTCCAGGCACCAGCCGAGCAAGCTCGTGCTTGGGGTGGCAGATTCTACAGGGCAGCATTCCACCCAATCCTAGGGCGGCACGGCGGCTTTTTTTTTTTTTTGGTTGGCCGATCCGGCCGCCCTGTAGGGGGCGGCGGCGCGGAGGAGGGGAGCGCCCTGCTGGGAGCGGGCTGCGCACTCCATCTCCCCCAGCCAGTGCCAGGTCTGTAGCAAGCCCGGCAGGGCAGCCCGCGTCCTTCCCTCCCCGCCGAGTGGAGCGGCGCGGAGCCCTCCCGGCAGGCGATGCGGCGGTCGGGGCCGCGTGGCGAGCGCCCCGCTGAAGCCCTGGCTGCCCCCCTTCTCTCTCCCCTCCCCCCCCACCCGCTAGCCGGGGCACATCTGCAGTGCAGGGAGTCCCCCTGGCTCTGGCCGCCCCGCAGGTTTTTAATTTTTTCCTGTTTTGCCGCTCTGGCCGTGCCGCAGGTCCCGTCCCCCCCCCCCCCCCCCCCCCCCCCCCCCCCCCCGCTTCCCCGCTCTGGCCGCGCCACAGGGTTTTTTTTGCTTGGGGCAGCAAAAAAGCCAGAGCCAGCCCTGCCCCTAATCCAGTGATGCTCAGACTGAGGCTTGGAAGCTGCAAGTGGCTCTTTAATGTGTCTCACGTGGCTTTTTGCAGCACGTGATATTAAAACACTATGTGATTTTACTATGTTATTAACCAATTGTAGAATACTTGGTCAGTCATTTTCCTGTGAGAATAATTTATGAAACAATTAATTCACACTACTGTAGCTCTTGTTGGTAATGTTGTTCACTGAAGTCTGAGTATCACTGCCCTAACTATATTTTTACCTTCTACAGGAAAAGGAAGTCCAGCACTAAAGGAAAAGATTAGCTATCACTTGCTTGGCTATTTCCTGTGTTAGCAGAATGCAGGGAAAGTATTTGGGGTCCTTTACCTGTGTTTCTTCCTTCAGGCCCATCTGCTAAATATCCCAAGCTGGAATTGGAAAGAAGGGGATGACGCAATCTGTCTTGCTGAGCTCAAGCTGGGTTTCATAGCCCAGAGCTGCCTGGCACCGGGCCTCTCGACAATGCTAGCCAACCTCTTCTCTATGAGGTCATTCATAAAGGTAATGTCTTGTCTCATTAGAGTGTGTTAGCCTGGGATTCAATTTGGCACGGGGTTGAGTAGAGAGCACAGCTTAAATTCAAAACAGATAGGGACACATTAACCAGTTTAGTGAAACACACACATACATACACACACAAATTCTGTTATAAATTGGGCAGTGGGCCAGGTTCTTAAAAAATTATGTTTTTATTTTTATTTGGCACATCTATGGCCATTAAATGATTGTTCAAAGCACAATCCATTTCAATCCCTTTTTTAGATAAACCACATGTTTATCTATCAGGAAAGCCTCTGCTGTTAAAACAAAAATATGATTTATATGCATCCCATATGGCAACAAAGCGCCTAGAGAAAAAGAATGATCATTTTGCTCTTTTACATAAAGTGGCTAGTGGACCTCTCACTGTGAGAATAAATATGGACCATGTGTTTGTACTTAAGCCGAAACCTCCTACAACATAATTCCTTTATTTATTGCTCCTCAGTCAAAGAGCCCCTTAGGGCTTTATTTGCAAAAACTTGTAGTGCTGTTGTTCCCACCCTTTTGGGGCAACAGTACCATCTCACTAGACTAAGACCTCACCTGAGTTAGGCCATGTCTACACTAGCACTTTTGTTGATAAAACTTTTGTCGGTCAGGGTGTGAAAAAACACACTCCAGCATGACATAAGTTTCACCGACAAAAGCTCCAGTGTGGACAGCACTGTGTCGGTGGGAGACACTCTCCTGCTGACGTAGCTACTGCTGCTTATTGGGGGTGGTTTAATTATGCCGGCGGGAGAGCTCTCTCCCATCGGCATAGAGCGGCTACACAGGAGACCTTACAGTGGCGCAGCTGCAGTGAGGTCTGTAATGTAGACATAGCCTTACTCAGTGTTCCTTTCCTCTTATTCTGTTTTCAGGCATTCTTGCTAGACATAGAAGTTGGCCAGTTTCCAATCCTGTATTTGTGATCAGGGGCCAGGACATGATGGAATGTGAGGTGGGCCATGGCTCCTGAAGTCCATCATGAAAGTGGGCAGGGGTTTCCTGGAGTACCAGGTGGGAAAGCCAGGAGGACTGTGGCCAGTTTGGGTGCACGTTCCAGTGGTTGGGAGCCTTCGGTGCAGTGCCATCTGATATTTATTCTCTTGGCATGAGATAGAAGCTGGGGTTTCTGAGGCTACTGTGAGAAACTTTTTTTTTAAGCCCCCAGAAAGTCATCATAGATCCTCAGGGGCTGCAGACTCTAGTGCGAGAAGCCATCTTAGGTAAGTATATGTGGTCAGAAGAATTCAGCTTTTCAATATGGAAGCCAAATTATATGAAAGCAAGCTTGGCCTCCTCACTTTAACATGTGCAGTTAGACCCTTTGCTTCTTTTATCAAACCATGAACTTTAACTCCTTTGTCTTCACAAGCTCAGTTTTGCTGAACTCTCTCTAGTTCATTG
This sequence comes from Terrapene triunguis, assembly GCF_002925995.2. Classification (NCBI taxonomy): domain Eukaryota; kingdom Metazoa; phylum Chordata; order Testudines; family Emydidae; genus Terrapene; species Terrapene triunguis. Next base: position 4,599,354 of record NW_020664499.1, read on the forward strand.
GCATGCTGCAGCTCTGAAGTTAACCACCCCCCTTCTTTTATCCCCAAAAGAAAGTGTAGCAAACACAAAGCAGGTGGTTGTCTCTTCCTTTAATTATATTCTTTAGGACTGCTGTTCACTCGAGGGTCACTGTGTTGTCCCTTGCTCTGCTGCTAATATTTGTAACCGGAATCTGGCACACTCAAAGGTGTTGAGCTTTCTCTGCACCCACACTGGCATATACCAGCTTCCTTGTGGCACCTTTCTAGGGACGGGCCCTTCTGTGCCCTTGCTTTTGACCCCTCGTGTAGGCCAGCACCTCTGTTCAGTTTCTGCATTCCTCAGGGTCGGAGGTGAGTCAGCCTCTCTCAGGAAGGGCATGTGTGTATCCTTAGTAACCACTACCCCAATGCAGGTTACTTTAAATTAAAACAGATTTCACTGAGAAAATTGGGAACAGCATCAACAAGTAAAAATCATGGCTTGGGAGGAAACTGTACCACCTAGATCTTGTAGTTACAATCTTTCAATTAAGCAGAATTAAAAATTGTGCATCTTGACATTAATTTGTCCCTCTTGCCATCAGCATATGTCTCTTTCAAGGCTCAGTGGGACACCAGCAACCTGTTCTGCCAGTCTCTTGTCCCTTTTCAAGCCACCCATTCTGTATTTCCTTCATTTCATAATGTATTTCTTCCATTCATACACTCCTTTTCAGCAGTTTAATGAGATGGGGCTGACTGATCAACACTGGGTTACCCTTTATGATTTCCACTACAACCTACAGGCCTGATTCTGCAAGGCTCTGAGGACTTTCACTGAGGGTTTACAGCATTCTGAACTTCCATTGGAGTCAGATGGAGACTTGCTGATTCTGACCAGGTGTTTCTAGTTGTATAGTATAATCATGGGAAGATTGCCTAATTTGGTTTATACCAAGGTAGCAATGTTGCTGATTCTTATTGTACCTGGCACTTAGATACTATTTTGCTGTGCATAGTACAATGAGTGGATAGATCATAATTTCTGTTATTCAGTTTCTGGGAGGCCAACGGGCAAAGAGAACATTTCTGTGCCCTTATCAGCAGGCTATTTAGATACTGCATAAGCAGTGTTTTAGGATTAAAACAAAAATATATAGTTTTATCAGTGTTTTGAGAGAAAACAGTTAATATTGGTTAACATCAATTTCTGCCATCACGACTCAAGAACAATGGATTATTCATGTGGGTAACTGGGTTTAGTTATTATCAGGGAGTTCAGATTTCTGAGTTTGTTAATATCTGGGGCAAAACAAACACATGAGAATTGATGCATATTAACTAAAATCAAAATCCCCACTCTGTCAATGCCTAGATGATGTTGACTGTTTTTAATTGAAATAACGTTCTCCCCCAACACAAACAAATTTGTTTGATCTCAGTAACCATTAATTGATGGAAATTGTGAACCAATACAACACTCAGAGCCTTTGCAACTGCAAGTGGACTGTGCTGATATGGATTGTCAGGAAGGGCTATATAGGAAAGGAAGAAATACATTCATAAGCTGCTAACTGGGAGTCCCTTTCCTTCCATTGCAAAGTAGCACTCTTTCTAGAACATTTAATTTAAGAACTGTCAGACCTTTACAAATTCTTTAGGCAAACATTATTAGTGGAGTTTTGTACATATATTAGAACATTGCCAAAAAATCTTACTGAAACTTCTGTATTAAAAAAAAAAAAGTTTGAGGTGTGTTCCCCATTCTTCCTAACTTGATTAGAAAGTTATTTAATGTGTTGTAAATGTTTGGTCAGTCAAAGACAAATGAAATTCATTGGTGGTGATCCCACACACATTTAACTTGTTATACCTTAGTCTGCAGCAAAATGATTTGTGTAAACTGTCTGCCCAGCATTAAAGATAAAACAAATTTATAAACCTCAAAATGTTATATTTAAATCTAATATTTTCCTTTTGGTTTTATAACTGTAATCTCATATGGAATATTTTAGTTTGCTCTTGGCACTAAATTGAACCAAGGGAAAATCAGTTAAAAAATGTTGCATAACATGCAGTTGTAACAGAAATAGTTCTGTAAATACTTACAAGGAAGAAGGAAAAAATGCACAATAAAAAGATTTACGAGAAAACAAATCAAAACCATACAGTAAGGTACATTTTAATAGGCCCATTCTTTTTATTATGTTGAAAATTCTCCGGGTTATATAAAAAAATGAAATGATATGCCTGTTCATTGTATACATGATCTCAGCACTAGATTGAAATATTGCTCTATAGAGCAATTAGAGCAATTACTGTTTATGGTTTGGATTAACAAACATTTGTTTACCATTGTAAAAATATTTTTAAAAGTAAGTAAATAAACCATGGGATTACGAAGGGCCAAATTTTGCCCTTGGATACAAGCATGCAACCTCATTGAAGTCACTGTGCTACATGATGCATTTGATTCAATTGTTTTACAAAGTAGAATTTGGCTGCTGATCTCAATAGGAGTCTGTAAATTATGAACCATCTTTGTACCTCCCTGATGCTTGAGTCACTGGGCATCATTTTGGTCATGAGGAACAATTTAGAACAGCTAGCATTGGTGATGCCCAGCCATGCCTCCCAGCCTAGTCAGGGCTGAGCTGGGTGTGGTAGAGATGGCATAACCAGCTCTATGCCACCCAGGCACTTACCTGCTCCAGAGGAAACCCCAAGCTGGCTTTCAGGTTACTGTTTGCCCCCAGAGCAGCACAAAGCAGTCTTGGCGTGGGGGCGAGGATCTGGCCCTAAAACTTCATTCATCACCAGGAGATCATCAGTCAACACCACCAGGGCAGTCTCAATTACTATACTCAGGCATAAACCCAAGCTGAGTGGGGCTGAGGAGATGATGCTGGAGTAATTTCATCAGAAATTTCTTGGCAAAATTTGAGACAGGTCGACAGACTCTTGTCATCTTTAGGGTGTGATGCAAGATTCCTTTGTTTTGGAGAGTCTTCTGTTGAGCTGAGGAATGTCGCAGGCCATCTATGGTAGAAAATAAACCATTTAGATCGGATTCATCTAAAGGATGTGGCTTCAGTTTGTGTGCATGGGGACATCTGTTCCTCTTTCTTGAACTGAAGTACATCAAAATGTATATAACGTATCCAGATACTGTAGGGAGGGGACCTTAGAAATATGTACAAAATTTTAGCAAAAACCAGCTTGAGTTGCAACATTTTATTTGCTGTGAGACCCTCAGGATGAGGGAATGATGAACAAAACTCATGGTAGTTAACTTTTGTATGCTATGCCTAATATGTCCAGTACAGTACTTAGGGAAAAAATAACCTAAGGTATTTCCCTAAGTGCCATATATGTGTGTTCTGACATGCCTAAATCAGTTCAGGATCTATTCATTGAGACAGGCCTTTGAAAATTGATGTGAGAGTCAACTATGAATATAGTACATTGAAACTGCCCTCAGATGGGAGTAAGAGCCACATATGCTCTTTGGTCATGTTGTCCTCTCCTAAAGTATATAGTTACTAAGCCAGTTAATCATTTGAATACATTACCACCAATTTACATTAACAAGTGTATTTTTGTTCGATATGTTACCTCCTCTCCTCCCCACCCCGCAACCTGGCTAATGCCCTCCCTGCATTGTAAATTTTGTGGTTAAGACTAAAATAAATTCTATGGGCCTATTCTGCTCTTAGTTGCATGGGGGCAAGTCTCACTACTGCCAGTAACTGAGGGGAGATCTGGTTATCATAGTATTTCAGTAGTTGTTTGGTGTAGTATAAGACTCCACATAAGCACGTACAGATCATTTCCGTATACCATGAAAAATGCACATACATTTAATCCTGTCCAATGTTAGAGCTAACCTTGATTTACACATTTGATGTTAGATACAACACACCCAGGTTTCATTTTTACATCTGGTTCTGTAAAAAAAATCCAGCATTTACATCTGATTCTAGAAAAAAGATCCCGTTAGTAGGAGTATTTGGCTCTCACTATGGAATTTATATTGCTATTGATGTTTGTTAGCTCTGATTAACACAGACAAATGCAATTGAGTAAAAAGTAGTGGTTATTATATAATACTTAGTACTAGGCAGTTTACTTCCAGGATTCTAAATATGATGAGTTTCAGTCTCAGCTATAAATATGTGAACTATTTTCGCCAAACAACGTATTAGTCAGTTTTTGCCCTTTTTCCTTATGATGAACAAACAGCATTATATCCATGCTTAATATATAATAAATCTATAATCACACAGCCAGCTCTGTTAGATTGAAGGAAATTTTGTGGGATGTTCAAACATGATGCCCTGCCTTTTTAGTACTTACCAATATGGGGTAAAGATAGAGGTGAATTGATTAACTGGTGCTCTTGAGGAGGAAAGTGACTTACGGTAGAGAACAAATTGATTGGAGCTTGAGAAACTTGACTGGAGCGTCCAGGCAGTTCTAGAACATAATCTCACTAGGAGGTAAAGGCCTGATTCTGAGAGACATTGGGCACCTCTTAGATCCAGGCCATGCATTTATTTTAGAAAAAATTGCACATAGTAAAAACATTCCCGGTTGTTTTTACTAGTCATCTAGTTTGTAAACACAGGTTCCATCTTTTGGGTACCTATTTGGATCATAGGAGGTTCATGCATCTCAGCAGAATCCCACACATTTGGTCATTTATATTGAACAAATACATTAGGCCAAAGGTACCAAACTTGCTAATTCTAATAGCACAAAATATAAATATTTAAAAGTTATTTTGAAGCTACAATAATCCAAATCAATCATATTTATTTTCCATGTTTAATATAGTTAAAATGATTAGCAACTTGGTATATCATTTTTTTCCCCTTGTGAAGTAGGATTGATTGTCAATATGTGTTCAGGACAAGTGTATGACAAAGGATGAGAGACATCTTTTCCTCTTCAAAATGGTTGAACTGATTCTCAGCAGTGTTAGTGAGGTGTGTTCTTTTCTGCATCATGGTGGACTGAGCTGACATTATAGCTGGCCCTGTAGCTATAAAAGAATTTCAGATTGGTGCTTTCTTAATCTTTATGAGAGGCTTATTTTTTGATTAAATGCAAAATACAACACAATATCCCAAATCAAACCAACTCCATCCTCAGTCTCTTCCCTGCTGTTGGTTCCTATTCCTTCACAGCACTGAAGATATTAGATAGGATCATTAAGTTCAGGTATACTTGATCTCTTTGATGTAACTATTTATTTCATTACATTGAGAAGTAAGTGCTATGAACAAGATAGATCAGTTGAAACTGCAGAGCTGCTGATAATTACACTCCACAATGTGGGGCTGGGTGGCTTTTTTAACAATATTAATGGTCATACTTGTGATACTTGCATCATTTTTTCATCCCACTGTCACTATTTATCACTGGTAAGTGACAGCACTATGTAAATATGTTTGATGATATCAAGATTGTATCTATATATGGATAGAGAAGAAGGTAGAAACATTGCCATTTATTTTAAAAAATGATTCAGAGGAAAATTAAATTTCTTCTCCTGGGGCATACTATGTCACTTTCCAGCTATTCTTCAGATGGGCTATTGAATCGATGGATAAGGTGTATGACTATTATCCAGGAAACCAGAGTCGTAATGTAATAGAGGAGAGGAAAGATGGGCTTGTAGTTAAGGCACTTAATTAGAACTCAGGAGATCTGGGTTCAAATCTCGGTTATACAACCGTCTTCCTCTGTGATGTAGGAAAGTCACATAATCTCTTCTCTTCTCAGTTCCCCATCTGTAAAATGATGGTATTTCCTTTTTATCACCTTTTACTTATTTTTTTCTATTTAGATTGTAATCTCTTTGGGGCAGAGACTGCTTCTTATGTATGTACATACAAAGCACAGCACAGTGGGGCACCAATCTCAGTTGGGGCATGTAGGCACTACCATAATGCAAATAATAAAGAAGAAAATGTGTATCACCAAATCTGCAGTTTGGACACTGTTTGGGGGGAGTTATAGATGATTCCTTGTTGGTTCAAATTAGTTAACAACTGTTTTATCAGAAACAGTTAATTGTGTGCACCCTCTTTGTGTCTCTAGGATCTTTGTAGTATCTGTCTGAAGTGTGTTATACTTACTTAGCTGCAATGATAAAAAATGACAGGGTGACCTCTGAATGCTTTTCTTGAGCTCATTTGGGGCAGGCTCTTTCAAGCCGTGATCAGGGCCGGCTCCAGGCACCAGCCCACCAGCCGCCCTCCCCCCCCCGGCGCCCCCCCCCCGCCGCCCGGGGGGGGGGGAGAGGAGCCCCCACCGGGGCTCGCCGCCCTCCCCCCAGGGCTCCGGCCGCCCTCCCCCCCCCGGGCCGGTGGGGGGGGCCGGAGGCTTTTTTGCCTGGGGCGGCAAAAAAGCCAGAGCCGGCCCTGGCCGTGATACTCTCATTAACCCTAGGAACAGGGCAATGCAGTGCATTCTGTCATCATCCCTAGATATGACAGTGTATAGATGAGTGAAGGAGGAAGTACACATTCAAAAAGGGAAAAGGAATGATGAAACCCCTCCTTGACACTCTTAAGTAACTATTAATGTTGCTTTTAATACCATCGTTAGCCCTGGTTAGAAATGGAAAGATTGAGCATTTGTAGCTTCAGCACAACAAAAACACATTCTTTGCCAACTGATACTTTTTCTTTTGGCTGTAAATTACTCTTTTACATAAATTGCATTATCACAAGTGCCAGTAGACTATCTTTAAAAGGTAATAAGCCAGACTTCTCCTAATTTATCCATCTCATGAGGTCTCCTTCAGGTTGCATCTGTAGTTAATGCTAATGAACCATCCTTTTTGGTTGCACTATGTTGTCCTTACTTACATGATTAGGTGCCCAATAAACACTGGACATGCTATGGAAGAGAATACTATGTCATCACTATGGGGTAAAAGCGATTCTCTGCTGCTAGACGTTGTGGAAGTATACAACTCCCATTGACTTCTAAGGAGCATTTGCACCTACAGATCTGTGAGGCTGGGCCTTTAACTGTGCCTAGAGGACTCAGGTCAGGATAGCTTTTAGCATGTGACTAGCCAAATCAATCTGCAGCATTCAAGGGGTTAAACAGTTGTTTTTGTGTGTGACTGGAAAGGAAGAAATTAGACCATTCAAGCTTTTGTCCATTGAATGTGCCAAGTTTTTTCTCATTTTGTATCTCAGAGCAGCTAGCAACTTGTTGGGGGAAAAGGTTCTGTTTAATTCTTAGGTTATCAGATTCTTGAGTAATGAGTAAATATGCTGGTGTGGTCTCTTGAGTCTCTCCAACAAAAAAGTAAAACATAAAATTAAAAGACAGCTTGATTTCTAGTGCAGATCTGCCCTTCTCTCCTCCCCCCAACCCCCCCAGCTTCCTAACTAATCTTTCTTTCTGAACACTTAAGAAAGGCCAAATTAGCTCATCTGAAAATGCATGCAAGAACAAACTACATCTGTTTGGCTCAATCTAAAACCAGGCAGTTAATGACAATAGCAACTAATTCCATCAATTAACAAATGTCCCCAAAATCAAATACCCACTTTTCTCCCCCTAGGGCAACACAGTGAATAGGGGTGACATGAATGGGGTTCTATTTAGAAATGACTCTAAAAATACGTTGAGCTAGATTGCACAATCAGCATAAAGCTCTTGTTATGGAAGAGTGGGAAGCTGCCTCCCTCCTGGAGAAGCAGCAGAATGGATCTTGCCTTAGGATACCATCTCTTCTGAGCCTGATCAGTGTGCACTGGGGATGTACATTCAGCACTGGCAGTCAAGATAACTAGTCTTACTTGAGGACTGGTCAAAGAGGGGATTGGGGCCATAATACATACTCTCCTCTATTCTTTCCTAGCTCAATGTTGGGTCATTTGTTTCCTGAAGGTGCAAAAAGCAAACAGGTCCTACTCACAAGGACCACTATTGTGATCAGCCCTTGAATGAGCCATACAAGGGAGGAGAAGCTTCTTGTATCTCTCTCAAGTGTCAATCCCAGTCTGGCCCAGAGAACTGAATAGAAAATGCTGTCCCTGCTATAAAATTCTAGAGTGTGATTTTAAAATTCCAACAAAAGATTGTCATTCCTAATCCAATCTATACACTGAATCCTCTCTCTGAAAGGAGGCAGGAAGGCTGGCTAGGATGCACTAAGCTGGTTTTACAGAATTCAGAGTCTCTGAAGACACAAAAGCCCACAAGAGGTGACTTTAAGAAAATATTGACTTTTTATGCAAAGTAACTGTATTAGTTAAAAACAATGAGGAGTCCGGTGGCACCTTAAAGACTAACAGATTTATTTGCGCATAAGCTTTCGTGGTAAAAAACCACACTTCTTCAGATGCATCTGAATCTCACCTGGTAAGCTGATCAGGAATATAGGATACACAAGAATTATGAGTAAATATTCCATTGCAGGGTTTCTAACTAATACAAGTATCAGAGGGGTAGCTGTGTTAGTCTGTACCCACAAAAACAACGAGGAGTCCAGTGGCACCTTAAAGACTAACAGATTTATTTGGGCATAAGCTTTCATGGGTAAAAAACCCCAAAAGTTGACTCAAAGGAAAGTTTAGAGCCCGTAAAACACACCTACTTTTGCAGTTGTAAACATGAGATATTTCTTCCTAACCCTCAGTCAGTAATCATCTCATGCTCCGAAGCTTGAGTCCTTGTAGGTGTGTGCATGTGTTTTTGCGGTGCATTTCTTATTCATTTAAAAACAAACAAACAAAAAGGGCTCAACCCCTAGATTGGGGGGGAGGGGAGGAAAGTGTTCATGGTTTGCCAAAAAAGATATGGTCAAGGTCTGAATTTGGCCCATGATGCAGAAAATAAACGAACAAATTAAGGGGAATAGCATTTGAGAGAAAGGAATAGACACAAGAAGGAAAGAGAATAAATAATGGGATCTAACACGATCTGCTTTGCTCTGAAATGCTCACTGCAACTGTAATATGTACCCCTTGTGCTCTGCTTTTTAGTTTAGAGCATCATAGGAATTCTCCTGCATTTCCCTTGCTTTTAACATGGGGTGGTGATAACTTTTGTAGTACTCAGCTACTGAAGCAAATTACCCAATCTCCACAAAGAACTAAGTTTTTGCCCGATGTGCTTCACCCATTCTGTCATCAATAGAGAACATCAGAGAGACTCTCTCTGAGAGTTTTTATCAAGGACACAAGGTATTATCTAAATTCCAAACTTCTCAAACTGTCAACACTCCACACAGATAACTATGAACAGGAGATAAAACCTGGGACTCAGTCTTTGATATGAGAATAAAGTATCAATTTGGCTTTTTGGACTCCCAAATACTTAATAGAGAGAGATTTGTGCCTTCTGCTGGAATGCATTGTTTGGCAAACAAGCAGAGGTTTATTGCTGAAACCATTTGCTCTGAAATGAATTCTCTTCTCATTGGCTCAACTTTAGTAGTCTACATAGTATAGAGATAGAAGATATAAGTATCCAAAATCTGCTGTTAGGTTATTCTTTTCAATAACGAGATGCTATCTTTATAACAGGAAGGCTGCACCTGAAAGATTTTAATTTATCTTTTTTAAAATTTTAAAATCAAAGCTCTTTCCATCACTGGGAATGCACTAATACTTATAGTTAGGCTAAATTCAGTGTATTTATTTGATTACAGAAGTAATTACTATAGTCTGGTTTCACACAGTGAGATGCTGATTGTCTACAGGATATGGGGAAATCACCGTGGTTAGTACATTAGTAGTTATACACACTTGATTCACTCTCATCACCTAGTGAGTGTGTATTTCACACTAACCATTGTTCAAGACCCAACTTTGTCAAAACTTCGGAGTCAACAATATTACATTCTGAGTCCAATGACTCAGTACCCCTGTCTGTCAGTGCAAAAACCCTGCTCTGGTCCCTCGGGGAGGAAAGGATACATAGCTATTCTTCCTTCTCTCAGCTCAAAATGGTAACCAGAACCATAAAGAGGAGGAAGCAATGGATAGAGGGACACAGATAGAAAAGGCAAAATGCAATGTTCCTTTGACTTTCTTCAGGCTGAGCAGATCAAGGAAAAGAGCCAGACTGAGGAGCATTTTTATAGTTTGAAAACCTAAAAAACGTTGCCATAAAAAAAGCCCTTTTTGATTTTGAAGGCATGGTCATCTTACTTCTATAATACGTCACACCTGGGGCATATTGGCATGATGCTTTGGGGAAACCAGATGATATTGCTTATTACCCGACCTGGGATGTATTTGTTTTGTGCATAGACAGAAAACTTCTAGTTTCCAGAGCTGCTAGTCCAGCATCATTCACCAACCCTAACTAAAGAGAAAGGATTAGGAAAAATGCAAGATGACCTCTCTGTGTGTGACGGAATGTCATACAATGGAAATCCCCTTTTAGAGCCTCACATGGCTTTGGAATGGTAAAACAATCTTTGTGGAAGAAATTTTATTTGATTGCTTGCAGCCTACTTCTCAGGGAGCATGAGATTTGGACCATATCCACCATGCAAATTATTTTTTTGCAATTGTTTGTTTGCATCTCCAGAAGTAAAGTCACTGGTTACCTGGCAGCCCACCAAGAGAACAATGATTTGTTTTAATTGATATCTCAGTGGAAAGTTCTTAGAAAGTCTGTAATCCTTCTGTTCCATTAGTGCCTTTTGAAGGATTCAATACGAGAACGAGATTGCTGAATCCTGAGTTAGTATTAAGCCCCAAGGATAAAAATTATGCACACACAAAGTACAGTATAAGTCCTGTTCAAAAGGCTGTACAAAGTAGAGCACATTTTAAAATCTAGGAAAGCTTGGAATATAGCCATAGGTTTTAATTCATTCTTAATATCACCAGCATCCAATGAAAAATAAAGTTAATTTCATTCTCCTAATTTGAACTACTATGCCTGAGTACTGAGATGTCTTTTTTCTTTATGACAGGTTTCAGAGTAGCAGCCGTGTTAGTCTGTATCCGCAAAAAGAACAGGAGTACTTGTGGCACCTTAGAG